>NC_057401.1:33603650-33956420 GCF_019320065.1 Cervus canadensis | reverse complement strand
ATGTCATCTGCAAACAGCGAGAGTTTCACTTCTTCTTTTCCTATCTGGATTCCTTTTACTTCTTTTTCTGCTCTGATTGCTGTGGCCAAAACTTCCAACACTTTGTTGAATAGTAGTGGTGAGAGTGGGCACCCTTGTCTTGTTCCTGATTTCAGGGGAAATGCTTTCAATTTTTCACCATTGAGGGTGATACTTGCTGTGGGTTTGTCATATATAGCTTTTATTATGTTGAGGTATGTTCCTTCTATTCCTGCTTTCTGGAGAGTTTTAATCATAAATGAGTGTTGAATTTTGTCAAAGGCTTTCTCTGCATCTATTGAGATAATCATATGGTTTTTATCTTTCAATTTGTTAATGTGGTGTATTACATTGATTGATTTGTGGATATTAAAGAATCCTTGCATTCCTGGGATAAAGCCCACTTGGTCGTGGTGTATGGTTTTTTTAATATGTTGTTGGATTCTGTTTGCTAGAATTTTGTTAAGGATTTTTGCATCTATGTTCATCAGTGATATTGGCCTGTAGTTTTCTTTTTTTGTGGCATCTTTGTCTGGTTTTGGAATTAGGGTGATGGTGGCCTCATAGAATGAGTTTGGCAGTTTATGTTCCTCTGCAATTTTTTGGAAGAGTTTGAGTAAGATAGGTATTAGCTCTTCTCTAAATTTTTGGTAGAATTCAGCTGTGAAGCCATCTGGTCCTGGGCTTTTGTTTGCTGGAAGATTTTTGATTACAGTTTCCATTTCCTTGCTTGTGATGGGTCTGTTAAGATCTTCTATTTCTTCCTGGTTCAGTTTTGGAAAGTTATACTTTTCTAAGAATTTGTCCATTTCATCCAAGTTGTCCATTTTATTGGCATAGAGCTGCTGGTAGTAGTCTCTTATGATCCTTTGTATTTCAGTGTTGTCTGTTGTGATCTCTCCATTTTCATTTCTAATCTTGTTAATTTGGTTCTTCTCTCTTTGCTTCTTAATGAGTCTTGCTAATGGTTTGTCAATTTTGTTTATTTTTTCAAAAAACCAGCTTTTAGCTTTGTTGATTTTTGCTATGGTCTCTTTAGTTTCTTTTGCATTTATTTCTGCCCTAATTTTTAAGATTTCTTTCCTTCTGCTAACCCTGGGGTTCTTCATTTCTTCCTTCTCTAATTGCTTTAGGTGTAGAGTTAGGTTATTTATTTGGCTTTTTTCTGGTTTCTTGATGTAAGCCTGTAATGCTATGAACCTTCCCCTTAGCACTGCTTTTACAATATCCTATAGGTTTTGGGTTGTTGTGTTTTCATTTTCATTCGTTTCTATACATATTTTGATTTCTTTTTTGATTTCTTCTATGATTTGTTGGTTATTCAGAAGCGTGTTATTTAGCCTCCATATGTTTGAATTTTTAACAATTTTTTTCCTGTAATTGAGATCTAATCTTACTGCACTGTGGTCATAAAAGATGACTGGAATGATTTCAATTTTTTTGAATTTTCCAAGACCAGATTTATGGCCCAGGATGTGATCTATTCTGGAGAAGGTTCCGTGTGCACTTGAGAAAAAGGTGAAGTTGATTGTTTTGGGGTGAAATGTCCTATAGATATCAATTAGGTCCAGCTGGTCCATTGTGTCATTCAAGGTTTGTGTTTCCTTGTTAATTTTCTGTTTATTTGATCTATCCATAGTTGTGAGTGGGGTATTAAAGTCTCCCACTATTATTGTGTTACTATTAATTTCCTCTTTCATACTCGTTAGCGTTTGCCGTACATATTGCGGTGCTCCTATGTTGGGTGCATATATATTTATAATTGTTATATCTTCTTCTTGCATTAATCCTTTGATCATTATGTAGTGTCCTTCTTTGTCTCTTTTCACATCCTTTATTTGAAAGTCTATTTTATCTGATATGAGTATTGCGACTCCTGCTTTCTTTTGGTCTCCGTTTGCGTGAAATATTTTTTTCCAGCCCTTCACTTTTAGTCTGTATGTGTCTCTTGCTTTGAGGTGGGTCTCTTGTAGACAGCATATATAGGGGTCTTATTTTTGTATCCATTCAGCCAATCTTTGTCTTTTGGTTGGGGCATTCAACCCATTTACATTTAAGGTAATTATTGATAGGTGTGGTCCCGTTGCCATTTACTTTGTTGTTTTGGGTTCACGTTTATACAACCTTTCTGCATTTCCTATCTAGAGAAGATCCTTTAGCATTTGTTGAAGAGCTGGTTTGGTGGTGCTGAATTCTCTCAGCTTTTGCTTGTCTGTAAAGCTTTTGAATTCTCCTTCATATCTGAATGAGATCCTTGCTGGGTACAGTAATCTAGGTTGTAGGTTATTCTCTTTCATTACTTTCAGTACGTCCTGCCATTCCCTTCTGGCCTGGAGGGTTTCTATTGATAGATCAGCTGTTTTCCTTATGGGAATCCTTTGTGTTTATTTGTTGTTTCTTCCCTTGCTGCTTTTAATATTTGTTCTTTGTGTTTGATCTTTGTTAATTTGATTAATATGTGTCTTGGGGTGTTTTGCCTTGGGTTTATCCTGTTTGGGACTCTCTGGGTTTCTTGGACTTGGGTGACTATTTCCTTCCCCATTTTAGGGAAGTTTTCAGCTATTATCTCCTCGAGTATTTTCTCATGGCCTCCTTTTTGTCTTCTTCTTCTGGGACTCCTATGATTTGAATGTTGGGGCGTTTCACATTGTCCCAGAGGTCCCTGAGGTTGTCCTCATTTCTTTTGATTTTTTTTTTTCTTTTTTCCTCTCTGCTTCATTTATTTCCACCATTTATCTTCTACCTCACTTATCCTATCTTCTGTCTCCATTATTCTACTCTTGGTTCCCTCCAGAGTGTTTTTGATCTCATTTATTGCATTATTCATTTTTAATTGACTCTTTTTTATTTCTTCTAGGTCTTTATTAAACATTTCTGCATCTTTTCAATCTTTGTCTCCAGGCTATTTATCTGTAACTCCATTTTGTTTTAAGAATTTTGGATCATTTTAGTTATCAGTATATTCTACATCTTTTTCAGTGTAAGATTCCCTATCTCCTCCTCTTTGTTTGACTTGGTGGCATTTTTCATGTTCCTTTACCTGTTGGGTATTTCTCTGCCTTTTCATCTTGTTTAGATTGCTGTGTCTGGACTGGGCTTTCTGTATTCTGGAGGTCTGTGGTTCCTTTTTATTGTGGAGGTTTTACCCAGTGGGTGGGGTTAGACGATTGGCTTGTCAAGGTTTCCTGGTTAGGAAAGTTTGCGTCGGTGTTCTGGTGTGTGGAACTTGATTTCTTCTCTCTGGAGAGCAATGGAGTGCCCAGTAATGAGTTTTGAGATGGGTCTGTGTGTTAGGTGTCATCCTGGGCAGCCTGTATGTTGACATTTAGGGCTATGTTCCTGCGTTGCTGGAGAATTTGCTTGGTATGTCTTGCTCTAAAACTTATTGGCTCTTGGGTGGTGGTTGGTTTCAGTGTAGGTATGGAGGGTTTTGGACGGTCACTTATTACTTAAAGTTCCATGTAGTCAGGAGTTTTCTGGTGTTCTCCAGTTTTGGGCTTAAGTCTCCTGCCTCTGGATTTTAGTTTTATTCTTCCTGTAGTCTCAGGACTTCTCCAACTATACAGCACTGATAATAAAACTTCTAGGTTAATGGCAAAAAGATTCTCCCCCGTTAGGGACACCCAGAGAGGTTCACAGAGTTACATGAAGAAGAGGAGAGGGAGGAGGGAGATAGTGTTGAGCAGGAGGAGAAAAAGGGGGACTCAAGAGGAGAGAGACAGATCTACACAGTTGTCTGTTCCCAGAATGTTCTCCGTAGCCCAGACACCCACCAAGATTCACAGACTTGGATTGGGAAGAAAAGGGGAAAGGAGAAAATAGAGGTGTTCTGAGGTAGAAAACAGAGAGTCAAGATTGGGAGAGAATAATCAACACACTCCTGATTAGAAATGGGAACTGAATATTGGATTCTTAAATGTTCACAATTTATATCATATATTGAAAAACAAAAATTAAAAATCTAGAGTAGAGATTAGACTCTTAAAAATACTATATTAAAAACAAAAACCAAAACACACACAAAAAAATTTTTTAAAATATATATGAAGTTCAGTTTAAAACATAGGGCTTCTCTTTTTTTTTTTTTTTGGTAAGGTTATAGTGTATTGAAAATGAAAATTAAGGAGTAGTAGAGGAATAATAGAGGACTTTAAAAGAAGTAAGAGAAAAAGAAAAATAGAAAATAGAATAGACAAAGGAGAAAAAAAGAAAAAAAAAAAAGAATTTTCCCTAATTAAAAAAATCGTAAAAATCTATGAAAATGAAAGTTAAGGAGTAATGGGGGAGTAATAGGGAATTTTAAAGGAAAATAAAAGAGAAAAAATGAAAAAAAAAAAATTAAAAAAAATTTTTTTTTTTTTTTCTTATTAAAAAAAAAAAAGTAAAAATATATCTAGGAATTTCTCTGGAGCTGTTGCGGTCAGTGTCGGTTTGGCTCAGTTTCAGATATCTCGTTCCAGCTTACACTTCTCGATATCTACGGGCCTCTTCCGGTGTAATCGGTGTTTTCTACAGGGATTTTAATCTGTTGCACCGTTCTCTTCTGAAGCGGTTCCCTTTGTTTATTTGGCTTCTGTTTGCTGGTTTCTTCAGAGCCTCATTTCCGCCCTGACACAGGCAGGCGGAGGTGGACTCTTATTCAGGTAGCTAGTTTTGTCGCACTGCGGCGAGGGGCTGGCGCTGCTTTCTCGGTCTGCGCTGCTCAGGATCCCGGCTGTTCTATATGGAGCGCGCCGCGCTGCGCGCAGCTCCAGCCCTCGGGTGTTCCACAAAAGCGCGGAACAAAAGGCTGCGTCTGCTCTTGTGCCTTCCCCGTCAGAGCGGTCCAGGCAGCCAGGGGCTTGACAGGCGCACTCTCCCCGGTGCGGCGCGCCCACTCCCTTCCACGGTCCCAGTCTCGGTTTCCGCCGGCGCCAGTCGGGTGCGTGCGCCTTCTGCCCTCTGCCCCCAGCCCGTCCCCACCCTCGCAGGTCGGGTGCCTGCACCCTGTGTCTCGCAGCGACCTGCTCCCGCCTCCGGCGGGTCTGGGCTGGCCCGCAGTCTGCGAGCTCTTCTCTGGACTTTCTCGGTCCCTTTGTTCTGAGAACTGCCGGCAGCGTGTTCCGGCCGGTTAATTTTCTCTCTCTTCCCTGCTCTCCCACAGTTCAAGTTGGCAACTCACAAAAGCTCCCTCCGATTGTCCTCAGGGCACTCAGGCCCGGACCCTACCCTAAGCAATGCCGCCCGCTCCTCTCCGTGCTGCCCCCACTTGCTGGTGGCGGATGCGGGTGTCTGGGGCACTTTTCTGTTGAGAGTTGCTTTTAGGCACGTAATCTGTGGGTTTAATTTATTGTTTCCCTCCCAGTCAGGTTGCCCTCCTAGGTTCAAACACTTCCCCCAGGCCCGCCAGTGCGAGGGTTTCCCGGTGTCTGGTAACGTCCTCTAAAGACTCCCTTCCCTGGACGGATCTCCGTCCTTAGCTCTTTTGTCTCACTTTTTATCTTTTATATTTTGTCCTACCTCCTTTCGAAGACAATGGGCTGCTTTTCTGGGCGCCTGATGACCTCAGCTAGCGATCAGAAGTTGTTTTGTGAAGTTTGCTCTGCGTTCAGATATTCTTTTGATGAATTTGTAGGAGAGAAAGTGGTCTCCCCGTCCTACTCCTCCGCCATCTTGGCTCCTCCCATAATGTTACATTTTAAAAATACTTCAGAAAACTGAATATACCTTGGGACAGCAGCTGTCAAATTACGGTTGTTTGCCCAGTCTTGTGCTTTCAATCAAGTTCAACCCATCCACACGACATCCAGCAAGAACTGAGTGTCCCAGATCTGCTCAGTGCAAATTCCTGGCTCTGTGCGGCTACCCTTCCTGTTCTTGCAGAAATGATCCCTTCCTGTTCTTTTTTTTGAAACTGCCTTGTTCTTGAATTGGGCGTTTTATAAGGTGGTTTCCGGTGGAATATCTCAGGTGGCATATCTTCTAAGAATCTTAAGGGTATTGTTCCATGGCAGCCAAAGATGTTCAAAATAGAGAGATGCCAGTCTTAAAAAGAATCATGGATGTGGTTTGAAGCATAGCGGACATGAGTGACAATAATAGAACACCTATGACATTTTATAGAGAGTTGTACTAAAAAACAAAAACTATAGTAACATTCTGGACAAGACAAAACCATGGCAGTTGCCAGCATTTGTCGGGGATGAACAGGCAGAGCACAGAGGACTTTTAGAGTGCTGAAAATACTCTGCATGATGCCATAATGAAGGAAGTGTATTAATATCATTATGTTGTTGTCACTCAGTCACCAAGTTGTGTCCGACTCTTTGCAACCCCATGGGCTGCAGCACACCAAGTTTCCCTTTCCTTCACCATCTCTGGAATCCTTCACCATCTTCCGAAGCCTTCACCATCTGTCTGAATCCTGTTCAGATTCACATCCATTGAGTCGGTGATGCTATCCAACCATCTTAATACATTTGTTCAAAACCATAGAATGTACAATCCCATGAATGAACCCTATGTAACTATGGACTGTGGGTGATAAAGATGTGTCAGTGCAGGTTCAGTGGTTGTGACAAATGTACCATCTGGAGGTGGATCAGAAAACAAAGATCATGGCATCCAGTCCCATCACTTCATGGCAAGACAGTGGAAACAATGGCAGACTTTATTTTGGGGGGCTCCAAAATCACTGCAGATGGTGACTGCAGCCATGAAATAAAAAGACGCTTACTCCTTGGAAGAAAAGTTATGACCAACCTAGACAGCGTATTAAAAAGCAGAGTCATTACTTTGCCAACAAAGGTCCATCTAGTCTAGGCTATGGTTTTTCCAGTATTTATGTATGGATTTGAGAGCTGGACTATAAAGAAAGCTGAGCACCGAAGAATTGATGCTTTTCAACTGTGGTGCTGGAGAAGACTTTTGAGAGTCCCTTGGACTGCAAGGAGATCCAACCAGTCCATCCTAAAGGAGATCAGTCCTGAATGTTCACTGGAAGGACTGATGTTGAAGCTGAAACTCCAATACTTTGGCCATCTGACGATGGCCAGACTGATGGCCAGTCAGCTCTTTCAAAAGAGCTGACTCATTTGAAAAGACCCTGATGCTGGGAAAGATTGAAGGCGAGAGGAGAAGGGGACAACAGAGGATGAGATGGTTGGATGGCATCACCGACTCAATGGACATGAGTTTGAGTAAACTCCGGGAGCTGGTGATGGACAGGGTGGCCTGGCATGCTGCAGTCAGTTGGGTCGCAAAGAGTCAGACATGACTGAGCAACTGAACTGAACTGATGTATGGGGGACTACCCACAATTCTTTTTAAGACTGGCATCTCTCTATTTTGAGCATGATTGGCTGCCATGGAACAATACCCTTAAGATTCTTAGAAGATGTGCCACCTGATAATAGAGGATTATGCTGATAATGGGGGACTATACCAGGACTATGCATGTGTGGGGGTGAGGATATATGGGAAATCTCTGCTCCACTCCCTTAATTTTGCTATGAGCTAAAAACTGCTTTAGTGAAATAAAATCGTAATAAAAAACAAACAAAACCATAGCCAGCTTGGAGTAAAAGGGTCTGAGATTTCATAAACTGCAATATAGCCCTTCCTTGGGCACCCAACTTTTTGTTTGAGTAGGAATTAGGCTCAAAAAGCTACTCAGGGGCCAATGCAGGCTAATTCTTATGGAAAAGGAATGCTGTCTCAGAAGACAGAGCCAAGAGCTGGACAGAGGCGCCAGGGGCAGTGGAGAACAATGGGTTAGGAAATTACTTCCAGGGAGCAGAACTGGGTCCTGCTGTCAGAGCAGGGCAACCTGGCGACATATGCCTGGCAGGATTCCAGAATTCTTAGGCGTCAGTGTCACCATGTGCTTCCCCTTTAATTCCCTTTTTGAATGGATGCACTTACTGCAATTGTCCTGTCCCTGGCTTTCACTGAGTGTTGAGTGTGTGCACAGCATATAACTTCTCTCTTTGATTTACAGGTTTCTAGATCCAAAAGAGTCACAGCCAAGAACTGCCTCATCCCCATTTGAACTAGAAATCACAAGATTCTAGACTCTGAGCCTAACACTATAGTTAAATGAGACTTTGGGGGGCCTTCAGAGGAGGAGAGTATATTTTGCACATGTTTTTGTTTTGTTTGTTCAGTTGCCAAGTTGTGTCCAACTCCTTGCGACCTCATGGACTGTAGCACTCCGGACTTCCCTGACCTTCACCATCTCCCGGAGTTTGCTCAAATTCATGTCCATCTGAGTCAGTGACGCTATCTAAGCATCTCATCTTCTGGTGCCCTCTTCTCCTTTTGCCTTTAATCTTTCACAGCGTCGGGATCTTTTCCAATGAGTTGGCTCTTCACATCAGGAGGCCCAAATATTGGAGTTTCAGTTTCAGCATCAGTTCTTCCAATGCATATTGAGGGTTGATTTTTTTTTTTAGGATTGACTGGTTTGATATCCTTGCAGTCCAAGGGGCTCTTAAGAGTCTTCTCCAGCACCACAAAGGGGCATAAATAATTGGAATTAGGGGGAAAGCTATTGTCTGCTTTCGTAGTAATGGGTACCAAAGATTCATGCCTCCAGGTAGTCACTTCCTACCTTGACTTCAGTCGTGGCCAGTGATTTGCTTTGGTCAATGGGACATCAGCAAACATAGTGCAAGCAGAGACTTGAAGAAACATTTCTTATTGGGGCTTGCCATCTCTTGCTGCTCCTATAGAGTCCTTCTACCACCATTTGAAGAAGCCCAGGCTAACTTACAGAGGATGAAAAATCACATGGAAAGAGGCCCCAAGCTGTCCCAGCCATCTCAACTGAGTTCTTAAAGATGTGAGTGAGCCCCACTCTAGCCCCGCTGATCCAGAGTAGAAGAAACATTGAGTTATCCCATAGAATCATATTTGTTGTATTAAGCCATAAAGCTTTAAGATGGCTTTTTAACCAACACAAGAAGACTCAAGCTGGGGTAAATCCAGCATATGAAAGATGGGGGAGGTAAATTTGAAGAGGAGAAATCTCTGGAAAAACTAAATGTAATGTGTGGGCAGTCTCTCAAGACAAACAAAAGCAGGTTCACTGAGGGAGATCATACTATGGTGCATGGGGAGCCAAGAAGAAGAAAATGCCAGAAGTAAAGTCCAATGGGAAAGTTGAAGATTGAAAAGTGATGATTTGGAAATCTGTGAGATTAAGAGGCAAAGTGGTGGGAGGAATGAACGGGTCAGGATGAGTGATTCAGAAATAAAGCCTTGAACAAGGGTGAACTGCAGATCTTCTTTCTATGAAGGAGCTAACCCGTGATTAGCATAGTGTGCAGTAGAAATACAGAATCAGAATCTATGATGGTGGGACTTCCCTGGCAGTCCAATGGTTAAGACTCCAAACTTCCAGAGCTTCCACTGCAGGGGGCACAGGTTTGATCCCTGGTCTGGGAACTAAGATCCCACATGCTGCATGGATGTGGCCAAAAAAATAAGATAAAAGGATGTATGAGGGTGTGACCCAGGAATCACCATGTTTTACAAGCTCCCCGGGAATTTTTAATGTATAATTTCTTCTCAGTGACCTACCCTATATGTTATGGAGTATTGGAAGGCATAAACTTTGTCAAGTTCCTGTTATACCCTGCCCCAGGACAATGGATGCTCTGTAACCAAGGAAGGTCAATGATTCTCCAATCTAGGTGCACATTAGAATCATCTGGGAAACCTAAAAATACATATTTCTACTATATATATTTTATTGTTTATATATATGTGGCTCAGCAGGTATAGAATCTGCCCATAGTGCAGGAGACACATGAGATGCAGGTTCGATCTGTGGGTGGGGAAGATCCCCTGGAAAAGAAAATGGCAACCCACTCCAGTATTCTTGCCTGGAGAATCCCATGGACAGAGGAGCCTGGCAGGCTACAGTCCATGGGGGTTACAAAGAGTCAGACACGCCTGAAGGACTAAGCATGCATGCATGTATACATGAATGTCCAGGCCCTACTGCATAGGAATTCAACCTCAATCTTCAAGACAAGCATCTAGGCATCAATATTTAAATTAAAAGCTTTCCAGGTGATTACGAGGTGGAGGAAGACTCTGGAAGAGATGATGTGATCCCTAAACCAAGAACCCCTCAGGTTTCTGAGAAATGAATAATAAATGTAGAATCTCGCTGAATCTCCTCATTTTCATATATTTTGTGATTGATCTAAACTGCTATTAAACTCAAAGAGCAGTGTTAGGAATTTGGTGACTAATGGCTATTTCTGAGTCAAAAATGAAATAGCACTTATTTTCATGACGTAATAAAAGTCAAGTGAACAGTTTACTCAGACCATGAATCAGTGAATGCAATTACCTGAACAGAGTCTAAATTTATCTATGAAAACATATTTTGATATATTGTTATACAGGATTTTAAGATTTGGGTAGAAACGTTTAAACTACTAAAAAAATACTGGTTTTATAAATGAGTAGAGCGAGCCTGATGTTTGAGATAATAAAGAGTCATTGGGAGCCATGACAAATCAAATCTGTGGGAATGGGCAAACTTTTGGGACATCCAAACATAAAAGAAGATTAAAGGTTCCTTTAGCCTACAGGCTGCCAGTCTATGGACCTTTGAGTTCGAATAGAAACTGTTATAATATGGAAATAACGTAAGTATGGAATTATAATAATTAAGGGGTCGGCAAAGGTTTTAAAGAAGGGGTGACCATGAAAACAATAGAAAGGCTAAGGATTTTTTTCATATTTTAATTTTAAAAATGTTAAACTTTTCATCTTGAAATGATTTCACTCGCAAGCATGTTACAAACATAGGACAGACTTCCTGTGTACTCTTCACCCAGATTCTCTAAAAGTTAATATCTAACATAACATCTGCACAGAGATTAAAATCAGAAAATTTTCTCTAATAGATGCTGCTGCTAAGTTGCTTCAGTCGTGTCCGACTCTGTGCGACCCCATAGACGGCAGCCCACCAGGCTCTGCCGTCCCTGGGATTCTCCAGGCAAGAACACAGGAGTGGGCTGCCATTTCCTTCTCCAATGCATGAAAGTGAAAAGTGAAAGTGAAGTCGCTCAGTCATGTCTGACTCTTCACAGCCCCATGGACTGCAGCCTACCAGGCTCCTCTGCCCATGGGATTTTCCAGGCAAGAGTACTGGAGTGGGTTGCCATTGCTATCTTATTCCAATAGCTTTCCTTTGTCTTTCATTATCTTGACATTTTGAAGTGTATTGGTCAGTTATTTTGTAGAATGGCCCTCAATTTGTGTTTGCATAATGTTTGCTCATAATTTAAACTAAGGTTATACATTTTGGGAGCAAATACTGCAGAGTGATACTATATTCATCTGAGTGCATCACAACGAGAGACAAAGGATGATGACTTGGACCATTATACTGATAAAAATTTTAATCACTGAATTTAGGTGGTGCCTACCATCTTTCTCTATAATCATGCTACTGTTTTCCCCTCTGTAATTAGTTAGAAAGTTTGGGGAATATACTTTGAGATTACCTAAATATTCTATTTCTCATCATACTCTCTGCTAATGTCTTAGCATTTATTGATGACTCTTTCCTGAAACAATTCTCACTGTGGTGTTTGACAAATGTTTGACCTTAATCCTTCTACATTTATTAGTTGGAATTCTACTATACTTTTTCATCTCTGTCATTTAAACGCTACCCACTCCAGTGTTCTGGCCTGCAGAATTCCATGGACTGTATAGTCCATGGGGTCACAGAGTTGGACACGACTGAGAGACTTTCATTTTCACTTTCACTTTACATCAGTACAGTTTGTGTATTCTTACTTTATTCTATGGGTTATGATCCATGACTAATATTATTTATTTTTTTGTTTATGTTGTCCCAGATTTGATAATGAGAGCTTTTTAAAGTAGACTCCTATGCCCTTTTGACAGATTCTCATCATTCATTTTTAATATTTCCTTATATCTGACATCATGAGACATTTCCTACCCATCTTATACTTTTTCTGCTTAGAATTAGCTACTTCTCCAAGGAACTATAGTAATTCTCATTGGATAACAGTGTTCAGAAACCAAGATCTGAGCAGTTGGTGTGTTCCTTGTTACTGGTATTGTGTCTAGGGCTCTCTGAAAATGGAGCTAGAAAATAAATGTGTGAACATACAGGTTAATATTGTCTATTTCTACATGCATCTGTATCTACATATCAAAAGCCATGAGTCCCATGTGCAGTAACCTCCAATATTAATTCAAATTAATCCAAATACATTCAATCTAGTTTTTCTCCTTTCCCTGGCCATGAGAAACTTGGCTCTCATTTCCCATAATTTATTAACTTATTTGCTCAGTCTTAGGATAAACATTAAGTGGTTTTAGACAGCCCACATCTTTGAGTATGCAATACCTACATGCACCCATCTTCCCACACATGCATGTTTTTAAATGTTCATTCATACCTACATAAAGTACACTCATTCTGTCCCCCCAAACAGACAACTAAAGTATCATCCAATTACTACATCTAGCTCCAAGTCAGGACTTCTGAGTGATATAAAAACTTTTTTCAGTCAGTGCAGCTCTTCACGCTTAGTTAAGACAAATTTATCAATCACCAAGACATTCAGTATATAACAGTAGACAAAAAATATAGATAACTCCAATGAAAGAAGTCTCAATTACAAAAAGAGGAGAATTGGGAAAACACACACTCTCATGAACATAGACATCCACTGGCAAATAATACATAAAAGACATAATTCCCCTGGGGTGGGTATGAGACTTGAGGGTGAGAGCATAACTTAGTCTAATCAAGGGGAATCTGAGGACGCTGGCTTGGAAATGGCAGTACTAAGAATTTTCTCCCTTCTTTCCAGCATCATGATCTGTGCTGATCATAGAGCATAGTGCTCTGTCAGTGGAGGAGTAGTTTAGTCAACCAATCCGGCAGCCTCTGGTTTTCTTCTCTTGGAGGCTCTTCTTCATTCATTGACATATCTAGAGAAGTTTTCCTTTCCAAGGGCTCCGTAATTTTAGCATCCCTTATTCTGTGCGTGTGCCCTCAAAGAACCTGAATCTGCCACAGCACTTCAGCTGTCAAAGACTGTGGTCGTCTGGGATTGAGATGTCTTTGGTGGCACAGTTCCTTCATAGGCTTAGGTATCTTCAAGACATTTGACTGACTAGTCACTTCTGCAGGCTGGGAACCATAGACAGAGAGCCTGTCTCCAGTTGTATCTGAGCCTAGAAGGTTCTATTGTCTAACAGCAGACCTCTGTTGTATTAATATTACCATCCCCTTAGACTTTAACGTCATGGATGCTACTTTCCTCTTGGCTTCTGCTACTGGACAGTTTCTGATAATAACTTGGAGTGAATGATTTGTTCCCTGTCCCTCGTTCCATCACAGCTGCACTTGTTTGCTTCGTCAGGTGGGAACGATTTCATAGGAAGTATTTAGGAGTGACCTAAGGGGATAGGCTTGTCTCTTGCCCCAGCTTTACCTTCTGTCTTTACTTGTATGAACCTTAACTTGGAGTCAAGTATTTGGTCTTTGTAACATTGCTGGATTCCAGGCAATTTTCTTGCCATGCATATCCAGAGACAGCCCTCTAAGTAAAACCATACTTTCTTCTGTTGTCAGATGGGACACTTCATCTGAAGATTGTTGCTTTATTTTAGGACCTTAATAGAATCCCGAATCCTGAATTTTTCCTGCCATTTTTCCTGATGCACTTTGTAGGCACAAGCCTGAGTCCCAACAGGCCATTGCTCTTCACCTCATCACCTCTGCTCAGGCAAGTCCACGTTTTAGGTTTGTATTTTACTGCACGCCACTCCTGGAATCAAATTCTGTATCCGTTATGAATTCTCTGGTGGAATAAACAGAAAAGCTGGTTCAAATTTGCTTAAGCAATAAAGGAATTTATTTGCTTTTGTAACTCAAGGTTCAGAGATAAGGCCAACCTCAGAGTCAGCTTACCTCCCAGTGGGATTCACCCACTGTGCTCTCTCTTCTTGTCTGCATCCTCAAGTTCTTTCCATTTTGGGGGCAAGATGGTGCCAACAATCCCTGTCTTTATAGCTTTATCATCTGATTCTGAGAGGAAAAGCAGAGAAAGCAACTTTGATATCAAGATTGCTTGCCAAAATCCCAACTGGACTGTTTAGGTTATGTAGCTCCCTTAAAACCACTGGGGAGTTGAATATGTTTGGCTTAAGTCAATCAGTACCCATCCCATGGGTGGTATGTGGTAATAACAGACATCAAATTGAAAACAACAGACTATTATAAAGGGGAAAGAGGATTCTGGGTAGACAACTAATAATATTCCATCACCAGCCCTCTTAAACTTTCTACTAAGCCTTTTAAAAATAACTTCATGTTATCTTTTTTCCCCCAAAGATAGCATTAATCTGCATTTAAAATTATCTTATTTGTTACATGTCTCTCTTTGAAGAATCTTAGTCTCCATGAGAACAGTGACCTTATCCATCTTTTTCATTTCACTTATAATTCAGTGGCTGGCATTCAGTAAATATTTGCTTAATGAATGAATGAAGGCATTGTGTTTATCCTGCATCTCTGAGACCTTACAGCATAATGTCCCAAACCTCTAGGGCAGGCATACTTTATTTGAGATGCTTGGGATTAAAGCTTCACAGCTGCTAAGTGAATAGCCAAAACCTGAACTCCAGCTTGCTAATCCCACATATCGTGCATTTCTGACTATCCCAAGCTGTCCTTGTGTGCTAAAATAAGCCCTCAGAGTCTTAGCACAGCTGTGTTCAGAATACATGTAGGAAATACATAAAATATCATGACAGCCAATGTCCAAATAGTAATTTGAAAGATTAAGAGGAGTCTAAAACTGGCAGGAATTGATATTTATTTTTCTGATATTAACTACCAACATGCTCTGAATGAAAATCATATCCTGGCTAATGCCATATGAAAGGATGGGATT
The DNA here is from genome assembly GCF_019320065.1 of Cervus canadensis. NCBI lineage: Eukaryota > Metazoa > Chordata > Mammalia > Artiodactyla > Cervidae > Cervus > Cervus canadensis. The sequence goes on along the minus strand of NC_057401.1, from coordinate 33,941,454 downwards.
GATCTCATTTTCCTATGGCAATTTCCTATAAGGCACATTATAATTTTGTTTACTGCATGTTGCCTCCATTGAAGATAAATCCTCTTTATCTGATAGTCTGATCAACAGAGCAAAGAATCAATAGTAACTGACTGTTTACTATGAGCTTGGTACTTCATTCATTCATCATCCCTTCACTCATTCATTCACATCTTTCCATTCTTATACATTTATTGAATGTTTATGTAGTACCTTTCATGTGGCAGGTGTCATGCTAAGGGAGAGAGAGATGACAGTTAGCACAGTCTAGGGAAACACTGTAGTCCATCGATTAAGGTAACAAACTCTGGGGTCAGAAACATCTGAGTTTGACACTTGGTTCTGCTGTGACCTGTGAGATCTTAAGCATATCTTGATCACCTTATCTGTGTCTTTAATATGCCTCATTGCATGAAATTGTTCTTTGACTCACAGAGTTGTGAGGCTTGAGTGAGATATTATAAATGCTATATTTGCTGTGTCTGACACATAGTAGTTGCTCAATTAAATGTTATTTTAAATTACTAGATGATCCCTATCCTCAAGTTGCTCATAATGATTGAAGAAAACAGACATATATGTCTTTACACTTAATTTCACCCAAATTATCTTACATTAGTGTTATTTTTCCCATTTTATAAGCAAGAAAATTGAGAATTTCAATAATTTGTTCAAGGCCTCAATTAATGAGTAAATGAGGCAGATGTCAAAATTCAAAGATGCCTGCACCCAAAGCCGTTTTCTAATTGTCTGCATGTGATATTGAGAGATAGTATTTCTAGTCCTGATTTCAGTCCAGTGGTTCTTAACCCTGAAGAGCTTTTATAAAGCACCAAATGCCAGGACTCTGGGCTTCCCATGTGGCCCTAGGGGTAAAGAATCCATCTGCCAATGCAGGAGACTTAAGAGATGTGGGTTCCATCAGCAGACGAATGGATAAGGAAGCTGTGGTACGTATACACCATGGAATATTACTCAGCCGTTAAAAAGAATTCATTTGAATCAGTCCTAATGAGATGGATGAAACTGGAGCCCATTATACAGAGTGAAGTAAGCCAGAAAGATAAAGAACATTACAGCATACTAACACATATATATGGAATTTAGAAAGATGGTAACGATAACCCTATATGCAAAACAGAAAAAGAGACACAGAAATACAGAACAGACTTTTGAACTCTGTGGGAGAAGGTGAGGGTGGGATATTTCAAAAGAACAGCATGTATACTATCTATGGTGAAACAGATCACCAGCCCAAGTGGGATGCATGAGACAAGTGCTCGGGCCTGGTGCACTGGGAAGACCCAGAGGAGTCGGGTGGAGAGGGAGGTGGGAGGGGGGATCGGGATGGGGAATACGTGTAAATCTATGGCTGATTCATATCAATGTATGACAAAACCCACTGAAATGTTGTGAAGTAATTAGCCTCCAACTAATAAAAAAAAATAATAAATAAATAAATACTTAAAAAAAAAAAAAAAAAGAGATGTGGGTTCAATCCCTGGGTCAGGAAGATTCCCTGGAGGAAGGCATGGCAATCCACTCCAGTAATCTTTCCTGGAAAATCCCACAGACACTGGATCATGGAGGGTTACAGTCCATGGGGTCACAAAAAGTCAGACATGACTGAAGCAACTTAGCACACACACACGCCAGGACTCTGTTGTAATTCAGTTAAATCAGAATATTAGGATAAAGGTTGATTAGGCATCAAATATTTTCAAAATCTCCCAAGTAGATTCTAATGGCTAGGCAGAATTGAGCCCTACTCAACTCTCTCAGTATTCTTCCAGCCTTGACAGTCTGATCCTTCTCTGTGAAAGAATATGAAAATGTTAGTCGCTGGGTCATGTCTAACTCTTTGTGATCCCATTGACTGTAGCCCATCAGGATCCTCTGTTCATGTAATTCTCCAGGCAAGAATACTGGAGTGGGTTGCCATTTCCTTCTCCAGGGGATCTTCCCTACCCAGGGATCAAGCCTGGGTCTCCAGCACTGCAGGCAGAATCTTAACCGTCTAAGGTGCCAGGGAAGTCCTATATAAGGCATCAATTGTTAGGATGCGATCAGCCTGATGAAGCTGGGACATTTCAGGACTTTCTATGGAACTGGGATTCCATAGTCACAACGATGTACTTTAAGGGGAAGGCCAGTGTGGGCAGAAATCCCTTTGTCTCAAGCCATAGCCATGGGGTTATAAGACATAGCACAGTATCCACTTGGCATAAACCGGTGGCCGTGTAAGTGCTGGTGAAGGACGATGGTGAGAGCTCAGTCTCCTTCAGTGGTGCGTTGACAGATCAACGGCATCCTTCATACATGCAGGAAGGAGCAGCCTGGGAAATGTCCCAAATAAATGCAGCTGCTCTTTGTTTCTGGAGAGGATGCCAATAACATTTTGTTCCTTGGGGTTCTCAAGAATGAAACTTTGTGCATAGCTATAAAAACAAACAAACCCCTAGGGATAATTATCATATTAACCAATATGTCATATAGACATTTATTTAAGCTAATTAATCACAACTTATATTTTGAGCTATATTCCCCCAGACTTTATATTGAGATATGCAATGAAGGGAAGAAGAAGAATTTATTAGGGGATATCCTCTGGGACATTTTAGTCAAAGTTAAAGCTTCTGCAGCTCCCTAAATTGGGGTCATTTCAGGAACTCATCCCAGAGTCTGGTAAATCTAACTTGCCCACTCTCTGATGTGTTCCTCTTGGCAGTTCTGTAGGATACATGGTCAGGTATCACTGTGCTTATTTCACTGAGTTGGAAACTGACACATCAAAAAGCTAAGTGACTCACTCAACGACTAGACAATGCACAGCCTCCATTCAAGCATACGTCTCTTGAGTCTAAATTCTCAGGTTATTCAGTTGAGTCAGGAGGAAATTATACTACTCAGGCACACCATAAATGAGAAACCAACCAACCAAATGAAAGCCAAGACATTCTAGTAAAACACTGGCATTGGATTCTCATTACTTGTTACTGACAAGCTAAGGCTTTTACTACTTCACTCTCTCTGGAAACCAAGACAAATGCACCAGGTTAGTAGGTGGGACCCAGCCTCTGGTTGAGTCAGATCTTTCTCCTTTCACTTTACCCCACTCCTGTCTCAAGTAGCGAGTGATGCTGAGACTCTGGGTATCCAGTCTCTGGCATAGGACAACTAACCCAAAAATGTTCGTTAAAGGCTGAATAAGAAAAAAAAGCTAGTTGAGAAAGAGACATCATAGCTAAGCATGGGTGTGAGAATTCTTGAGGCCAGAAGATTTGACTCAGGCTCTGACAGAGTCCGCAACAACGATGAGTGTCCTGAAGTGCTTACCAGGGTACCAGACCCTGTTCTAAGCATTTTACATATATTAATCCACTTAATCATTAAAACTCTATAAGACAGTATCTATTACTACTATAGACAGTTACTATCTATTACTACCTATAAGATAGGTACTATCTATTACTACCTCCATTTTTAAAAGGAAAATAAATGAAGAATAGAGAGTTTATGTAGTTTGCTCAAGGTCACACAACTAGGAAGAGAAAGAATCAGCCTCTGAGTTTGGTGTCTTAATCACTGTGCTCCTAGTTAAAGTGTTAGTCACTTTGTTGTGTCTGACTTTTTGCGACCCCATAGACTGTAGCCCACGAGGCTCCTCTGTCCACGGGATTCTCCAGGCAAAAATACTGGAGTGGGTTGCCATGCCCTCCTCCAGGGGATCTTCCCAACTCAGGAATCAAACCCACATCTCTTATGTCTCCTGCATTGGAGGCAGGCTTTTTTTTTACCACTAGCGCCACATGGGAAACTCACTCAGTTGTGTTCCAACTGTTGCTATCCCATGGACTGTAGCCCACAGGCTCCTCTGTCCTTGGGATTTTCCAGGCAAGAATGCTGGAGTGGGTAACCATTCCCTTCTCCAGGGTTTCTTACTGACCCAGTGATTGAACACAGGTCTCCTGCATTGCAGACAAGATTCTTTACCATCTGAGCCACTAGGGAATCCCATACTGAATGCTAGGATTCTATTAAAAATGAAACTTTTTTTCAGAGAAAGACTTCCAGTCATGCTTTAAAAATACTATATCTTCTATTTCAATAGAAAACTTGCCTTTGAGGTTTCGATTTTTATTCTGGACTATCTACACAGCTCTTAACATGAAAATCTTAGCAGGGGAAGCAGAATAGAGGAGCTCTTCAAATCCAGAACTAGACTTGATCAGTTGATCAGGGATATAGGTCTGCCAAGGCGGGTGGTGAAGAGAGGAAAGCAATCTTTTTATAAGTCAAATATAGAGACTGAGTGTCTAAAAAGTGCTCACAAATCACAGTATGCAAAGACACCTCTGTGGAATCTGTACTCAGATAACTGAAATACTAATGAGCTGGACCCTCATGGAAGGCATTCACTTATCTCCCACCCACTGACTTCTAGCCTTCTCTGTTGGGGTCTTTCTTCCTCACATCTTGATGGGAACTCAAGCTGACCCCTTCCTTTTCCAGTCAGTCAGTTTTCAAGGGTGTCTCATTTTCAGGTAAACAGTCCAGCTGGTCTAAGCCAGCACTTCAATCTCTCACGCATTTCGAATCACCCCTCCCATCCTATTGCAGGCCTGCCCCGGGGCTTAAATACCTGCATTAAGAAAGGGAGGAGAGTATTGACCTTTTCTTATTCACCCTCTCATACCCTCTCCCCTGTTGATACTGCTGCTCTTAACTCCTCAGAGGGCTTACCCAGTGGCTCAGATGGTAAAGAATCCACCTGCAATGTAGGAGACCTGGGTTCAGTCCCTGGATTGGGAAGATCCCCTGGAGAAAGGAACAGCACCCCAATCCAGTATTCTGGCCTGGAAAATTCCATGGACAGAGGAGTCTGGCAGGCTACAGTCCATGGGGTCGCAAAGAGTTGGACACGACTGAGCTACTTTCACTTCGCTTAACTCCTCAGGACCAGGTAAGGGCAAGGGGCAGAGCCTTACTGACCAGCACTGTAGCATTGTGGTTGCAAGCCCTCCACATGGCAAATCTTGGCTTTTTCTTTCACTCATTCTTTCCACTAGTTCTTTGGAGACCTCCTTGCTGGAGACAGCTCCCAGAGGAGACTAATATCTCCTAGCTGGCCACTCATGACCTCTTCAGCTCCTGTGTGGCAGCTGACCCTTCAGTCTCCTTCTGCTGAGTTGTCTAGTCCCTGAGGGCAGCCACTTTGGGTGGGGTCCTTTCAAGGCAAACAGAGCCTGGCTTCCACCTGAGGTGGCCCCCTGACCCATAGATGACAGGACGATGTCTACTCTCTCCCACCACAAAATTCAGCATTATTTGCTGTCCCACCAGCCCACCCTCTTCCCCCAAACCATTGGGTACAATTTCATCAATTTTTCCCCTTTGGATTTTCATAGGCCCTGTGACCTGCTGACTCTGGAGAACACTTGGCAAACTCTGCCCCAAATTCTTTTAAATCCATGGCAGTTTTGAGTTTCTATAGTAATTCAAGCAGCTAGTTTGGTGGTGAATGGGCAAGATTAATTCTCCCCTCCTGGCCAAAACCCTGGTATCTTCTACGCTGTCTCCTACATTTAATTTGAGTAGGGGGAGGAGAAGAAATATTTTGGGCTCAGAGAAATCCTCTCTTACTAACCTTTCAGCACTGTTGTTGCCTTTTTATGTGTAGGTGAAGGTGGTAATGCGCTGTGGATTGCAAAACTGGTTCCAACCTCGTAGCAAGTCCTGCTGATGACCTCACATCTACTGCCCTCAGCTTTGAAGTCTGACAGTCAGGTCCATCCTACTTTTCACATCCTGCTGCAGAGGTAAGAGAGCTGGCCACTTCTGTAAGGTGCTTAGAGGCATTTTGGTCACCCTAAGAGTAAGGAAATTAGCACCTCAAGATGACTTCCAACATTCAATTTTAATATTTGTAAACTGAAACTTTGCTTGCTGATTTTTCTAACCATAGAATGACTACCAAAATTTCTTGAAAAGTAGGGGAAATTTCTTCTTTCTTTTAGGCATATGGAAAAGTAAGGTAGGTATAGTATAGAAAAGGCAATGAAGGACCCTTAGTTCTACAAATATACCAATCACGTAACAATAAACAGGTCTTAGCAAAAGTGTGAGCAGAATGGGAGCTTTTAAAAGCAGTTTCCACCCCCTGCACTAATGCTGAGCCACAGAAGAACTTGGATAAATAAATTCCATCTCTATTCCTGGAGAGGAAGAGAAGTATCATGAGAATATACTATTAAATGCCTAGTGAAACTTCAAATTCAAAGACATGGAAAAATATAAATCTCTCTCACATTACAGGGAGACTGATAGCTAGATGATCTCTATTCCGACAGGTTGATCTATAAGCTGTTCTTTCCATGGCATTCTTTTTTCCTTCTTACAGAGTCTGTGTGTGAATCATCACACTCTGGGTGAATCATCAAACTATATGAATGACTTACATGACTTTTGACTGGAGGAGAACAATGGCTTTAGTGCCCTGATGGAGCCATCTTACCAGCCATAGATTTTCTCTCAATGTGCAGCCAAGAGTCATGCTTCCTTGTTCAGAGGGTCTGATTGTCTGATTTCGAGGAAGGTTCAGGCTCAGGGACCAATGAGACTCCGAAGAGCAGCAGCTGCAGATTTCCCTGAATCCCGGTCCCAACCAAGGGGAGCAGCCCTTTCCCAGGGCTGGCAGAGCCCCAGGCCCCCGCATTGCCCCTGGCTTTCCACCCTCCATGGCCAGATCCCTGGGCCTGAGCCTGGATGGTGGCAGGAAGCCAAGGCATATAGGAACAAACTTTCCCCCTTTCCACTCTCACAGGACATCAAGTTGGCACAAGAAGTGCCAAAGTACTAGAGATTGGCTTAATAACTGGGATTTAGTCTCTTCCTTCAAAGTAAAAATAACATGCCTTCAAATTACAACATGTTCCCTTAACAATACTGCACAGTTTATTTATGGAACAGTGGTTCCAGCTATGGCACCCGGCTCAGTACCTTCCTTCTCAGTGTCTCACATGCATTAACGCATTGGGACCTGCCACCCAGGAGGTTGTTGTTGTTTAGTCACTAAGCTGTGTCCAACTCTTTGTGACCCCCATGAACTCTAGCCCGCCAGGCTCCTCTGTCCATGGGATTTCCCAGGCAAGGATACTGGAGTGGGCTGCCATTTTCTTCTCCAGGGGATCTTCCCGACCCAGGGATCAAACCCGCATCTCCTGCATTGGCAGGCGGATTCTTTACCGCTGACCCAGCAGAGAAGCTCCCCTCTCCCAGGAATCGATGGCACTAATATTCTGAGCCCTCTTTTAAGCCATGAATCACTCCACTGGTTGTGACTTTCTTCCAGTCACAGAGCTAATTACTCTCAGTGTCATGACTTAAAGTCAGTTTCCTTACCCTTAGAATTCTACCACCTTAATTGAGAAGAAGGCTACGTAGCACCTTTGAAAGAATGGTTTATTTTTTTCTGATTACATAAGTAATTTATATTCATCAAAAGAAAACTACAAAAAGTAAGGAAAAAAAGAAAGAAAATTGGAAAAACATTAGGAAGCACCAGGAAACAAAGAAAAATCACCCATACTCCCTGTCACACACGACGGCCGCTTTTAACATTTGGTTGTTTGTGTAATCTCATACGTCCATTTTCCTTTAAAAATGGTTTCATAGTGTGCACACTGGTTTCTTTGGAAGTTTCTTTCATTTTGTTTCCAATTATAAAGGTAATACATGCTGATTATAGAAAAACCAAAAATCACAATCATAAAGAACATCAAAACCATGCTGTAATCCCACCCACCAAGAAGTAACCATTAAAAAGCAACTTCATTGAATTTGACATTTAGAAAGCCCACAACCTTGCAACATGCCCCTAAGGCAAGAGTAAGATGTTTTCGGGAAAATGAAGAAACTAATACTTTGCCATTATCCTGATTTAGAATCGAGGCTGATTTGTCTAGAATGAATGCCTCTGCATTTCAGTCTCCTTGTTTGTATATATAAGTAAGAGTTTCCAATTAACTTCACAAGAATATCTTCAGGATCAATACTAAAACATCGGTTGAGAATTTTGAGTGTTCTGAAAGAAATCTACACTCTCCAGGCCATGAGTCACACTCATTCAGTTGGAGGTCCTCCTGCCAGGCCAGGCCACACAGAATTGGGGCCACATGAAAACAGAATAAGGTGGTTTGGCTGGAGATCACCCTCCAGTTTCATCTGGGCCAGGGAATGGAAGGAGCTGACAAAGCAGAGCAGGGTGTGCAAGATCACTGTTCCTTGTGCAGTCAAAACCATCCAAGTCACGTCCATGTGCAGGTGCTAAAGACTTTGGGAAGGAGACAGCTCTCTTTTCCAGGGCATTTATATTGACTTTTCTCTGAAATCTTCTTATTTTGTTGCTATCACTCTAAACTGCCGTAAAAATAGTCATCAGCATGGGGAAGAGTGCAGCGTCTGACTTACATTTTTCCTAGGGATATGGCTGTGCTAACAAGAATTGAGTCGACACAGTGGCTTAACCAGTCAATTGGCAGTACTGAGATTGGAAGAGGAAAGTGTTTCGATGCTACAGAACAGGAAGTCTCAATGGTAACTTACAAGACAGATAGATTTTTTTATTATGGTTGCACAGAGGCCTCTAGAAGCAAGCACTCAGGTGTGTGCTAGCTTGCTAAAATAAAACAGAACCAATCAAACCTTAATGATGAAAACCTTAATCATACTCCCGATGTGTACCAACCCACTGCTGTCTCATGTTATCCCCAGGCCGTGTGCTTCTCAAGGCCTGCTCCTTCTCCTGCAATCCTTGTGGATATAGCAAATGGCACCACTATTTACCCAATTGTCCCCAGTCCAAATTCCTCAGCATCATTCTTGAGCATTCCCCCATCCTCATTCCCCAAATCTAATTACCAAGTCTTACTGATTCTGCTTTCTAAATATGTCTCAGTCCTCCACTTTTTTTTCCCGTCCCCAGTTTGTCCGAGCTACAGTCATCTGTTACCTGGCCCACTGCTATCGACCCCTCACTGGGGTCCTATTTCCATTCTTGTCAATCCCCAGCCACAGCAATCCTTTGAAAACACAAATCTGACAGTGTTCCTCTTCTACTAAGAACCCTCTAGTGTTTCCCCACAGTTCTTTTAATCAAAGAGAAATTTCCATGCAGTAAAAATCACTCCCTGGAGTATATGATTATGGGGATTTTCACAGAGTGGTACAACCACCACAGCATTCAAAATCTAGAACAGTTCTTTTGAGTAATTACAAATAAAACTGTTATAAAAACTCACATCAAATCGTCTGTGTGAAAATAAGCTTTCATTTCACTTGGATGAGGTGTTTCTGGATTGTATGGTAAATGTATATTTATCTTCGTAAGTAACTGTGAAGCTATTTTTCAAAGTGGCTGCACCACTTGCATCCCTATGGTGGTGGGATAAAGTCCAGACTCCACTTTAGATCTTCAGAGTCCTCTACCCCAGCTCCTGCCTGCCTCTCCATCCACAGCTCTCTCTATTACAGCCCCCCTTCCCATGTTTTATCACCCAATCTCACTCAAACTTCTTTCATTATTGTGATAAACTCTTACTAATCTCCAGGAATTCCTATATGCTCAGTCTTTTGCCCAAGATAACTGTGCATCCATCGTTACCTGAAAAACTTTTTAATCTGACCGACTTGCTGGTTTAAACATCACCTCTGCCAGGAAGCTTTCCCTGAATCTCAATTAGGATCCCCCATGTATGGATATTTCCCTCATTCACTCACTCAACAAAGGTTTGATGGATAATAACCAGGATCTAAGTTCTGTCAGGGGAGAAATCAGTGAATAAAATAAATTTAAGTCCAGACTCCCTTGGAGCTGGGAGATTAGAACATTGGGTGACAGCCAGTGCTATAAAAACCTAGAGCAGAACATGTGGGATTGCTATTTTAGACAGGACAGTTGGAGGACACCTCTGAGCAGAGAACATCTCTGGGAGAAGAAGTGTGAGTGAAATAAAGAGGGAGCTTCTGAAAATAGCTGGGGAAAGATAACTCCAGGCAGAGTAAACAGCAAGGACCAAGATGTTAAGATAGGGACTTTCCTGGTGGTCCAGTGGTTAAGACTCCATGCTCCCAATGAAGGGGGCATGGGCTCCATTCCTGGTCTGGGAACTAAGATCCTGAATGCTCCAAGACATAGCAAGGAAAAGAAAAAAAAAATTTAAGTTAAGCAGAGACATTACTTTGTCAACAAAGGTCCATCTAGTCAAGGCTATGGTTTTTCCAGTAGTCATGTATGGATGTGAGAGTTGGACTATAAAGAAAGCTGAGCACCAAATAATTGATGCTTTTGAACTATGATGTTGGAGAAGACTCTTGAGAGTCCCTTGGACTGCAAGGAGATCCAACCAGTCCATCCTAAAGGAGATCAGTCCTGGGTGTTCACTGGAAGGACTGATGCTGAAGCTGAAACTCCAATACTTTGGCCACCTGATGAGAAGAGCTGACTCACTTGAAGAAACCCTGATGCTGGGAAAGATTGAGGGCAGGAGGAGAAGGGGACGACAGAGGCTGAGATGGCTGGATGGCATCACCGACTCAATGCACATGGGTTTGGGTAGACTCTGGCAGTTGGTGATGGACAGGGAGGCCTCGCGTGCTGTGGTTCATGGGGTCACAAAGAGTCGGACACAACTGAGCGACTGAACTGAACTGAACTGAAGACAGAAAAGAGGTTGGCATGAGAGGCTGACAGGTTCAGGAAGCAGCCTGGAGACCCTTGATGGGAACCTAGAAAGGTAGGGAAGAGGTGAGGAAGATGGGGCTACATCTCGGGGTGTTTGCATAACGCCCTCCACTCCATGCAAGCATCCGCCACCCCGCACTGTTACTCCCTCTGAAGTTGCCTTCTCCTCTCAACCATGTGCTCTTTGAGGCCAGGGATGGTGTTTGCTCTCTTCGTTACTTGTTGCAAGCTCTTACACTGTGACTCCTGCATGGTAGGTTCTTTTTTTAATTTTTTTGAAATATAGTTGGTTTACAGTGTTGTGTTAATTTCTTCTATGCAGCAAAGTGACTCAGTTATACATAGATAAAGCTTCCTCCATTATGGTTTACCACAGGATAATTAATATAGTTCCCTGTGCTATATGGCAGGACCTTATTGTTTATCCATCCTATATATAGTAGTTTGCATCTGCTGATCCCAAACTCATAATCCTTCCCTTCCCTACCCCCTCACTTGGCAACCACAAGTCTGTTCTCTATGTCTGTGAATCTGTTTCTGTTTTGTAGATATATTTATTTGTATCATATTTCAGATTCCACACATAAGTGGTAGGTTCTTAAAAAATATTCAAATGAATGAATGAGTAGTTGGACTACTTCAGCGGCACAAAGTCTCTTGATTGAATGACAAATTCTCGAGAAGATGGCATGAGCCCATATTACCAGCAGAGAAAAGGAGGCTCAGCTTACTGAAATGACTTTCCCAGAGGCAGAGGTGAGTAACATGGCTGGAATTCAGCTTCCTTGTGATTGTAGCTCCCTCTCACAACATCTGCACTGTCTTCCCTGAACCAAGAAGTAACAAACTCTCATACCCAAATATCGTTCTGCCCATTCTCATTCTCTACGTCTGCTGACCTTGAATCTGAAAGAATATCTCTGGACCATTCCTTAGAGGTAGCATAGCAGGTCTTTTTTTTATAAAGCAGTCCAGGAGCTCGAAAGTTTCTTTTCTTTTCTTTTTGACCCACAGAATGATTAAAAAAAACTGGGACACATGATCTTCAAAAAACAAAATTTCTTGTTTATTTTGAAGAAGTCTGAAGCTATGGCAGTGCTGGCTCTGTAATGTCCATGGAAAAACCCATCAGACTGAGGAGTGACTGTCCCTTTATGCAGAAGTGCATCTCCACTTTGCCACAGCCCTCAATACTCTTTGGTGCCTTGTGTCTGGTCCATTTCAAAAGTTTTGGTTACTTGCCTGGACAAAATGTGACAAAATGTGGTTTCATGCCCCGTAGCACATGCTGCAGAGCTTCAACACTTTGGCCACCTGATGCGAAGTGCAAACTCCTTGGAAAAAACTATGCTGGTAAGTATTGAGGATAGAAGCAGAAGGGGGCGGCAGAGGATGAGATAGTTAGATAGCATCACCGACTCAATGGACATGAGTTTCAGCAAACTCTGGGAGATAGTGGAGGACAGGGAAGCCTGGCGTGCTGCAGTCCATGGGGTCGCAGAGAGTCGGACATGATTGAGAGACTGAACAACAGCAAAGTACAAGCTGTCGGATCCCACGGTGGAGGGGGCTTGAGAACCAGGGCCAGTCCTCTGTGTATTCTATTTCTCTTTCCAGCACATGTAGGTGGTTGAGTTCAGAATAGGATGACTAGGTAGAGTAGGCTAAAAATCAGGAAGTCAGAAAAGAAAGGTGATGCCCCAAAGAGCTGCATGCAGCAGAAGATATTATGAGAAGGCTGCAGGGGAGTCCACATCCCTCCATCCAGCTCAGGGCGCTGGCGTTCAGGTCTTACCTGTCGATAAGCCCACGTGGTTTACAATGCCAGCTGACAAAGCCCCTGCTTCCCCTTGACTATATAACTCAGTGCTCCAGCTGCTGTACACTGTCTAGATTACTGTTCTATCAAAGACATCAATGCATATCAAGCAGAACCGACTCAAGTCATGGTCTGGTTTGGGAGAACTCCAGAAGAGAGCTGGAAGGAATTTTCCATGCCAAGTTATGTAATCCAGGGTCTACCACAAATCCTGGCACACAGTTACTGAATAAATACTTGTTGAAGATGAATGAACCTCGTGCGAGTTACTTTTCCTCCCACTTCATCTATAAAGTGAGGGGTTTTCATTTAGCTACTCTTTAAGATGTTGTAGAGCTCAGACATCCTGTGGTTCCATGGATGTCTAAGTAGTTATAGGCAAAGTGGAGGTCAGCAATAAATACCAGGGTCTCATCCATTTCCTGGGCAGAGTAGAACAGATTTTAATGATGGCAGAAAAAGAATCAGGAAGGTTCTGACTTTCCACTTCTGAGCTGAGATAATGCTATTAGTCACAGCTGTGTTTCTCAGCCTTGGTGTCAGAGCGCGTCGATCCAGAGTTTACACTCTGCATATGAGTGAAGTTTATTAGTTAAAAATGAATTCATCAGAAATTTGCCTCCAGGACTCGAGACATGTGGCTGGAATGGGTGTGATATACAGGTGAAGCCAGCCTGCACAGGCTGGCCAGGTGACTGGGGAAGCCTGGCTGCTAGAATTTAAAGAGCCCTCCCGGGCCTCTTGCTGGATGATTTTCTTCTGTTAGCCTCCTTCAGTGTCTAAATCCCCACTATTGGTCACACCTTTGAGTTAAGGCCCTGAAAGATGGAGTCCAGAAGCTCCAATATGCGAAGAGGGATTTTAAACCAAAATGTTTGCATTCATTACATTCATTACCACTTTGGAAGAGGAATTTTCTCCAACAAAAATGATGATATTTGCCATCTATTATTGAGCACTGATCCTGTCCCAAGCCCTTTACACATGATGAATGCTTCTTATTTTCATCCACACAACCCCCACTGTGACAAGTACTATATTTAGCCCTGTTTATAGGCTTGGCAAGAGCCAGAGGTCATACAAGCCTAAGTGGAGTCAAAATCAGATTCCAGATTCTCTGTCTCAGGACAGAACTGACAGACAGTGCGGTGCACAATCTCAAGGCACAGCGGGGTCCACGTTTCCACACGCGTCCCTTTGTACAACCATCACTGAGACCGAGACAGAGAACATTCCCAGCACCCCAGGAGGCTCTTCTCCTGGAGTGTCCCCTCAACCCAGGGAGGTGATGGCCCAGGCACACTCACGTGGAGGGGAAATGATCCAAAAAAAAGAATATTGGGAGGGGGCAGGGTACTGAGGTAGCAGGAGGGAGCTGTCCCTGGGGAGAGCTGAGGGCTTGTCCCCAGGTGCCCGTGGCCCCTGCAGCACACCCGGCTACTGCCTGGTCGGCTGGGACAGCACCTCCAGAGCCTGAGGACCTAAGCGTGCAGAGATTATCGCGGGAATGCAGGTCCTGCATGTCAAGCAGTGCTGGTCTCTCCCACTGCCGGGAATCCCAGTCTCTAACAAGAAACAGAATGCTGACAAGTGGAAAGGAGATGTGTTTGCTGGCACAGAGTCCACGGGGTGGGAAGACGGGCCAATGCAGGGCTCCCACAGGAAGTTTCAAACCCACTTTATAATTCTTAGTTGAGCTATCATCAACTCTTCCCAGATCCAAGGCTGTGTTTTCACTTTGCCGTGTTTAAATCCAGCTTCTCCCTCCTATTGTCTTTCTGTCTGCCCTACAGATCAGGATGCTAGTTTGGAATCGTATAACCTCCTCAGGCTTCTGCACAGCCCTGATTGCATCCTCTATGAGACAGCTCTTCTGCCAGCTGTCAAGTGTTGATCGGCAGCTTGTATTTGATTATTCTTACCAGTTCTTTAACAGTGCATCACCCTATCTCCAGATCTGAAGTCCTAAATAGTTGGCAGGCATTAAAAGACACACCTCAGGGAAACCTGGTAACTTAAACTGCAGGGCAACTGAAGATAAAGAGCTGTATATGTAGGTTTTTGCTGATGGAAAATGAGGAATGAAATTTCGCAAAAGGAGGGAAGGCTGAAGAAAGAGGGAAGGCAAGATGGCAGAAAGGAGACTGGAGAGTGGTAGGAAAGAGGGAGAAGGAAAAGGGAGAAGAAGAATGAAATAAAATAAAGAGCCTGAGAGGGAGGAGGATGAAGGTGATAGTGAGAAGGTATGGAGGGAGGACACAGAAAGGGAAATATTGAGAACAAGTGGAGGAGGGAGATGGCAGATGGAGTTCAGACGTTCAGAAGATAGGAGAGGAGTCTGTAACAAGACTCCTCTTGCTATTTTTGTTAATTGTCTACAATAACTGAGTAGCTGAACACTACCAGGCATCTAAGTCAATGGATGCTTATAGAAAACTAGATGCCAAACATTGCAAATATTAAATACTCTGCCCTGTGATGTCCCTAAATGCACTCACACTTAACAGATAATGGGGTCATTATGTAGATAGATCAGGAAATACATTTGGCCCTTGTCAGTCACGTCCCATTTTACATAGCTAAGAGATTATAAAAGACGGGAGAGAGAGAGGCAAATAGAAACAGTAGGGCTCTTCTTTACAAATTCAGTTGGAGAGATTTCTTCAGCTCTAATCAGCCATGCTACACCTGGACATGCTGCATTTCCAGAACATTCCATTAAAGGAATCTGGGAAGAATGTAACGCATCTTGAAAAAATTTCTATCTAAGTCATTTAAAATGTTTGTGTCATGTTTATAGGGAGTAAAGTGTTATTTCCTCAGTCATGTCCAACTCTTTGCAATCCCATGGACTGTAGCCCCCTAAGTTCCTCTGTCCATGAAATTTTCCAGGCAAGGATTCTAGAATGGATAGCCATTCCCTTCTCCAGGGGATCTTCCTGACCCAGGGATCGAACCCCAATCTGCCACATTATGGGCAGATTCTTCACTGTCGGAGCCACCAGGGAAGCCCTATAGGGAGAAAGTGAAAGTGAAAGTGAAAGTCGCTCCTGTCCGACTCTTTGCGACCCCATGGACTATGCAGTCCTTGGAATTCTCCAGGCCAGAATACTGGAGTGGGTAGCCTTTCCCGTCTCCAGGGTATCTTCCCAACCCAGGAATCGAACCAGGGTCTCCTGCACAAGAGGCAGATTCTTTGCCAGCTGAGCTACCAGGGAAGCCCCAATAGGGAGTAAACTCTCTGTTAGAACTGAGCTCCCCAGAATGGTGCATCCCTCCCCTTCTCCTCCATGAGTTCTATAGGACCCAACTTTTCTTGCATGAGTTTACCATCAAAGTTACAGAAGGCCTCAGAGATCTGTCAAATGTTGGGTCTGTTTGGTTGTTTTGGGGGCAACAAAACATTTTACATTTTAGCATTCATTTACCATTCAATAATGTCCCTTGTTAGTTAAAAGATTCCTACAGTTCAGAAAGTTAAAATTCTACCAATAAAGAAATTCATTTTGAAGCACATAAAAATAATGGTTCAAATGTATAATGATACTCTACTTGCATTTGTCCTACATGTGTAAGTATAGTGCTAATATCATATAAAAAATAAAATTCTGAATCTAGTTATCTAAATTTAAATCTTAGAAAATCTGTTTAAAGAAGGCATCTTAGTGAACTAGAAACACTAGAAATTAGACGCCTTTAGTCTCAGTCCTAAAAGCATGTAACTTCCTCATCCACTGAATGAGTATTATTCTTTGGGTAATTCACATATTTATTTACTCATTATTCATTCCAGAAATATTTTGTTGAACTTAGTACGTGCCAGAATCCACTAATATCTGAAGATGTGGCAAGGAAAGGCTCATTCCTGTCATCCATACTTCCTCATAAAATGTAACTACCTACCTAATTATTTCAAAACTTACTTATGTAATATCTGTCTCTCACATTAAACTATTAACCTTACAAGAGAAATGACTGGGCTATCGTTCACCTTTCTCTCTTCCATCACTAACCCAAAACTTGGCACATAGTATTTACTCAGAGGGCTTCTCTAGTGGCTCGGTGGTAAAGAACCACCCGCAAATGCAGGACGTTCGCGTTTGATCCCTGGGTCATGAGGATCCCCTAAAGAAGGAAATGGCAACCCACTCCAGTAGTCTTGCCAGGAAATGCTAGGGACAGAGGAGACTGGAGAACTACAGTCCATGGGGCCTCGGAAGAGTCAGACACAACTTAGCGACTAAACAACATTTACTCAGCAAATATTCATCCAATGTATGCATTTATCATAAGTTGACATTTAAATAGCACTTAAATCCATTATCTCACTTAATCTTGATAACAACCCTGTGAGGTAGATCCTTTTCTCCCCATTTGACAGTTAGGGAAACTGAGAAAAAGAGAAGTGAGGATACTTGCCACAGGTCACATAGCATAACTGAAATTAAAATCCAGGCAGTTGTCTGGTGCTAGAATCTGTGTAAGGATCCACTATACTCTATTGTCTATGAATGTATCAGTGAATAAATGAATTCATGAATGAATGAATGGATTTAAGTAGTTTACAGGCTCTGGACTTTAGGGTCATTAATTGTGATATGAAGACATTGGACTTTTCCACCTGAAGTTTAGTACAAGTTCTTTTAACAATTTTCAGATTATCATCAAGCACCCTCCATTTGTTATTGAAAATGGACAATCTGGCGTTCAGGAATGCCTGAGACTAGTGGCCTGTATACACTCTGCTATGCTTTTGCGTTTCTATTCCCTTCACTTGAGTTGTATCATTCCCAAACCTGTTTGTGCCTTTTGTACTTACTGTAAGGACATAATTGAATTAAAAATTATGTAAATGCATAGAATATAACTGGAAAAAGAAGTAAAGCTGTTGTTTCTATGAAAACTATACTGATGTAGATATGCAAGGATGAGTCCTATCTGTATGTCTGAAATTTTTTGAAATAAACAGTGAATTTATTTTCACTATTTCAGCATTTTATTTTAATGCTGAAAAGGCAAGCTAAAAGCTTTGGAAATTTTTTTTTTTAAAGAATTTTTTTTTTTTTTTAATTTATTTATTTGGCTGTGTAGGGTCTTGCTTGCAGCACATGGGCTCTTTTGTTGCTCCTCATAGTACATGGACTTCCTTGCCCTGGGGCATGTAGGATCTTACTTCCCCAACCAGGGATTGAACCCACATCCTCTGCATTGCAAGGCAGATTCTTAACCACTGGGCCACCAGGGAAGTCCTGGAAATTTTTTAAATGCAAGAAGTTTCATTTGAAAGTTGTTTCCAAATAATGTGTGGAAGAGACAATGAAGATGGTACAAGAATTGTAAAACATCCTGAAGGACTTTTCACTCAGATCCCTTTGCCTGTGGCTTTCAGTTCAGTTCAGTTGCTCAGTTGTGTCCGACTGTCTGTGACACCATGGACTGCAACATGCCAAGCTTCCCTGTCCATCACCAACTCCCAGAGCTTGCCCAAACTTATATCCTGAGACTAGTGGCCTGTATACTCTTTGCTATGCTTTTGTGTTTCTGTTCCCTCCATTTGCGTTGTATCATTCCCAAACCTGTTTGTGCCTTTTGTACTTACTCTAAGTACATAACTGAATTAAAAATTATCAAGTTGGTGATGCCATCCAACCATCTCATCCTCTGTCGTCCCCTTCTCCTCCTGCCTTCAATCTTTCCCAGCATCAGGGTCTTTTCCAATAAGTCAGTTCTTCACATCAGGTGGCCAAAGTTTTGGAGCTTAAGCTTCAGCATCAGTCCTTCCAATGAACACCCAGGACTGATCTCCTTTAGGATGGACTGGTTTGATCTCCTTGCTGTCCAAGGGACTCTCAAGAGTCTTCTCCAACACCACAGTTCAAAAGCATCAATTCTTCAGCACTCAGCTTTCTTTATGGTCCAACTCTCATATCCATACATGACTACTGGAAAAACCATACATAGGTTTGATTAGAAGGACCTTTGTCAGTAAAGTAATGTCTCTGCTTTTTAATATGCTGTCTAGGTTTGTCATTGATTTTCTTCCAAGGAGCAGGCTGTCTTTTAATTTCATGGCTGCAGTCAACATCTGCAGTGATTCTGAAACCCAAGAAAGCCTATAGCTTTAGATCCTCACATAGAGAAAGCACTCAGGGACATTAGACTGTAAGGAATCTCAGTCAAGAAACCCATTTTCCTAGATATCCATTTAGACTGATGTTAAAAGGTAAGGGAATGAATGTGAATTTATACATTTTAAGATAAAATGAAGCACTTTGAAATGTGTCCCACAGGGGATAGAAGCTTGTGCCTTCATAGAAGTCCTTGAGTGTACCTAACTGAACAGCAGATAAGGGAATGGCTTATTAAAAACCCCTCTGTTTTTAATGTGCCTCTGCTAATTGAGCAAGTTGGGTTTTTTTTTTCTTCTTTCTTTAATTGCATATCCTCTAAGCTTCATGTAGCCTAGGTAATCTATAAACAGACTTCTTAACCATCCCTATAGATAAGGTCTTCCACATATGGGTCTCTAGAGTAATGGGGGTGTGTGGTGGGCAGGGGCTTAAGCTGTTTTTCAGAAACTGAAGTCAGCTCCTGCCCAGTTCAAACAGGTCAAAACTGGTTGGGTCCACCGACTCCAAAGCTGGGACTGCACGGGTGGCTGATGAGTGGCCTTTTGATGCCAAAGAGATAAAAACTCCACCTTCAGGTCATGCTGAGCACCTCCATTTTTGAACATGCATCCCATGAAGACACGCAGAACAATGGTTCACCTTTTTCCCACCTCCAATCCCCTTTCTTGCCTAAGACCACCTGGCTCATGTATCCCATAAGCATATCAAACCCCTCACCTCTGGGGAGGCGGATCTGAGTCTTGCCCTCCTGCCTTCTAGCCTGACTGCCTTAAGGATAAACTCTTGGTTACAAACCTGGCCCTGTTAGATTTTGGTTTGCCTGGTTCACTAACAACTTTAGGCATGTATGTATCATTCTCTGCTGCTGCTGCTGCTGCTAAATTGTTTCAGTAGTGTCCGACTCTGTGCGACCCCATAGACGGCAGCCCATCAGGCTCCACCATCCCTGGGATTCTTCAGGCAAGAACACTGGAATGGGTTGCCATTTCCTTCTCCAATGCATGAAAGTGAAAAGTGAAAGTGAAGTCGCTCAGTTGTGTCCGACTCTTCACAACCCCATGGACTGCAGCCTACCAGGCTCCTCCATCCATGGGATTTTCCAGGCAAGAGTATTGGAGTGGGGTGCTATTGCCTTCTCTGATATCATTATCTAGGATTCCCCTATTCAATCAACATTTGAGTAGGTGCACATGGATTGCAAGAAACTTCTTCAAAATCTTGTTTCATCCTGAAGTGTACATGAAATTTGTACCCCATTCTGTGGTAGATATTAATACTGCTCACAAAATATTTCCAGTTCTTCTGGACACATAGTAGGATTGCACTATCCTGCCCCTCTTTGAAGATAAGTGGGGCTCTATAACATGCTTTGGCCAGTGAGGTATGTGTGGATATGACAAGGGCCATTCCAGATGTCTGTGTGTGTTTTGGGGGGATGGTTCTCACTCGTGTCTGACTCTTTCTGACCCCATGGACTATAGCTCTCCAGGCTCCTCTGTCCATGGAATTCTCCAGGCAAGAATAATGGAGTGGGTTGTAATTCCCTTCTCCAGGGGATCTTCCCAACCCAGGGATCAAACCTGCAGCTCCTGAGCGTCTCCTGCATTGCAGACCGATTCTTTACCACTGAGCCACCGGGAAAGCCCTCTAGATAACTGTGTTAATACCTAATCGTGATTTGCTACAGTTGTCTTTTCCTCCCCTAGGCAAAGACAACAGGCAAAGTTCTACAGAGAAGCTGCTCCTTCAATCCAGATCCTATAATGAAAAAATGAAACACAGGCCCCAGCTGACTGTCATGGATGTGTTCCGTGAATGAGAAGTAAGTTTTTTGCTTTAAGTCACCAAGATTGGAAATTGTTTGTTATCAGAGCATAATCTGATCTATCTTGAGTAATGCATTTTCCATGATGCATCTGTATTCATTTAAATTTGTAAATAATCCCCCTCCAAATCTACACTGAGCACCACAGAGAGACACACCACCTTGATTTAGTGACTTTGTGTGCTGTCTCCACTTTTTCCCACATGAGAAGCATACAATCAGAGCCTTTAGGATCCCTTCAAATGCTGATGTTAGGTCATGCTGTGTTTGAGGAGAGACCAGGCACCCCATGAATGTTGTGCCTATGTCGCTTAACTAAACCAAATAAAATTAAATTAATTTGATTGGAGAGCTGTTATATCTGATTATGGAGCAATTGATTAGATTTCCATAGAGTCAATCTGATTTCATTGTTATTGTTCCAGTTGTCTTAAATGAGGGAATTGGATTGCACAGTGATCCAACTGATTGTTTTGGCAATTGGCCTGCCAAATGTTGGCCATGTAGCCAGCACCACTGTTTGACCCTGGGACAGGATGTGTAATTAATTCACTTGAATCTTGAATTCAAGCATTTTTTCCTACAAGCTGCTATGTGTCAAGTACTGTCATATACTGAAAAATATTCATCAGCTGTAAATATTTAAAATGTACAATCTCCCCTGTATACACGCCACACCAAAAGGTCTAAACATTGTACAATGCTATAAACTTTGACTGGGTCAAGCTTCAATTTTAAATTTTTTGTAGGGCTTTGTTCCCTGTAGGGCTTCATTCCAACATTGCATAAGGTTCAAAAATGGATTGTTCTTGCCCCTTAAAAACAACTGATTCTAATTCCATTGATTTAAAATGAAACTACTTATGCAATGCTAGAAGAATAAACTCTAGGCTTCAGGGGACCAGTGACTTGTCTACTCTATACAATACTGTGTGCGCCCAAACAATGCCTGAGTTTGTTGTTAACAATATTGGATGACTACATGAATGGATAATTAACTAATGACTGAGGAGTCCCAATATTCCTTTATTTCAGTTATTTTTCAGAAGTGAAGCAATGTAACTTCTGAACATGTGAAGCAATGTAACTTCATGATTAACTTCTTTGGCTTTGCAGTTCGTCGAGTCTGAATTTGATTTCTGATTTTGCTGTTGTTGCAAGTTGCATTTTCCAAAGATGGTCACAATAATACCTCCCACTCCACATAATTTTGCAATATGAGCTTGACACTCCCTCATAATGAGGTAGCCAATGTCTCCACTCTATTGAATCTGTGTGAACCTTATGACTGGTTTGAGCAATATAATTTAGCAGAAGTGATGATGCACCAGCTACAGACATAACCCTTAACTGGCTTGGCAGCTTCTGTTTCCTGCCTGTTGGAAGCCAGCCACCAGATAAAAAGCACAATCCTTGGAAACATCAAGGTTCTGATTGAATTCCTGCATGGATAATGAAAACACAAGAAGGAATACATTTTGGGAGAAAATTGGATGGATTCATTATCAGGCATGTAGAATATGCCTTGCCTCTTGGACACATCATTTTAGTAGGGAGTTGACTGTATAGGTTTGAAACTCAAAAGAGAGATATAAGTTGGAAATATAAATTTGGGAGTCAACAGCAAGTATATGGTAACTGAAAACATGAACACAACCGAGAGTATCTTTTTATGAAAGCATATAGGATGAGAAAAGTAAGTGGTCCTGGGGCATAAATATGAGGAACAGAATTATTTAAGAAAAGGGTAGGGAAAGAACAACTGAAAAGAGATGAGGAACAGAGGTAAGAAGGGTAGGTGGAAACCCAGGAGAGTTCTGTACCACAGACACTGGAAGGGGACTTCAAGGAAGGAGTAGGGGTGTCCCAGGTGATCCAGGGACTAAGACTCCACACTCTCAAAGCAGGAGGCCCAGGTTCAACCTCTGGTCAGGAGGTAAGATCTCACGTGCCTTGGGATGACTAAGCCCACACGCCACGACCACAGAGCCAACGACACAGCTAGAGAAGAAGCCCATGCACCACAATTACAGGTCCTGTGTGCCGCAACTAAGACCTGACTCAGCCAAATCAATAAATTAATTGAAGTATGTATTTTTTTTGAAAAAGTCTTTCTTCTTAAAAAAAAAAACAGTATGGAGGAAGTTCCTTGGTGGTTTAGTCGTTAGGATTTGGTGCTTTCAGTTCTGTGCCCGGGTCCAACCCCTGGTAAGAGAATTAAGATCCTACAAGCTGTGAGGTATGGCCAATTAATGAATAGATTAAAAAAAATTATTTTTTTATTTAATGTAACAACAAATGATACCAAATTGAAAGTCCACAGACTGACTCCTCATCATCAGGCTTTCCGATGCCACGTGCCGCATGAAGAGGCTCTGGAGCATCATCGGTATTCAGCCCAAATAATCAGACTCAGTTAAGTCGTGAAACACATCAGTTTAAATGAATCTACTCTTTCTGCAAGGAGAGCTAAACATGGAGAAGCAAAGTGGGGAGAAGGAACGTTTGAAGGGCGAGCCTGCAGAAACCAGCTCCAGTGATGTGCTACAGAGCTTTGGGCTGTGAAGATGCTAAAGCAACAGATAGACTAGTGAGAAAAGAGCAGACAGACTCAGGCTGGCTTCTGCGGGGCCTCCAAGTACTCCCACAGACAGCTGAGATGGTAATGAATTCAGCAGACAGTGACTGGTGCCTGAAGCTGAGGGATTGTACTTACTTGTAAAGCGTGTAAGTGATTTCTGACTAATACAAGATTTTTCAGCTACTGTAACTGGTGACAATTTCCAAAAGAGATCCAGAATTTACAAAGTCTTCCCAGTTAATATCTCTCTTCCACAACTTTCTTCCGAGAGAGGAAAAGGAATTAATGATCTCATTTCTCCTTGGGCTAAATCGTGGCAAGGCAAGGTTGAACTTAGGACTTCCCAAAGTCCTAAGCAGAAGCAATCTTAAGACTTCCACAAATTGCTAAATAATTCAGAGACGACCTCCCCAATACACAAGTCATCTACAGTTTTTAAAGGACTCTCCCATTTCATGCTTGTGACAACCCTGGAAGGAAAACAAGGCAAGTCACTTCCGTTTTACAGATGAGGAAACTCAGACACTAGGGCGTTTGACTTAACCAGTTCCTATCACTAAAAGCAGCAGAGCAAAAGTAGAATTTTCGTTTTTTCTCTCTTGGTCTTCTGGTGAATTCTGTTGGTTGAGATGAAGCACAATGTAGCTTGAACTTCCAAAGCTGGGGCTTGCACAATTACTGGGCTTACACAGTTACTGTGCCTGCAAAGTTCATGGAAAATAACCAAGAAACACATTCTGGGATAGCCTGGGACTTCAAGGTCAAGAGAAATATTCAGTGCTGTTTTAACCAAGTTGTTTGACAGCTCATTTGAGTTGCTGAGAACATGATGATATGCAAATATAGTACTGCAGTTTGATTATTAGCATTGATTATTAACAAATATTTCTTTGTAAACCAAATTTTCCCCGTCTGGTATGAGGGTGGCCTGGGGGCTCAAGAGAGTGTTCCTAAGAAAATGGCCAATGTGTTTGCTTTCTGTGTGTCCCCTTGAAACTAATGAGACCTCCTCCTCAAAGCTGAAATATAATGCAATGCAACTCTGAAGAACATGCAGTCATTTTTCACTACTTTCCCCCTTTCCTTTACCAGAGATCAGAGTTTTGGCATCTTTATTGTGTTATTAATTTTAGTTATGTTGTAAACACAGAGTAAGGAGGTCTTCAACGCTATGATGACTGACAGTATTTAGACAAGTCCAATTAAGTTTCTTGTGTTTGGAGAATCTTGGGAAGATAAATAAATCACTGAAACTTTCATTATGAAAACCACCACTTGGCCATGGTGGTGCTTCTCCTGGGAAAGCGATGAAGATTTACGGCGGGATGAAGGGGACAGCCAGGAAAGGAGTCCCTGCCAGGAGCTGATTCCCATCGTGGACTGAACTGACTGAAGCATGCAGTTGAACTCCAAGCATGCCCCGGTTCTCTGTCTCCTCTGACCGTCCCCCACCCCCGGCAATTTTTTTTTCTTTCTTAGTAAAGTTGTGACCTAAAGATACTTCCTTCACTTATGTGATCAGTACTGGATGGTGGTGAGGAGGCAGTGGCCAGAGTCAGTCAATTGATAATGCTTTGGCCAACACACTCAAATCCTGCTGTTTGATCCCCAGGGCCTCCCACTACCCTGTCTGCCCTTAAAGTGTCTGTCTTCCCTGGTGGCCCAGTGGTTAAAACTCCATGGTCCCAGTGCAGGCCACCCAGGTTCAATCCCTGATCAGGGAACTAGATCCCACATGCCTCAACTAAAAGATTCTGCATGCCAGACCTGGCACAGCCAAAAAAAAGTAGCACCTGTCTTCTCTCAGGACTTCTTTGTACCCCAGGTAGAGCCTTAAGATGAGTGAAACTGATAGGGGTTTTCTTGTTCTTTAGGAATTCCCACTTGGAGCAGTACTCAACCTTCCACGTCCCTTGTTCCTGTTCCCTCCCTGGATTGCAAGGCCATCTGTGAACAATGCTTATGAAGATCTCAGAGGTCACTGAGAAAATCAAAGAAATATGCATGCAAACTAATTATTAAATGGCCTTTAGGAATTACTGTTAACTTTGTTTGTTAATGCCATGGTGGTTATCTAATTTTTTAAAACGTATGCAAGTTGGACATATACTTAGAGATGAAATGGCATAATGTCTGAATTTGGTTTTAAAATAAAGGAGGAAGGGGTAGGTCAGTCAGGATCCTATTAGGACACAGAATCCATTCCACTTATTGTTAACAGAGAATTTAACAGAAAGAAGTATTAACCAGGTCACTGGAAGGCAAAAGAGAACCTAAGATATCATTAAAGTAGCAATTGAAGGAAGTAGTTACTGCCCTAAGGCCGAGGAATAAAGGGAAGTGGTTGCGTTTGGCAACCTAAAAGCCTGACAAAAGGTCCCTACTCAGCTGGAACACAGACCTCTGAGAGGATCTGTAGTGTCTGAGCTCAAGGACGGGTGCTAAAGTCACTCCTGGTCTCCAAGTAATCTGGCAACTGGGCCTGATGCCTTTGAGGAGGGCAACAAGGCTGGTTGTGTGAATGCTGGAGAAACTGCAACTAAATACTACTGTCAGTCTGGAAAGAGACTAGTGCCTCAGGAAACGGTGGAGGTGTTGACAGGAAGCCAACAGGAAGAGGCAAGTCCCTTCCTCCTCCAGCCTCAGTCTCCCTCCAGCACTGTGGCCGACAGGGAGCCAACTGGTAAAGCAGAAATGAGGTTTGAAGAGTCCCAGATTCTCAACGAGGACATGAAAGGTGGGCCTGGAGCTGAGGCAATAGCCTAACAACTAGGATGAGGGAGATACATTAAAGGAGACCGGGAAACAGAGACTAATCATCGAGACTCAGTGGTGCATCCGTGAGGGTTGACATCTTGTTCTCTATACTTCTGTATATATTCAAAACTTTTCTATAATATAAATAATATAATGAAAAAAAGGAGCTGGAAGGTTCACTTTGAAAAAAACTTCTTTTAAACAGACTCACAGACATGAAGAGCAGAGTTGTTGCCAAGACAGAGGGGAGAGGGGAAGGCATGGATTGGGAGTTTGGGATTAGCAAATGCAAGCTATTATATATATATATAATTGAATCACTTTGCTGTACCCGAGAAACTGTGTATACACAGTTTATACCACATTGTAAATCAATGATACTTCAGAAAAACAAAGAAGATTTAAACTGTTCGTATTATTATCATTTTATGGAAAATATAAAAATAACTTTAATGAAAATTAAAACAAATTAAAGATCTACCTACAATTATGTTATCCCCCCAAAAACCCAAATTTTCTATTTTTTCAACAGCATTTTCAAGCAATTTCAGACAGCATTTTCAAGATGTGGTTTATTAAGAATCTCAAACCCCAGGGGTAACTGGCCTCCTCAGTACACTGAGAGTTTTGTTTTAACCATTCTCACCTTTTCTCTATCTATAGTCAAATTTCTACTTTAAGACAGAGTAAGTTCTCAGTCTCTATCTCCATCTAAGGATATGACCTAAAGATAGATAGATGATAGACAGACTGATTGATAACTTGATAGATAGATAGATAGGTGATAGATAGATATCCCTTTAACTTTTCTCCATATATCTTTTATTTTCCTCTCATCATTCCTGCCCCCTTTTTGAATTTTCTCCAGTTAGTCCATGGACATACTGTAATCCACAGGGTTTAGTGGAATCACAAACAAAGGCTATAACTGGACATGACCAGTCAGCCCAAATGGCGCTCTCTGTGTCTCCCAGTTCGAGGTGGGGCATTTTATTCTTTCCAGGGTACAGGTTGCCTCTCAGGCCCAATGTGGAAATGGTCATAACGCCGTTAGATGGCAACTGGAAGAATATGAAGGATTCTATGCAGGCTCCTACCTGTTGAATTTGAACAGTTTAATGTTTCAGAAAGATTGCCCTTGCCAGAATGCAGAGAATGGATTAAAGAGGAGCAAGATTGGAGCCAAAGAGAAGAGTCAGGATTCTAAAACAGTGACCCAGGCAAAGTGGATGATAACCTGAATAAGAAAATGGTAACAGATGGAAAGAACTGACGGGTCTGAGAATGTTAAGGAGATGGAATCAGCAGGACTTAAATATGAATGGGAAGTGGAGCAGTGAGGTAGAAAGAAAAGTCAAAAATGACATCCATACTCTCTGTTGGTGAAATCAAGTAAGTGGTGATGTTCTCATTCACTGAGAAAGAAAATTAGGGCAAAAGGTGGGGGAAGGAGATGTTGCATTTATTTGGGGGAGACTTTATTTTATTTTTTTTAATTTTATTATTATTTTTTTATATTGTAGTGGTTTTTGCCGTACATTGACATGAATCAGCCATGGATTTACATGTGTTCCCCATCCCAATCCCCCCTCCCGCCTCCCTCTCCATCCCATCCCTCTCGGTCTTCCCAGTGCACCAGCCCTGAGCACCTGTCTCCTGCATCCAACCTGGGCTGGTGATCTGTTTCACCCTTGATAGTATACTTGTTTCAGTGCTGTTCTTCTGAACATCCGACCCTCGCCTTCTCCCACAGAGTCTAAAAGTCTGTACATCTGTGTCTCTTTTTCTGTTTTGCATATAGGGTTATCATTACCATCTTTCTAAATTCCATATATATGCATTAGTATACTGTATTGGTCTTTATCTTTCTGGCTTACTTCACTCTGTATAATGAGCTCCAGTTTCACCCATCTCATTAGAACTGATTCAAATGAATTCTTTTTAATGGCTGAGTAATATTCCATGGTGTATATGTACCCCAGCTTCCTTATCCATTCATCTGCTGATGGGCATCTAGGTTGCTTCCATGTCCTGGCTATTATAAACAGTGCTGCGATGAACATTGGGGTGCACGTGTCTCTTTCAGATCTGGTTTCCTCAGTGTGTATGCCCAGAAGTGGGATTGCTGGGTCATATGGCAGTTCTATTTCCAGTTTTTTAGGGAATCTCCACACTGTTCTCCACAGTGGCTGTACTAGTTTGCATTCCCACCAACAGTGTAAGAGGGTTCCCTTTTCTCCACACCCTCTCCAGCATTTATTGCTTGTAGACTTTTGGATAGCAGCCATCCTGACTGGCGTGTAATGGTACCTCATTGTGGTTTTGATTTGCATTTCTCTGATAATGAGTGATGTTGAGCATCTTTTCATGTGTTTGTTAGCCATCTGTATGTCTTCTTTGGAGAAATGTCTGTTTAGTTCTTTGGCCCATTTTTTGATTGGGTCATTTATTTTTCTGGAATTGAGCTGCAGGAGTTGCTTGTATATTTTTGAGATTAATCCTTTGTCTGTTTCTTCATTTGCTATTATTTTCTCACATTCTGAAGGCTGTCTTTTCACCTTGCTTATAGTTTCCTTTGTTGTGCAAAAGCTTTTAAGTTTCATTAGGTCCCATTTGTTTATTTTTGCTTTTATTTCCAATATTCTGGGAGGTGGGTCATAAAAGATCCTGCTGTGATTTATGTCAGAGAGTGTTTTGCCTATGTTCTCCTCTAGGAGTTTTATAGTTTCTGGTCTTACATTTAGATCTTTAATCCATTTTGAGTTTATTTTTGTGTATGGTGTTAGAAAGTGTTCTAGTTTCATTCTTTTACAAGTGGTTGACCAGTTTTCCCAGCACCCCTTGTTAAAGAGGTTGTCTTTTTTCCATTGTATATTCTTGCCTCCTTTGTCGAAGATAAGGTGTCCGTAGGTATGTGGATTTATCTCTGGGCTTTCTATTCTGTTCCATTGATCTATATTTCTGTCTCTGTGCCAGTACCATACTGTCTTGATGACTGTGGCTTTGTAGTAGAGCCTAGATTCAATGCAAGCCCTATCAAGCTACCAACGGTATTCTTCACAGAACTAGAACAAATAATTTCACAATTTGTATGGAAATACAAAAAACCTCAAATAGCCAAAACAATCTTGGGGGAGACTTTAATGTAATGATTCTGGGGGATATCCAGGTAGAGGAATACAACAACAGTTGGGTATATAGTCAGAGAGCTCAGGTTCTGACAGATCTGGGCTGCAGATAAAGATGGAGAGTCATTTTTTGCTTTTGTGATTAGGTGTGTTTGTGCTTAGTCACTCAGTTATGTCAGACTCTTTGCAACCCCATGGACTGTAGCCTGCCAGGTTCCTCTGTCCATGGGACTTCCCAGGCCAGAATACTACAGTGGGTTGCCATTTCCTTCTCCAGGGGATCTCTCTGTCCCAGGGATCAAACCCAGGTCTCCTGAATTGCAGGTGTATTCTTCAACATCTGAGCCACCAGGGAAGCCCTTTTGTGATTTTATTTGTTTTTAATTCCACAAATGTACATAAATATAATGATTTATAAGAAATTAAACAACATATATGAATTGAAATATCTCTTGAATACTCTCTCCATATCCCAGATACTTCCTTAAAGGTATTATTGTTGTTTTCACATATATCCTTCCAGAATGCTTCCTCTGCCTTTATACACATATATGAACCTACAGAACTGTGTTTTGTTGTTTTCAGTCATTCAGTAGTGTCTGACTCTTTGTGAACCCATGGACTGCAGTATGCCAGGCTTCCCTGTCTTTCACCATCTCTGAGAGTTTTCTCAAACTCATGTCCATTGAGTCGGTGATGCCATTCAACCATCTCATCCTCTATCATCCCCTTGTCTTCCTGCTTTCAATCTTTCCCAGCATCAGGTTCTTTTCCAATGAATTGGCTCTTTGCATCAGGTGGCCAAAGTATTGGAGCTTCAGCTTCAGCAACAGTCTTTCCAATAAACATTCAGGGTTGACTTCCTTTAGGATTGACAGGTTTGATCTCCATGTTGTCCAAGGGACTCTTAAGAATCTTCTCCAACACCACAGTTTGAAAGCATCAATTCTTTGGTGCTCAGCCTTCTTTATGGTCCACCTCACACCTGTACATGACTACTGGAAAAACCATAGTTTTTTTTAGACTATACATAGACTATACAAACCTTTGTTGGCAAACTCATGTCTTTCCTTTTTAATATGCTGTCTATGTTTGTCATAGCTTTTCTTCCAAGGAGAAAATGTCTTCTAATTTCATGGCTGCAGTCACCATCAGCAATGATTAGGCTGCCTTAGATCAGTGTCCCCAAGAATTAGACTCTAAGATGGTGACTTGCATGCAAGAGATTTAATGACAGGGAATGAATTGACAGAACAAGGCCTGTAAGGGAGTGAGGGAGTGGGGTGGGCAGAGGAACAAGTGAACTATGATGTAAATCCAGCTGATGTCTCAGCCAATCTCATGGGGGCACTGCAGACACGCCTTCAGAGTCAACCTTTAAGGCAAAGGGACTGACCCACTGTACCTTTGCATTAATCAGTCACTGAATGACAGCCACCCCTAAGGAGAGGATGTACTTTAGAAATCATGGCTCCTTTCCGCTAAGGGCAATTCCTTTATAGTGAAACTCCACTGTGATATTTCCACAGCCAATGCTCCTAATGGTTGGAGAAATAAGTGTGTTGATCCTGAAGTGAGGACCCAGGAGGCTACACCACACAGTCCCCATTATACAGACTCTATGTATAGTTCCAAAACTTCCCTTTAAACCTAAGGGTATTTCCTGGTAATCTCTCCTTTTTAGTAGTTAGGTTAATTTCATTCTTTTCAATGGTTGCATAGTATTCCAAAGGTTGCTGGACCACAGTTTCTTTAATCTTTCTCTGTTGATGGGCATTCAAGTTGTTTTCAACTCTTTACTGTTAGAAACAATTCTACAGGTCAAATGGATTTCCAGTTTTGGATAGTGATGGAATAAGTCCCTCCCAAAGGATGCCCTTTCCCCTCTAGAAACAATGACAAAATCTGGATATAATACAAAATCTACTATGTGAAGCCACTGGAGAGGGAACAGAAGCAGAAAGACTATAGTGGGGAATGAATGATTAGAGGAAAGAAGTGCTATAATGTCAGTTCCCCATTTCTGCAGCTTTTAGCCCAAGATTGATGCAGTCCATTTGGCATCTGGCAGCCTAGTGGTGAGAGCACTAATGGAAAAACCCACAGTCTTTCTGGCTTGCAGAATCAGAAAAGTGAAGCTGGGAAGCTGTTACTGAAGTGAGTATAGGAATCCTGGGAGGGAAGAGAAAGGAGCCTGAGAAAGGAACCCTATATCCTGTCTAGCCTCATCTCAGTCTGACCTCTGAACCAAGTACACATAGAAAAGAATAAAGCAGCTCGGCTACAGCAAATGATTTGAATCAAGACTAGAGCTGCTGCCCAAAGAAACATAATTTGCAGTCCAAGCCTAGTCAAGAAAATTGCCTGCTAAAGCAAAGGCAATAATACACACTAGAGAAAAGGAACAGAAACCAGAAACTTCATAACTTTACATTCATAATATGTGATACATTCACAAATAACTTGACATATAAAGAATCAAGAAAATGAAGCACATTCTCAAGAGAAAAGAGAGTGAACTACATCTGACCCTGAGATGAAACAGATGTTGAAACTAACAGATAAGAATGTTAAAGCAGCTATTTTAACTATTCTTGATAAAACAAAAGCAAAATATGTTCCCAAAGCATGAAAACGCAGGAAAACTAACAGAGATAGTTAAACAGTAAAAGGGTGAAAATTCTAAAACGAAATAATGGCTGAAATTTTAAAATTATTGAATGAATTTAATAACCAAATGGAGATGTAGAAAAAGAATAAGTGAACTTGGAAATAACTCAATGATATTATCTATGTAGATGAACAAAGGAGAAAAAAGATTGAAAAAATGAACAAGGGGTCTCTCAGATAATATCAAATGATTAACATACAGTAGTTTCAGAAGAAGAAGAGAGAATAAATAGGGCAGAAAATAATATCTGAATAATGGTCAAAAGTTTCCCAAATTTGTTGAAAAACAAAAACTTAGCTTAGGCAGATTCAACATGCCTTGTCAACACCAATTAGGATAGACACAAACATACTAGCATTGAAATACATCACAGTTAAACTATTGAGCTATTGTCCTAATAAAGGACAAAACTGGAAAGCAGCAAAAGAAAGATGATGCATTTCATATAAGGGATCAGAATCCAGTTAAGAAATGAATTTTCATCAGAAACCATGGAGGCCAGAAGAGAATGGGACATCATTAAAGTGCTATAAGAAAAAAAAAAAAAAAACTATCAACACAGAATATCTTATCCAGCAAAAATATTCTTCAAAGATAATGGCAAAATAAAAACTATTTCAGATAAAAGAAAACTAAGAATTCATTGCTAGCAGATCTACACTGTGAGAATGCTAAGGGAAGTTCCTTAGCTGAAGGGCAAAGATTCTAGATGGAAATCTAGATCCTCAGAAAAAGGTGAAGAGCATCAGAAATGTTTTTTAAAAAGCCGGAGAAGTGAAAAAGATTATTTTTCTCTCAACTTAAAAAATAAATCTGTTAAATGCAAAAAGTATGACATTGACTTGTGGGATTTATAATACAGGTATATGTAATACACGTAACTGAGAAAAAGGACAGAGCAGAGGTGGATATGGCTCTATATATTTGCAAGTTTTCAATATTTTACACAAAATCTTATTATGTTACCCATGTTAACTGCGAAAAGTTAAGAGTATATACTGTTGATTAGTGATTAATAGTCAACCACTAAGAAAAAAAATGCAAATAAGCACAACTAAAAAGCCAATAAGAAAATCTAAATAAATTTAAAATATTCAAATAATTTTTAAAGGCAATAAATAAAAAGCATAGACTAAAAAATTGAGGAGACAGGTAAAAAGCAAAAAATAACATTTGGTTGGCCTACCCAAACAGATCAATAATCACATTAAATATTAACAGATTAAACAATTTAATCAATAGAAAGAGATTGTCAGAAAGAACTTAAAAACTACCACCTATAAGAGACACACTTTAAATCTGAAGACATAAAGAGGCTCATAGTAAATGAATGGAAAAAATATACGTACTATGCAAATAGAAAGCCTAAGAAGACTGCAGTGGCTATGTGCATATGGGACAAAATGGATTCCAAAATGTGGGTTGAATTGTGTTTCCCAAGAAGATATGTTGAAGTCCTAACCACCCCTGGTGCCTCTGAATGTGATCTTATTTGGAAATAGGGTCTTTGCTGATATAATCAAGTTGAGATGAGGCCATAGTGGATTAGGGTAGACCCTAATCCAATTACTGGGCTTCCCTGGTGGCTCAGATGGTAAAGAATCTGCCTGTAATGCAGAAGACCTGGGTTCAATCCCTGGGTCAGGAAGATCCCCTGGAGAAGGGAATGGTATTTTTGGCTGGAGAATTCCATGGACAGAGGAGCCTGGTGGGCTACAGTCCATGGGGTCACAAAGAGTCAGACACAACTGAGTGACTAACACATTCACTTAATCCAATGACCAGTGTCCCTGTGAAAGTGAAAGTGAAAATCATTCAGTTGTGTCCGACTCTTTGTGACCCCATGGACTATACAGCCCATGGAATTCTCCAGGCCAGAATACTGGAGTGGGTAGCCTTTCCCTTCTCCAAGGGATCTTCCCAACCCAGGGATCAAACCCAGGTCTCCCACATTGCAGGCAGATTCTTTACCAGCTGAGCCACAAGGGAAGCCCAAGAATACTGGAGTGGGTAGCCTGTCTCTTCTCCCAGTGGATCTTCCTGACCCAGGAATCAAACTGAGGTCTTTTGCATTGCAGGCAGATTCTTTACCAACTGAGCTATCAGGGAAGTGTCCCTATAAGAAGAGGAAAATTTGGACATAGAGACATGAAGACAGGGTCCAAAAGACTGTGTAATGACAGAAGCAGAGACTGGATTGACAGATCTACAAGCCAAAGAATACCAAGGAGTGCAGAAAACCATAAGAAGCTGGAAGAGGAAAGGAAGATTTCGTGCTTGGTGCCTGCAGAGGGAGAATGGCCCTGCTGATAACCTTGATTTTGGACTTCTAGCATCCAGAACTGAGCATATAATTTTTGTTGTTTTAAACCACCCAATTTGTGGTACTTTTAGTTAACCCCAGGAAACTGATACATAAGACAAAAGGCATTATTAAAAATAAAGTGGGCTGTTTCATTATAACAACAGGTCAACTCATGAGGAAGGTGTAAATGACCATAAATGTGTATGAAACTAAAAACAATCACAGAATACATGAGATAAGAATAAATAGAATTAAAAGGAAATATTGAAAATTCCACAGCCTTAGATATTTTATCAATCCTCTTTCAGCAATTACTGGAACAACAGACCAAAAAATCAGCAAAGACATAGAAGATCTGAAAAATACACTACCAACCACATAAATATATAAAGGAAAGAAGAGTTGTTAGCCTTGGAACATTCTTTCCTGCTTTCTGCAATTTTCCTGGTGTCCTCAATTACAGTCTTGGTCTTTTTTCTGATATGCAACATATTTACTCTATTTCCCCCTCAAATTTGTGGTTGCAAATGTTTTTAATTTACTTTTTAAAAAATATCTTTCATCTTATATCATTTATGTAGCATTTCTTTTTACTCTTTCTTCTTGGTCAACTATTTTAAAAGTTCTCTTATCTTCCACCCATTTCTCCTTTTTGTTCTGTTTTAAATTTATACTTCCTCTTGTAGATTTCTGGTTTTCTTAAAATAATAGTTGCAAACATTTCCAAATGCTCTAAATATATAGTCTTTTAATCATTTACCACAAGCCTATGAAGCAAGTACTATTATTACCATTGTATAGATGGGGGCATTGAGGCACGGGGAAGTTAAGTAACTTATTCCAGGTCACACAGCCAGTAAATGATGGAGCCAGATTCTAACCAGGCAGTTGAATTCCAGCATCTGTGCTCTTAACTACCAAGCTATGAAGTCTGTGTCCCTGGATTGCCAAATTAAATATTTCAGTTCCCATTTTATAATAACTTTCCTAGTATTTTCTCTTTATCTACTTCCTCATTTTCAAAGGTTTTGTTCATTCTATGACATATTATTTTCATAAATTACTTCTTCTTAACTCTTTTGTCATGGAAAAAAAAATACTTACCACGCCTCCTGTACTAGACTGAAAAATGGCCCTTCAAAAGATATCCATGTCCTAACTTCTAGAACTTGTGGAAACTATTTTATATGGTAAACTCTTTGTAGATGTGATTAAAGATCTTCAGATGGGAAGGTTATCCTGTATAGCCCTCCAGGCTCCTCTGTCCATGGGATTCTCCAGGCAAGAATACTGGAGTGGGTTGCCATTCCTGATCTTCCTGACCCAGGGATCGAACCCAAGTCTCCTGTACAGCAGGCAGTTTCTTTACTGCTTGCCACCAGGGAAGCCCTGGACCACTTGGGTGGGCCTGGAATGTAATCACATGTGTCCTTAAGAGAGAAGCAGAGGCAGATTTGACACACAGAGGAAGGAGAAAGCAATGTGAAGACAGCAGATGGAGATTTGGAGATGCAGGCCTCGAAGACGGGAGTGATGCGGTCACAAGTCACAGAATGCTAACAACCTCCAGAAGCTGGGAAAGCAGTGGAGAGTCTCCCCTAGAGCTTCTGAAGGCAGGAAAACCCTGCTGCCACCTTGATTTTCTAGTGATACTGATTTCAAGTTTATAGACTCCAGAATGTGAGAGGACAAATTTCTGTTCTTTTAAGTCTCCCAGTTTATTATGGCAGCCACAGGAAACACATCCTTTTCTCTCAGTTACACTGTTAAAATTTTTTTCTTGCTGCTTCTTTTAGGAAAAGAGAGAATTTTATTATATCATTTTTTAAAATAGTAAATATAGGCCCATTTTCATTAAATAGTTTCCTACCCAGTTTAGGAGTTTCTTGATAGAACACAGAGGACAGAACATATGTGAACATGTTTCCAGAAATATAAAGTGTGGTTCAATCCCTAAAGATGATCTTCAGAAACTGGTTTTTAATTTTCAATCTTTCCAAAGATCCAGGAAAGCCATAGGGGGACTTTTCTGCCTCTATTTAAGAGATATGAACCATCTCTAACACTGGCATGACCTCTCCATCCTGTTGGGTTGTTAACTCATTGAGGGCAGGAATTGATTCCCCAAACCCTCTGCTATCTGCCCCTGGGTATCTGGCCAGAAACTACACATGGAAGATGAAGAAAAAATGTGTATCAACAGCTGTGTTTTCCTTTTCCTTGCCTTTGTTGAGAGAGAGAGAGAGAGAACTCATGTTTAGGTCCATGCTCCGCACAGCTCTTAGCTCATAAGAGCCCTTTATCAAAGTCCATTAAGATATATAAGGTGTTTGTTCACTATCATCATTAATATAATTATAATAATGTGACTTGTATTATGTTTAAGAGAGCAAGAACAAAAATATTAGATGCTGTGACTTGTATGTGCTTTGAACTTGCCAAATAGCTTTGAAGTCAGAGGAAGCAGTTTGATAATAACAACATCAAGAATTAGAACATATTTTTGAACTTTCAGAATTGAAGGCAGTAGGGGTGGGATATAGAAGTTCAGGAAATGGATGATGGTATAGAGAAAATGGTGTCATTTCAGAGTACAGCTGAATATATAGAGCTAACCCCCTTTCCTCCTCATTTTAACAAACACTTGCTTGGCTGAATTCTACAGCTTCCAGCTCTGCTTCAGAAGGTCTTTGTTGATCTTTACAAGGACAATTAAGTGGCAGGAATGTGTAATATAGTGAAACACTGCCAAAACAAACAGCGCTCTTAAAACGTTACGTCGAAGTGGCCATTGTTGCTGGTGTTTCTGCAAGAATCAGAAACCACTTGCTAATAGCTTAATTCCATTTCTCTGCAGACAAGCCGATCCGATTGCAGAAGAGGGACCCTGTGGTCTGCTGGTTAGAGAAAAGTCCTGGAAGCCTGAGCGGGCCCACAGTTCACAGCATAGCTGAGCAACTGACTCACTCTGAAACCCAGGGTTGCATCGTTTAACCTCACGGGGCTTGTTGTCCATCCAGCTGGAAAATGTGGAAAGATGTGAGGCTGAACTGAAAATCATTTGTGGCCCCGCTGATTTGCTGGACCACAGGGCACAGTTTGATACTGCTGGGATGATTGAACACCAGCCCCGTGGGCTGTGACTGGTAAAGGTACAGCTTGCAAGAAGCAACAAGATTTCATGCTGGTGAGAATCTCCTCTAAAGGAGAGAGAAGCCTCTCTGCAGAATCAGTGGGTGAGGATTTCTAGTCTCTGTCCCTGTCTGGTCTCCGTCAACAATCAGATTTCCCTAAGTGGACCTTCAGTGGGTCCACTTGCCAGTGCATGGTAACTGTGCTCGGCAGGGTAAGTACCCTGCAGTGCTCCTTGCACCTTGCTCCAAGGATCTGCAGAGTCTGTGGGGACTGAGGGTCAGATCAGATTTGCTGAACTAGAGAAGGACTTGAGGGGACAGAGGAGCAAGCCCTGGTTTCCAAACAGGAGCTAACATAAAACACATGTCTTTGAATGGAAAGAAAATTGATTGAAATTTGGTGAGTTAAGTTAAAAGGGAAAACAATTCGAGGAAGGGACTGTTTATCTCATAGGAAATTGACATTTGGTATTGCCTTTGGGTTTCTGAAAGGCAATAAAGTAACCCAGGAATGATGGCTTCCGATCTGGGAACTTACAAAATGTTGGTAGCGCGAGACTGGCCTTTGAAGGTGACACATCTGATAAAACCTGCAAAAGTCTTGATGGGTAATAGATAGTTTACTATAAGCCACAAGGGAATTTCCAAACTGCCTGGGAACCTGATAAATTTTGCTTGAATTGACTCTTATTCCCAAGGCTAATAATATTTGGTTTCTGTTTAAAACACCTTTTAGCTCAGCTAGCAGGTCAAAGGAGAATTATTTTGGGTAAATAAACCATTAGGATAGAAGCAGAAATAACAAGACAAACATGGCTGTTTACTCACTGTTCACAAATCCACATACAGCAGTTAACAGGGTTGAATATATATATCCCTGCATCCCATCATGGATGAGAACTATCGTCTCAGTAAGAGTGGCTAAAAAAACACTCAGAACCCACATGAAGTCTGTCCTCTGCCTTGTGATTCTGGACATGATTTCAGGGCCTGGCTCAACGTTTGAAGCCTCTGATGTGCTGTATAGGATGAGTCGTGTCTGACTATTTGCAACCCCAAGGACTGTATCCTGCCAGGCTCCTCTGTCCATGAAATTTTCCAGGCAAGAATACTGGAGTGGTAAGCCATTCTCTTCTCCAGGAGATCTTCCCAACCCAGCGACTGAATCCAAGTCTCCTGCACTGCAGGCAGATTCTTTACCATCTGAGCCATCAGGGAAGTCCTATGGGATGAGTGCTCGATTCTACCATTAACTCTCGAAGAATCAAGGGAGTGACACTTCTTTGAATATTTGAAAATTTTCATTTTTGGAATTTTTTTTAATACTCAAATCAAGTATACAATGATAAAATTTTAAAGAACGAGGAAAACAAAACCAAAAATGAAATA
The DNA here is from genome assembly GCF_019320065.1 of Cervus canadensis. Taxonomy (NCBI): domain Eukaryota; kingdom Metazoa; phylum Chordata; class Mammalia; order Artiodactyla; family Cervidae; genus Cervus; species Cervus canadensis. The sequence goes on along the minus strand of NC_057401.1, from coordinate 33,902,955 downwards.
CAAACAAAAACAAGCTTACCTGTATTTTAAATCAATTACAGTCTTAAAAGGAGAGGGAAAAACCAACTTAAACAATTTTTGAACACAGTATCTTTACTATATACCCTTAGAATGAAGATAATAAGAACCGTAAATAAATATGAATTCCAGTTAATTGAACTTTTTGCCACAGGTGAGTGGCTCGGTTAAGTATGAAACTACTCTTGGTATATGATAGGATTAAAATGTAAATATAATGAGGATAAAGGGACCAGATTTCTCATGGTCAGAGAAGGTTGTGCTAGATTAGAGTTGGAAGTATCAGTATGACCTCATGGTTTATTTTATACCTATATCTTTACTGATACATATTTTACTTCTATATGTTTATAGATACATGTGTATATACATTATCTATTACTTATGTCCACTGAGAAGGCCCAGAAGCAATGCCACCACAGTAGCAATGAATACACCTATTGTCTAGATTTTAGTTTCTAAATACCATACCATTCTTCACTAAAGCAGAGTCACTTGAAGACATGACTGATTTCATGACTGGGACATGATGAGCTCAAGATGAGTTCAATATCAAGATGAGTCTGGAATATCTTCTTGTATAATAAAATGTATAAGAAAATCTCAGAGAATAAGGCACAGAAGGAAGTCTGAAGAGTCCCTCTTTGCCAAATCTAGGGTAAATTGAGCATGAAAATACATGATATTTACAGATTACCTATTGAATAAAATAGAAATCCATAAATTCATACTGACATGAATTAATGAATAATTGGAGTAAATGAAGTAGAAGGGAAAACTAATCCCTATTATAGAGTGCCACAAAATAAATATAAAAGGAACAAAGTTTTAAAAATCATTTCACAAACAGCCTTATAAAAAGCAGTTCAGCAAGAATCATCAATAGATGCTAAAACTGGTAAGTGAAAGTTTGAGAAGTTTGATAATGATATATCTACAGAGTCTCAAAATATCTTCTCATAAAATACTTATTAATGACAAAGGGAAATGGTAAATTTAATGAGAAGAACCTGCCAAATACCTCCTGAACCTTTGGAGTCCAACTTACCATTGCCAGTAACGGCACAAATTGACATTATGCACCTACCGATGTGATTTGCTGAGAGGAACACAAGGTGACCTCCGCAGTGCTCCTGCCAAAAACACATAATTTCACTCTCATCATGAGCAAACACTGCAGACACCTGAGTCAGGGTTTCCTCTCGGTATGCTTATACTTTTCCACGAATATTTCTAGCATTGCATTTATCACATGCACTATAAATATTTGCATTGATGACACTTCTCCTAGACTGTGATTCTTAGGGTCAGGGACAGCTAATATTTCTCTTTGTATACCTCTAAGTATACTGCCTTCCACATATAACCCAATCATCACATATATTATGCATGCATGCTCAGTCGCTTCAGTTGTATCCAATACTTTGCGACCCCATGTATTGTAGCCCAAGTGGCTTTTCTGTCCATGGGATTCTCCAGGCAAGAATACTGGAGTGGGTTGCTATGCCCTCCTCCAGGGGGGTCTTTCCAACCCAGAGATCGAACCTGTGTGTCCTGCATTGCAGGCGGATTCTTTACTGCTGATATACAATATATATAGTATAATATATAATACATATATTATACTCTATTCATGTTTTTTCCATTTATTTTTATTATTTGGAGGCTAATTACTTTACAATATTGTAGTGGTTTTTGCCATACATTGACATGAATCAGCCATGGATTTACATGTGTTCCCCATCCTGAACCCCCCTCCCTATACTCTATTCAAATACTTCTTTGCATGGCTTTCTCCCTTGTCTTAGTTAGGAAGTCCAGCTAATAATGGCTTATTATTAGTTGGAAAGGAACTTGATTACCCTATAGAAAATTAAGTCTGGACATGCACAGTTCCAAAGTTGGATTACCAGTTCAATGATGTTATAGCACAGAGTGATTGCACCACATGCATCTCTGATTTGACTGGTCTTTCCTTCAATTTCAAGATGGTTGCCACTGCTCCTCACATCATGGTCTTCCGTAACAGGACCATAAGAAGTAAGGAAGTAGGTGATTGGCTTGGAAGTAGGTGATTGGCTTGTGTCTTTCAGGAAGATAATTCTTCCCTAAATCCTCAGCAGATTTCCCTTTAAGTTCCATTCACATGTTCACTCCTAGACAAATTACCAATCACCCCCTCTGCCCAGATATATAGTTGTCTGAACAAAACTGGGATTCCATTAAGAAGAAAGAATGGGGGTCATCTACTGAGTGGACAGCATGAGTGCCTGCCCTCCCCTGGTTGGTTGGTTCAGTCACTAAGTCGTGTCTGATTCTTGTGACCCAATGGACTATAGCCTGCCAGGCCCCTCTGTCCCTGGAATTCTCCAGGCAAGAGTACTGGAGTGGGTTGCCATTTCCTTCTCCAGGGGATCTTCCCTACCCAGGGATCAAACCCAGGTCTCCTGCATTGCTGGCAGATTCTTTACCAACTGAGCTACGAGGGAAGCCCCTACTAGGCTGTAAATTCCTTGATGGCAGAAACTGATTCTTATTCATTTTTTCGCACCTCCAGCATCTGACAATGGGTGCTCAATAAACATTTGTTGAATGATCAAAATGCTCAAACATAGTATAATATAAAAAAAATAGCAAGCATGGACAATAACAACATTACATACTTGTACAGATTCTTATCATCTTGGACCCTGGTTTTTAATTCTCAATTCTGTCCAAGAGGGAAGAGAGGACTGAAGTTATAAAGGTTTTGGTATTTTAGGGTGGTTAATTTGGCAAAAGTAAGATAGAATGTGTGAAGTTTATAGGGAAAGAGGCTGATCTCTCCCTATAACAGATAGGGAGATGTTAAAGCATCTGTTGAGAAGCTTTATATGTTAAAATTTGGACAGCTGAAATTGCGTACCATGGGAAATTTCGGCAAATGATTGCTCAACATTCTGTTCTCCCATCAAGATGTGAACATCCAGAAGAGACAAAGAAACCAACTCTTCTAATTATTAGGACCAAGGAAACCTTTCATAGAAGGCCTGTAATAGACATCCCCTCATACTTTGAATAGAATCAGGTCACAGGCCCATTCCTGAGGCAGTCACTAGAATGAGGAATGCAATTAGTATGGCCAGTTTAGGTTAACCATTCAGGGTGGGGTGGATGCTGATGAGAAAATCTGCATGGCAACTAGGCCAGTTTAGGAGTTATTGCCACACAGTAGGTTCAAATGTGTTGAAAGCCTGAACTTGTTTTATTTATTGTGGCAAAAGTAGTTATGAAAGTAAGAAGGAAGAGATACTTTGAAGAGGGAACAGTCATTAATTTAATATGGGGGAGGGGAGAACAAGTGAAAGAAAGGAATCAAAGGGGTTTTGAGGTTGAATTTCTCCTCGAAATTGATCTATAGCAACAGCAGAGAGACGAGGAACCACTTACTATTTCCAGAAACTTGGAAACCATTCCCAGACTTAAAGTTCAGTTGTGGTTAACAATGAGCAAACAAACAAAACCCAAAGTAAGTAATATAGGACTCAGAGCATTTTACTATGTGGCATGGCAGGGGTAAGGTCAACAACAAAATAGAAAATTCTTAATGCAGCTTATGATCATTTCATCTCCCAGAAAGTTGGAAACGTTATAAGCAGCACCATTATCCTGCACCAAATTTTGATCAGTCGAGATAAATTAGCTAAGAAGGAAAGGGAAACCAGGCAGAAAAGAGCAAACTCTTTAAACTCAGGGGAAAGCAGGGAAGGACAGCATGAGCTCAGTCCAACATGAACTTCAACGTTAGTGGGGTGGATTCCCTGAGTTCAGAGAAAACATAGAAGGTAAGAGACTCCCATGAAGACAGTCGGACTACAATTCCACCTGATGCAGATGGTCCTGGACTGGGAGGGGTGGCCACAAAAAGTTACATGGTTGCCCATGGTACTGTCTGATGACCCAGATTTTAAAAGAAAATTCGTTAAAAGATGGAAGGAGTCATCATCGCTTGGTGTATTAAAACCTTGGCTATGGAATTGGAGGGCAGGGGGAAAATCCTGGCGCCGACTCTTGGTAGCTGTGTGGCCTTAGCTAATTTGCATAACTTCCCTGTGCCTTTATTTTCTTTTATCTTTGAAACTGTGTATAAGAAGTCCTCCCCGAAAAAGAGAACAGTTGGTGGGAATGGGATTTGGTACATCCACTATGGAAAACAGTATAAAGGTTTCTTATAAAACTAAAAATAGAGTTACCACATGATCCAGCAATCTCACTCTTGGGCATATATCTGGAGAAAACTCTAATTTGAAAAGATACATGCATCTCAGTGTTCACTGTAGCAATTTTTACCATAGCCAAGACATGGGAAACCTAAATGTCCATCAACAGAGGAATAGATAAAGAAGATTAAATATTATATATATGTGTGTGTGTGTATATGTGTGTATGTGTGTGTGTGTGTGTGTATATATAATGGAATATTACTTAGCCATTAAAAAGAATGAAAAATTGCCATTTGCAGCACCATGGATGAAAATATTAAGTAGTGACATAAGTCAGATAGAGAAAGACAAGTATCATGATATCACTTATATGTGGAATCTAAAAAATGATACAAATGAACTTGAGATTATTCCCATGTCAAAGTAGGAAGACTAAGACTCACTGGCCTGAGAGAACTGTTTACAAAACAGGAACAGCCTCACAGACTTAGAAGACAAACTATGGTTACCAAAGGAGAAAGGGAGAAGGGAGTCATAAATTAGTAGGTTGGGATTAACATATACCTACCACTATATATAAAATAGGTGATCAATAAATACCTATTGTATAGTACAGGAAATTCAATAATCTGCAATAACCTAAATAGGAAAAGAGTCTGGAAAAGAATAGATGTATTTTTATGTATAACTAAATCATATTGCTGTACACCTAAAACTAACACAATATCATAAATCAAGTATACTACAATATAAAATTTAAAAAAGACCCCCCCCCATAGCGGGCTGTTGTAGGACAAAGAAGATAATAAACACAGAGCACATACATGACCATAGTGCTGGGCACAAGGTAAGTGCTCCATGTATTAATATATATATTTGCTGCTGTTGTAAAAACAACAAAAAAGTGGTTATTCCACCATTTTTAATAAAAAGAGAGAAATTAAGAAAACCAGAAACATGCTCCATAATTCCATTTTCCAGATGAGTCTCTCTGGTATGCCAGAGAATTCAGTCAAGGGAGAGAAACACCAAACAAAAACAGCCCCCAACAAGCTTGCCGCAGCTCTTCTTCCCAAGTGGAACCCCTGCTAACAGTTTCTTATTACTTTCAGAAAAAAAAATTTCAAAAAAAGTTTTATATCTAATTAAAGGCTAAACAGGATACACACAAAAATTTTAGAAGTTGGTCAAATAGGGCATGTGGTGCAGTAAAAAACTGATGACAGAACCAGCAGAACACACACTTAATTCTCCTCCTCCTCCTTTCTTCTTCCTCCCTCCTTCCTTTCTTTCCTCCCTTCTCTTCTTCTCTCCCTGTCTTTCTTGATATTTTTCCCATGTCAGATAGGAAGACGGAAGCACACTGACCTCTGACCACTGGAGACCAGCCAAGAGAGGAACTCACCTACTTATCTGGTGGGTATAGATGAGATCAGCAGGTGGGTTGTGGTGAAATTTCTCTCGGTGAACTGGGAGAACCCAGGGAGGAAATGATGGGAACGCTGCTCACTAGACCCTAAATTTTCAAACAGTGCTTAGACATGGATGCCCAAATAACACACCACTCACCTCAGTGTGGAACTGGAGCCACCTTCTAGAATGCATTATGAAAGGAGACATGAGTGAGCTGGAAAAGGTGACTTAGAGAGCCACACTGGACTAGACCTACCTCAGTCTGTTTTCTGACAGGTTTACTAGACCAGGAACCAATAAGGAGTGTTGTGGACACAGTGGATCTGGATGTCATGAGGCAGTTGACAAGGTTTCTTACAAAATTCTTGTGAAGAAGTAGAGACTGTGTTCTAGGGGCAAAGAGAATCACGTGGCTTCCTAATTAGCTGGACAACCAGAGACAGAGGATGCAGGGGAGTGGTCCACATCACCCTGGAGGGTGACCCAGAGGCTGGTGTCCAGAGAAATGTCATTCGTACCATCCTACCACACAAGGACACATCCCAATTTCAAGGCAGAATGTGCTTTAATGTTACATGTGTAAGTGAAAATTAACTTTAAAAAATGTTAACATAATAAATAAATAACAAATACAATATAATAAAAATGCAATAATAAAATATGTAATATAATTTATAACATTTAATTATTAAACTAATGTATATTAATAAGAAAAGTCTAGTAATATATCTTTTTGATGTTTCCCCATCTTTTTCAAGAGAAATCCTAATCATCTATGGAAAATGGTTGCTAGAAAAATGGTTGCAATTATTCACCCCTTCCTATATTTGCATCCTTTGCAACAAGACCTTGCAGCATCTCCCATTAAGAGATGTCTCTGTCCTTTGAATGAAGCTGTCTTGTGACTTGCTCTGGCTAATAACATAGGGTGGAAGTGATGGCATACCCATTCCAAATCCAGGTTTTAAGTGGCTGTGTGTGTTTCCACTTTCTTTCTGCCACCACTGTGTGCACAAGCTCGTTGTATGATGAGAAGCACATCATCTGGACACCCAGCTGACAGCCTGCAAACTGCCAGCATGCAAGTGAGGCCATCCAGGACCAAGACTGCCACCCAACTGACTCATGAGCAAGCCCAGTCGAGATGAGACAGGCCTGGGCCACTTCAGCAGAACTTTCCAGCTCATCTGTTGACTCGTGAGCAGTCATAAAAGTTTACTATCTTAAGTCGTTGGGTTTTGAGGTGGTTTGTCATGAAGCAATAGCCAACTGTTAAGGTCCATGCCTGTTCTACTTTATCTGTCTTGCTACTCTGGTGCTCATAATTCTTTGCTTCAGCCATGATCCGAACAAATCACTATGTTGACTTCTCCACAGCTCTGCAAAGGCAAAAGCTCTGCTTGGCCTACCACCTCCTCCCTCAGGCGTCCTTCTTCATCCAGGTGACTACTCCTCCTTGGAGACTCCTGTCAGGCCCCGCTTCTGCCAGGTGGTTCCCAGAGCCCTCTCTCCCCACACCCCTTCCCGCCTCCTGTTGGGTGCCTCTCCTGCTGCATGCTGCTGATGGCCCTTATCTATACCTTTATCACAGCACTCATCCTGGGTGAAAATCATGCATTTACTCCACCTACTGTTCTTGCTGCATTGTGAATTCTGTGAGGAAAAAAAATCTTATCCTTTATCTGTTATTCCAACAAACAGTACAGTTCTTCTCTAGTAGTCGCTAGTGTTCACTGCTCCATTGTGTCCCATTTTTTGTGACCCCAAGGACTGTAGCTCACCAGGCTCCTCTGTCCATGGGATTTCCCAGGCAAGAATACTGGAGTGGGTTGCCATTTCTTTCTCTAGAGGATCTTCTCAACCCAGGGATCAAACCTGGGTCTCCTGCATTGCAGGCAGATTCTTTCCTGTCTGAGACACCAGGGAAGATTCCCCAGTAGTTGATGTTCTATAAATGTTTGTTACATGATATCAATTAAATGTAAAGAGAGAGAGAGAGACAGACAGAAAGAGGGAAGGAGAGACGGAGGATGTGTCTATTTAGCCTTGAAAAAAGACGATATAAAGGGCTGACAAATTTAGTAAAAGATATCGATAGCTTGGGAACAGCTCCAGGTTACCAGTTAGATCTTCACTGGTCCAAACTAACCAGCTGATGAATTTCAGCTCCCGTAGCCATTTCCCCTTAGGAGGTGACATGTGTTCCTTGAAGCAGGAGATGCCACCAATGATGAAAACTCTTTAAGGGTAGCTGAAAAGACACATGAAATCTATCAGGTGGGAACCAAGATCATGCAGTCCTATGTCTGAGGGCCTGTCTCCCATCCACGATTGAGTCACTGATTTGATCATTTTCAGGAATCAGAGGAAAGCAATCCTAGACACAATGTAATGACTGCACAGACAGCATGTATTCATTACTCCAAGGAAAAGACTTCAAAGTGACATGATCACTCTCTTCAGATAACTTTTTTAAGGGTTGCTGTATGGAAAAGAAATTTGCTCTCTCTCAGTCCCAAAAGACAAAGTTAGAACCAATGGAGGCTGAAGTCAGACAGATGTATGGGTGAATTTCTTAATCATTGTGTGTGTATTAGTTACTCAATCGTGTCTGACTCTTTGCGACTCCATGGACTGTAGCCTGTCAGGATCCTTTGTGCATGGGATTCTCTAGGCAAGAATCCTGGAATGGGTTGCCATTCCCTTCTCCCGGGGATCTTCCCAACCCAGGGATTGAACCCAGGTCTCCTGCATTTCAAGAGATTCTTTACCAACTGAGCCACCATAGTGAACAACTCTTGAAAAACAGTGCCATCTTTGGCCTTGGAGATGTCCAAAGAGAGACTAGCCGACAACAATATCAGCAAAGCTGCGAGAAAGTTTCATGTTGTGGGAGTAGATGGAGTCCCCTCTGACAGGCTATTCACCAAAAGACAGTCCCATGTGGAAATTACCACATCCCCACTTCCCACAGGCTACCTGACAACCACCTGCCCAATTGTAAACACACGTGAAGGTGTCTGCCTTACTCTAAAGAGACTCTTTCATGCAAAAGCACCTCTGCCTCAATCACATTTGCTAGGAAATCCCATCTCCTGGCTGGAGTTGACCAGTCTGGAATAGATATTTGACACCAGCCTGAAATTCAAAAATGAAAACTTGGGTACTGAGGGTTGACTGCCTTCTGAGGAACATAGGCAGCTGCTCTGCAGAGAAATACAGTAATAAGTGCTGACTGAGCAACTACTATATGGCAGGAACTGTTGTAGGCACAGGAGAGCCTGCAGGAAAACAATCAAACAAAATTCTTGTTTTCATGAAACTCACATTAAGTAGGGGCCAGAAAACAAAGATGAGAGGCCGATAGAGAGCAAAAGCGCATTCCTGAGTTCCCTAACAGACCCCAGAGACCTGGTTCTATGAGAAACACCAATGGTTCTTCAATAAATGTGGTTTGCTTAGGCCGAATGGAGGTGGTTTCTGTGATTTCCAACCCCAAGACTCTACATGAAATGCATTTGATTCCATATCTATTCTCTTCACAACCACTCTGCAGCAGGGGAATAGGGGAACTTTTAAAGATCAATAGGTCAGAAGCTCATGGAAGAGAAGAGAACATTTTTCTTGCCACCTTTCCATATATCAGTTCTCAGATTTAGGGTCTCCAGGTTTCTAGTTTCCATAAGGAAGACAGAGGGAAGCTGCTTCCCCAGATATTCAGGATGGCAGAGCAAAGGTTACATGATAGGCAGAGTTTTATGATCTCGGCTGCATCCAGGTATTATTATTATTGTTTAATACATCTACATAACAGGGTGATCAGCAAGGAAGTACATTCTCCACCCAGGCTTACAATAATAAATAAAATCATTCCAAAACAAGGAGGAAAAACAAAAGCTCTTTTCTCCCAAGAGCTTACAGGGGAGAGGCAAGTCAAACAATACAGGACATAGATATGGCCTGAGATGCGTCCAGGGAGTTTTAAATAGACCGTGTCACCGCGTGGTCGGATTTCCAGGGGCTTTTTGAGAGCTCGAGGGGAGAGCTATTTGGATGAGTACTGGGCTAGCAAGCTCAGCAGAGGGGTGCAGGTCCTAGGACATTGTGTGCCCCGTTCTCCAAGGAGCCTGTGTTCCTCAGGCTTTTAGTTTTGGAATTTTCAACTTATTAAGAAAGTAGAAGAGAGATTAAAAAAAAAAAAAAAACTTGCCATTTTGCCAAATCTGCTTTTATTTTAATGACTCCTACAGTGAGATGCAGATCTTCTTTCAATTTTCTACTTGCTGATTAATTTCCTGTTGACTCTGAAGGTAACTGAAAACCTTTTGGATGAAGTAGAAATAGCCTTACTTGCCAGTGATTCTTGGTAATGGGATGGAGTCGCTCAGGGCAAGCCTTTAGGAGCTTCCTCTGAGCTCTGGGTAGGTAGGTGATTTGGGCACATGTTAATTTAAAATGTGTTCACTCATAAACATATTCAACATAAAGGCACTCTTTTCCCTCTTACAGTGTCCCAGGGTGGGGTGGGGGTGGGGCAAGAGGGAGGTTCAAGTCATGTTCCACTCTGGAGGTCCGTTCTAGTCTAAGTTGTGGAATCAGCTCTGTCTGCCTTCACCCGCTTTCCCAGGCCCCTTTCTTTGACTTTTCCCATCAGTCTTGATACTTTCCTCTCTCTTCCAATGTTCAGGTCTCTATAAAGTTTTATTCGTCATACCCAATTACAACCTGCTGGAAATAAAAGACTTTTATGTTAGTCATGTACACTTGAATATGAATTTAAACCCAATTACTTCTCCTGAGGGCATGCGTGCATGTTAAGTCAGTTCAGTCGTGTCCAATTCTTTGTGACTCCATGGACTGTAGCCTGTCAGGCTCTTCTGTTCATGGGATTCTTCAGGCAAGAATAATGGAGTGGGTTGCCATGCCCTCCTCCAGGGAATTCTCCACACCCAGGGATTGAACCTCTGCATCCCTGTCTCCTGCACTGGCAGACAGGTTCTTCACCACTAGCACCACCTGGAAAACCCCTACCTATTAACCCCTGCATTGGAAAGACAGACAGGTTTAAGAGAAAAGTAATAGGCTGATTGTTCCAAGACCCCACTCTAGTCTTGTGTTTCCTAAGCCAGACACTTCACTTCTCAATTTTGGTTTTTTAAAAAAGTTCTATAACATCAGAGGCTCAATGAGATAACTGTTGAATCTCCTTCGTGTGAATTTTAAAGCTAGCTTTCGACTTGTATTCCCAATGTGAGCAGGGGGCGTCTGAGAAGAGCTGGAGCCTCCCCAGGCCTCTGAGTCAGTCACGCTATGCCAAGCTGCCTTCATCTGGATGTGGGGGATCCCACCGTCCAGCAACTGAGATGTGCTGACTGCAGATTGTCTCTCTGGGAAAGTTCCTGCCAAGATTTTATGCAAGGAAGGTCACGATCGTTCTGCTGGGTATTTACCTGCACTTGAAATTCCTAATACTAACTTTGTAATGCTCACCTAATCCAGTGTGACCGACCTGACGAGAGCTTTAAGCTTTAACCAAATGCGTCTGTGTAGAACCACCAGTCCCCTTGTGTCCCCAGGGGCTCTCCTGAAGGGACAGAAGTTCCCAACCTGGGTTGCACGTTAGACCCCCTGAGGAGCTTCTAAAAGTCCCGTGCTAAGGTCACCTCCTAGACCACTCTTGTCAGCCTTTCTCCCTGTAGTGGACTAGACAGCAAGATTCTGAAAACCCTTGTAATTCTGGTTTTCCTCAGAACTGAGGACCCCTGTTAAAACATCTGAGGTGGAGCTGTGTTTTCTAACCCCTGCCAGGGGTTAAGTAGGGATCTTCTAACCCCTACTCTACCTCACCTCTCTTCTTTTTCTCAAAATCTATTTCATTTTGAGATTAAGGAGTCTCCATTTTATTACTCTGTATTTCACTGGGGAAAACAGACTTTGTGCTGTCTTTCATCTCAACTTCTTGTTTGACCTTGAATAACCCACATGTCAGCCTCCTGAGTGTCCTAGTCCCGCAGATTGTAGGATTTTTTTTGTCCTTTCATATGTTAAATTAAATTCCATTAAGCCATGTTCACCCAACATATCTAAGCATTCCTAGGGGACCTAAGTTTCTGTGGATCCCTCTTGCTTCCCCTAAACTTTTTCTCTCTCTGTCTTATCTCCTGCCACCATTATTCTCTTCCTCATTGTTTTTCTCCATGATTGACACCATCTCCATTCCTTCATTCCCTCAAAGCACCACTAACAAAAGACTCTGCGTGTCACTTTATGAAGAGTTGAGTGCTAAGGAAGGGCATTAACACAGAACAGCAGGCATTGGCTCAAAACTGAAGATCAGGCTTCATCGTTAGGCAGCCATGGAAAATTCCAGTCACACTGAATTATATTTTACTTTTGGGGCCACATCCACTCAAGAGACTTTTTCATCTTTTCTCTCACTGTTAGTCTCTATTCCCCCAAATTCCTGACAATATTTTTTATGCAGAGAAATTTACCTGTCCACATCTTAGACGACACTAGTCTCTGCTGGCTTGAACATGTCCCTATCCTCATTCGTCTGGCTGAAACATAATGGGGTGCACAGTGGTTAGCATAACATCATTCCTTTAGCCAGGTCACTTTTTTGAGCAGAGCCCCACTCCTAAGTCATGACTTCCACGTGTCCGTCCTCCTGGTTTGTTTGCCCTCATTCTGTTCTGAGGTCAAGTCCTTGATTTAATGATCAATCCATGGCTGGGTAGGGCCAGGCCATCCACGATGACCTTCTGCCAGGTGCTGGGTGGGCCAGCAGAGGCATCAGAATTGGGAGGCTGGACCAAGGATGATCCAGCAGCTCCACTTAGGGATGAGCAAATTCAAAAGCAGCTTGGAATCAGCCGGGAAGGGTGGAGTGGTCCATGGTGGGCACTTGGGCCTCCTGGGTTCATATCCAGACACACGGTGCTGTGGCCCTGGGTAAGTTACTAACTTCTCATAATAGTGTGTTGTCATTAACTCTGAGGCTAATAATAGAGGATAGGATAATTTATCCTATCTCATCAATCTGATAGGATAAATGAACAAATACACGCAAAGATCTTGGAATAGTGTCTGGATATTGGTACATGCTCAATCTTACTATGACCCAGGGTCCTACAGCCAGACAGAAAATACCAGATCAAGAGTCCAAGCCTTTCAGTTTCCATTCCCCCATGGGTCTTACTCTGCCAGGCAATAAAGGAGAACATGTAGGTGAGTCCACAAGACCTTGCCAACAAGCTGAATAAACAAAACTAATACACCGGAAACAATTAGGGGCGGCCATTAGGGGATAACAAAAGGGATAAAACAGAGATTCTCGAGCTTGGCTACATATTAGCCTCATCTGGGCGATGTTTCCAAATTCTGATGCCCAGATCACTCCCCACACCATTAAATCAGGATCTCTAGGGATGGGACCCAAGCATCAGTATGTTTCAAACCTCCTAGTTAATTTCAAAATGTAGCCAAGAAGGAAAATCACTGGCTGGAGCAACCATGACACCTCGATGGGCCATCTTAGCTTACAGAGGTGACACAGTTTGCTTCTGATGATGACAAGGGCTTTCAGGAAGGCCTGAACCTGACCAAATCTTATGACTCCTCTTCCAGTCATTATTTTTTTAAGCTATCATTGATTAGGACTTCATTATGTGCCAGACTAGACACTCATCATGCATTACCTCATTGACCCAATACAGCGATCCTATGAGACCAGTCCTATAATTAGCCCCACTCTACAGATGCAGAACTAAGGGTTGGAGAGATGATGTCGCTGAGCCAAGGTAACACAGATGGATCTGGGGCTCAGACACAGGCCTTCCAACCTGGGCCTGCAGGACCAGAGCCTGATTCCCTCTCACTGTTCTGCCCCCAAAGCGTCCTTTTCCAGAAATGCTTTTCTCACATGCCACTCACAATCTGAGGGCAGAACTCTCCCCAACCTCTCACCATCATCACCTCCACCTTCTCCAGCACCATGACCCCAACCCCCATGCTGGTCATTTTTGTAAAATACAGCTTTTTTTTTTTTTTTTTTGCCTTTGCTTTAATCCCTCCACCCTAAAAGAGATCAACTGTCCCCTTTCCTTGTCACAAACATTTACACAGTCTTTTTCTTGGTAATTCTCACTTTTAGTTTCATTTATGGTTCCAGCTGCTTTTATACCTAAACTGTTGTATTTCCAGCCTGCTTTGTAGCCATCTGGCCTCCTCCCACTCAGAAATATTTGGCAGAGTTTAAGGCAAACCTTTGTCCCCATCTGCTGTGTTCCCATCTCCAGTCTTCCAGAATATAATCAATCGTCTTAATCAACTTGCTCTGAAAAGTCTTCATCAAAGGAATTTGCATTTTCTTTTCCTTTTAAAGACCAAACTCCTTATCTTACTTATTTCATATATTTCATATATGTATAGAGAGAGAGAGAAAGAGAGAGAGTCTATTGCTGGTTAACAATATTTCCACAAATTTATAAATTTAAGGTTTATGCGAACCCTGCATTGATCAAGTCTGTAACACCATTTTGCCAACAGCATTTGCTTACTTCATGTCTCATTTGGTAATTCTTGCAATAATTCAAACCCTTACATTATTATTATATCTGTTACGGTGATCTGTGACCATCTTTGATGTTACTATTGTAATTATTTTGGGAGCCACAAACCACACCTGTATTGAATTTAATTGATAAATGTTATATGTGCTCTGACTGCTCCACTGACTGGCCGTCCCTGCATCTCTCTCACTCCCTATTCCCTGAGCAACAATACTGAAATTAGGCCAATTAATAACCCCACAATGGTCTCTAAGTGTTCAAGTGAAAAGAAGAATCACACATCTCTCACTTTAAATCAAAAACAAAAAAATGATCAAGCTTAATGAGAAAGGTAGGTCTAAAGCTGAGATATACTGAAAGCTAGGGCTCTTGTGTCAAAGGTAGCCAAGTTCTTAATTCGAAGGAAAAGTTCTTAAAGGAAATTAAAAATGCTATTCTGGTGAACACATGAATGATAAGAAAGTGAAACAATCTTATTGCTGATGTGGAGAAAGTTTTAGGGGTCTCGAGAGAAGATCAAACCACTCACACCATTTCCTTAAGTCAATGCCTAATTCAGAGCAAGTCCCTAACTCTCTTCAATTCTGTGAAGGCTGAGAGAGGTGAAAAAGCAGCAGAAGAAAAGTTTGATAACAGGAGTTGGCTCATGAGGCTGAAGGAAAGAAGTCATAACATCAAACTGCAGGGTGAAGCTACAAGTGCTGATACAGAAGCTGCAGCAAATTATCCAAAAGATCCAGCCAAGGTCATTAATGAAAGTGCTACACTAAACTAACAGATATTCAATATAGAAAAATTCAATATATATTGGGAGAAGATGCCATCAAGGGCTTTCACAGCTAGGGAGGAGAAGTCAATGCCTGACTTCAAAGTTTCAAAGGACAAGCTGACTCTCTTGTTGGGAGCTAATGTAACTTGTGATAAAGTTGAAGCCAATGCTTATTTACCATTCTCAAAATCCTAGGACCTGAAGAATTACACTAAATCTACTCTTCTTGTGCTCTGTTAGTGCAACAAGAAAGCCTTGATGACAGCACATCTGTTGACAACATGGTTTACATAATATCTTAAGCCCACTCTTGAGATCTACTGCTTAGAAAAAAGACCCCTTTCAAAATATTACTGCTCATTGACAGTGTACATGGTCACCTAAGGGCTCTGATGGAGATGTACAAGACTAATCTTATTTTGCACCTGCTAACACAACATCCATTCTGTAGTACAAGGATCAAGGAGTAATTTTGACTTTCAAGTTTTATTATCTAAGAAATACAGTTCATTAAGCTATGTGAGCCATAGATAGTGACTCCATTGGTGGATCTGGACAAAGTAAATTGAAAATCTTCTGGAAAGACTCACCATTCTAGATGCCATTAAGAATATTTTTGATTCTTGGGAAGAGATCAAAATATCAACATTCACAGGAGTTTTTGAAGAATTTGATGACAACTCTCATGGATGACTTTGAGGGGCTCAAGACTTAAGTGGAGGAAATAACTGCAGATGTGGTAAAAATAACAAGAGAACTAGAATTACAAGAAGGGCCTGGGACTTCCCTGGTGGCACAGTGGATAAGAACCCATCTGGCAATGCAGGGGACACTGGTTTAATCCCTGGTCCGGGAAGATTCCATGTGCTGTAGAGCAACTAAGCCCGTGAGCAACAACTACAGACCCAGTGTTCTAGAGCCCAGAAGCCACAACTACTGAGCCTGCACACCACAACTCCTGGAGCCCATGCGTTCCAGAGCCAGCAAGCCACACAAGTGGGCCCCTCTGCCGTAGCTACTGAAGCCTGTGCCTGTACTCTGCAACAAGAGAAGCCGCCACAGTGAGAAGCCTGTACACTATAACCAAGAGTAGCCCCTGATCACCGCAACTAGAGAAAGCCAGCCCAGCAATGAAGATCCGGCACAACCAAAAATTAAAAAAAAAAATAAGAATAATAAATTAATTAATTAATTAAAAAAAAAGAAGTGGGGCCTGAAGATGTGACTGGATTTCTGCAATCTGATGATAAAACTTGAATGGATGAGAATTTGCTTCCTACGGATGAGCAAAGAAAGTAATTTCTTGAGGTGAAATCTACTCCTGGTGAAGATGTTATGAAGGTTGTTGAAATAACAAGGATTTGGAATATTACATAAGCTTGATGGATAAAGCGGTTGAAGAGTTTGAGAGGGCTGACTGTAATTTGGAAAGTTCTACTGTGGGTAAAAGCTGGCTTAAAGCTCAATATTCAAAAAACTAAGATCATGGCATCCAGTCCCATCACTTCATGGTAAACAGATGGGGAAACAACAGAAACCATGACAGACTTTATTTTCTCCAGCTTCAAAATCACTGCAGATGGTGACTTGCAACCATGTAATTTAAAGACACTTGCTCCTTGGAAGAAAAACTATGACAAACCGAGACAGCATACTAAAAAGCAGAGACATTACTTTGCTGACAAAGGTTGGTATAGTCAAAGTTATGGTTTTTCCAGTAGTCATGCATGGATGTGAGAGTTGGACCATAAAGAAAGCTGAGCACCGAAGAACTGATGCTTTTGAACTGTGGTGTTGGAGAAGACTCTTAAGAGTCCCTCGGACAGCAAGGAGATCAAACCAATGAATCCTAAAGGAAATCAGTACTGAATATTTATTGGAAGGACTGATGCTGAAGCTGAAACTCCAATATTTGGTGACCTGATGCGAAGAACTGACTCACTGGAAAAGACCCTGATGCTGGGAAAGATTGGCAGGAGGAGAAGGCGATGACAGAGGATGAGATGGTTGGATGGCATCACCGACTTGATGGACATGAGTTTGAGCAAGCTCCAGGAGTTGGTGATGGACAAGGAAACTTGGCATGCTGTGGTCCATGGGGTTGAAAATAGTCAGACATGACTAAGCGACTAAACCAACTTACTGACTGTGGGTAAAATGCTATCAAACAGCATTGCATATTACAAAGAAATCACTTGTGAAAGGAAGACTCAATGGATGTGGCAAATTTCATTGCTGCCTTATTTTAAGAAATTGCCACAGTCACCCCAGCCTTTAGCAACAACCATCAACACTGAGGCAGGGTCTTCCACCAGCAGAAAGATTATAACTTGCTGATGATGGTTAGCATTGTTTTTAGCAATAAAATATTTTTAACTGTATGTACATTATGTTTTTAAACATACTGCTATTGAACACTCCATATACTACAGTATAGTGTAAATATAACTTTTACATACACTGGGAAACCAACAAAATTCTGTGACTTGCTTTATTGCAATATTCACTTTCTTCCTGTGGTCTGGAACTGAACCCACAGTATCCGGAGGTTTGATTGTAGTACAATTTGTCAATGTAACCCAGGGCAAAGAGGGGGCAAATCCTCCCCTTAAAACAAAAAACCCTCAACTCTAACTTTTATGAAGTAGAGTTAAATGTGGGCTTCCCAGGTGGTTCTAGTGGTAAAGAACCCAACTGTCAATGCAGGAGACATAAGAGACCCAAGTTCAGTCCCTGGGTTGGGAAGATCCCCTGGAGGAAGGCATGGCAACCCACTCCAGTATTCTTGCCTGGAGAATCCCATGGACAGAGCAGTCTGGTGGACTACAGACCATGGGGTCACAAAGAGTCAGACATGACTGAAACAACTTAGCATGAATTTATTCTTTCGATGAATTTGTAGGAGAGAAAGTGGTCTCCCCGTCCTATTCCTCCGCCATCTTGGCTCCTCCCCCTTAGCATGCATTTAGTATGCATTCTGAGTCAAATGTATGTGGATAAGAAAAATAGGACTTTTTGTGTAATAAAATATTTATATAAGAAGCGAAATGAATCCTTGTTATGATGAGGTGCATTTCATTTTGAACTTTCAAAGAGAAAGTAAGCCTTGAACCAGAGTGGAAGCCCCCTCCTGCTTTTCTATTGGCCAAAGCTCACCTCTATATATACACTGCCTCCCTTAGCCAGTCATCTCAGAGACCAAAACTCACCCTTTTTGCTGTTCAATCAGAAGTTAGCCCAAACAGAAAGGCCATTACACAGAACACAAAACAAAAAAAAGTACTAAAAGATGTAGGACTTAGTTATTTTTCTAGGGTGTGTTGGGTTTAACCTTGGCAAAAGGTATAGAAGCGGGAATATGAAAGTCAACCAGAATTAGTTTCAGCTGTATGAAACAGAAAATTATAATGACTTGGGACTTCCTGGGTGTCCAGTGGTTAAAACTCTGTGCTTCCAATGCAAGGGGTGTGGATTCAATCCCTGGTTGGGGAACTAAAATCCCACATACCAGGTAGCATGGCAAAAAAAAACAAAAACCAGAATGACTTCAAGAAGAAAAAAGATTCTCTCTCTATCATGATTAAGAAGGCTGGAGGTAGCCAGAGCAAGACTGGTAAGTAATTCACGGGTGTAGGGAAGCAGGCTCCTTCTCTGTGCTACTCTATCACGTGCAATCTCCATTACCAAAGTAACATCATTGTCAAAGTGGCTGCTGGCGTCCCGGTCACTGCATCTATCTTCCAGTCAGTGGGAAGGGAAAAAGGGAGAAGAGAGCCACCTGCTTCTCCATTTAAGGCCACGCTGTGGAGGCTGCACATACACATACCTGCTGACATCCACTGACCAAAAGAGAATCATGTAGCTACACCTAGTTGCAAGAACGGAGAAGGCAATGGCACCCCACTCCAGGACTCTTGCCTGGAAAGTTCCATGGACAGAGGAGCCTGGTAGGCTACCGTCCATCGGGTTGCTAAGAGTCGGACATGGCTGAGCGACTTCACTTTCACTTTTCACTTTCATGCATTGGAGAAGGAAATGGCAACCCACTCCAGTGTTCTTGCCTGGAGAATCCCAGGGACGGGGAGCCTGGTGGGCTGCCGTCTATGGGGTCGCACAGAGTCGGACACGACTGAAGTGACTTAGCAGCAGCAGCAGCAGTTGCAAGAGAGGTTGGGAAATGTAGTCTTTATTCTGGGAACTTAGTGTCCAGGTAAAATCAGGCACTTAAAAGGGGGAGAAATGTCTATCAGAGGACAACAAACAGCCTCTTGTACAGGTCCAGTGACCTGCTTGCCCCTTTAAGAGAGGGCTCACTGCCCTAGCTCTTGGGAGTGCCATCAGCAGACAGCCTTCAGCCCAGCTCAGCCACAGAGCATGCCTGACCCAAGGGCCTGCCCATGTTCACTGACTGATTGAGGTGGGTGCCTGGAGGCTGGCCTCCCAGCCCAGTGTGGGACAACTCCAACAAGCCATTTTTGCTCCAGAGCCCCGCTAAGGTTGGCTGAGGTTGCTCCTGGGGCAGTTTGAAGTTCAATTTCTCCTTCATCCCAATCCAGCTCCAGCTCTTTCACAGCTGTTGTCTTAAGGACACCGCCTAATAAACTTCCTGTGCCATAAACTCTGCTTCCCAGGGAATCCAATCTGTCGTGACTGGGGAAAGAGGACTTCCAGAGAAAAGACTATAGGAAGTAAAGAAAAAGAGTCAGGAATTAGGGATGTACATGAGGCTGTTTGTCGGGGTTCTTCAGAGGAACAGAACCTACAGGATGTGTGTGTGTGTGTGTGTGTGTGTGTGTAAGTAGAAAGAGGTTTATCATAAGGAATTGACTTCCCCAATTTCAGAGACTGTGAGACCCAAATCTCAGGCAGGCCAAGTCCACACATAAAATGAACCATCAGAGATACCCTCTCAAGGCCCAGGAAGCTCCCTCTGGATCCTCCAAGGATTTCCCTTCACCCCTCAATACACACATGCACACATGCGCTCACACTCACGAATGTACACAGGCCCAGGTGGTGGACTTTTGCACCTACAGTGGTGTAAGCCAGCAAGCTGCCTGATTTCAGTATCCCCTTATGTCCTGTAAAGTTAAAGGACTTTACAGAATTCTTGGGTAAAGAATCATTCCAGGCATTGAATAGTAACTTCAGGAAAGGTGAGAGAAGTCAGGATCGAAGACACACAAAAAGGAGAGTGTCTCCCTCCACCCACGACAGAGATGGCAGCAGCAGCTGAGTGGCTCACAAGGCCCTGGGCCATGTTTGTGCAAACAGTAGCCAAGCCAGGGAAGCTCATTCTTCCTTACTTGTCATGTCCCGGTGAAACAGAAAAGAAGCCATCCCTGGGGGTTCAGCAGGAATGGGCTGGGCCCCAGCACAACCTCCCGGCTCAAGACTGGTCTAAGTCCATCCATTCTTCAATGATCTTTACCCTTATTTGTCCTTGTCAACTCTTTTTTTTTTTTTCTGTATCAATCTAAGTATATATTACAATCACTTTTGTCTTTTCTGTTCCATTACTGGCAGCCCAACTAGGAAAGTTTAATATGTACCTAAGAGGGTCAAGGATGGCTTTCCTTCTCACGTGCACTCAAAAAAGTCAATCTCAAGATCCTCTCATTAGAATGTTCTCATAACTTTCCTATCCAAAATATACATATACAACACACATTCTATAAATGTATACTATGTTATACAACATAAAAGACTATATACGATATAGTCTATAAGTAATAGTGGGATATTAAGAAAATATCAATTACTGGCTCTCAAAGTCCTTGTTAGAATATCTCCAAGCTACAACAAAAGAAACTTGGAAGACTCAGGACGTGGTTTAGAGCTGGGTGGCTTGTACTGATCATTAAAAAAAAAAGCCCAGTCCCCCTGGGAAACTAAGACCCAGAGAAATAACATGCTTTCTCCCCAAACAGCAAGTCAGTTGTGGAGTTGGGTTTTGAACACAAGTCTTGACCCCTATGACACATCATAAACATGTTTTCTTGGCTTCTTAATTCCATACAGTAAACCTGTCATTTTCAGAAAAACAGTCTCACATGGAAGTGGGACTTTCCATTGTTTGCTAATGGATTGGCAGACGATACTTAAATTCTCAGCCCGACTTTTCTTCTCATTATATCCACAATGGGGGTCGTCAGCGTCTGGCCAGGCACAGAGAAGGAAAGGATTCCGCTCATGAATCTGAATTCCTCGGAGTTAGCTAAACTGCCCCAAACTTCAAAGATTTGCAATACCTGACATTTTATTGCATTATATAATAGTCATCCCCTCCCCACCCCCTAGCCTCCATCAAAAGTGCAATCATGTACATAAAGAATGACCTTTTTAAAAAAGAAGTTGAGCATTCTTCCTTGAAAAAAAAAACAGCTAGGCTTCTGGTGTTGCAAACCAACATAGACCATCACAGCCCCTCCCTCCAGGAAAATTAATAATCCATGAGGGTTTTCAGGAATTGCTAGAAGGATGACACCCACCCTTTCTAGATTTCCCGGAAGAATCCTGATTTCTTTCTGACAAATAAGTTCATTAAGCATGTAATGAAATTTGCTTTGATTTTTAGACCTTTGTAAATGTTTCATATCCATCAAAACATTCATCAGAAAAAAAATAAATAACCCTGTGTTGGACCTCGCATCCTGATGGTGTGTTCGGAAACGTGGGGGCTGTAACGCAGTGGGAAGAACAAACCAGAAGACAACAGCCTCCAGGCAGAGCATCTCTACCTAGGCCTGGTCACCAGCTCCTCCCACCTGCCCGGTCCCCCGGTCCCTGACTGCAGGCAGCAAACGCTGACGCCCTGCTCCCATACATAGGCATGGGCAGCACCCTAATTTCTCCCTACAAAGCAAATTTCATCTTGCCTTTTGCAGAAGATGCCTCTGACTCATCTTCGCCTCTGAGGGTTACGTGATGACTGGCTACAGGCTGTAAATTCAGCTGAGTCATGAGTGCAGAATCGCCAGTTGTACCCATTCAATCATACTTAACACTCAGAAGTTTTATGAAACCCCAAACACCCAAACACTACTTGAAAGCAGGGTTCAGATCCGATCAGCAGTGGAGGGCATCTCCCCCACTGCTGTTCCCTCTGCCATTTCCCCTGAACCCCGACCAGCCCCTCTAGTTACATCTCCTTTTTTTCCAACTAAAGATAAAGAATAAATTTTTTTCTTTCAGTTTCTAAATACCGTTCTTTTTCTATCATTTAAGTATAGTTGATTTATGATAATTGTGTTAGTATCACATGTATGGGCGTCCCTGGTGGCTCAGCAGTCAAGAATCCATCTCCCAGTGTACATGACGTGGGTTTGATCCCTGGGTCGGGAAGATCCCCTGGAAAAGAAAATGGCAACCCACTCCAGTATTCTTGCCCAGACAATTCCATGGCAGAGCCTGAAGGTCGCAAAGAGTCAGACACCACTGAGTCAACAATCCGTTGTATAGTAAACTGATTCAGCTTTTTCTTTTTTTTAGCAGATTATATTCCATTAGCTTCCCACGTAATGCTAATGGTAAAGAACCCACCTGCCAGTGCAGGAGACATAAGAGACACGGGTTCAGTCCCTGGGTCAGGAAGATCCCCTGGAGGAGGGCATGGCAACCCACTCCAGTATTCTTGCCTGGAGAATCCCATGGACAGAGGAGCCTGGTGGGCTGCAGTCCATGGGGTCGCACAGAGTCAGACACAACTGAAACGACTCAGCACGCGAGCATAGGTTATTACATGATATTGGGTATAATCCCCGGGCCGTACAGCAAACCCTTCTTGCTTTTCTGTTTTAGGTTTAGCAGTTTCATTCTTTCCACCTTTCTGTCATCCCCTCTCTCTGCACCCCTGAACCTCCAGTCTGACCTGCGTGTAAACGGTGAGCATCACAATCTCTCTCCTCCCTGAAGCTGCTGTCAGCTTCTGGCTGCAGGAATCAGAATCTTGTCGGCAGCCGAGAGCCAGAGAGCCCTGTGTTCCCCACCCTTTCTTCCTGTCACCTTCCCGTTCATTTCCTGTGAGTTCTGACCCTTTCTTGGGAACATCAAATACCCATGATGCTTTTTTATCAGAATTCTAGGAAAGTGGATACCGTATGACTCACACTTCTGCAGTTTAAAGCAGTATTTACTGTATTTAATTGAGCAGATGAATTTTGGGGTGTGTTTTTTTTTTTTTACTAGACATTCACAGTATGGATTTACAACCATCTGTGTGGAGTCATTCTGGGAAAGAAAAAAAAAAATCAGCACCACTGGTTATAATGAGGCTTTGCCATATCACTAAAATTCTGAGTGAAAACATATGGGATGCTTATCTTTAAATGATCTCATAAATGTCTTTACTTAGGAATACAACAGATTTCTTTTATAATGCTCAGTCTAAAAATAAAACACCACCCTTGGAAATTATATTCTACCACTCTTGGCTTGATAAAAAAAGGCTTTTACAACTTATATTGTTAGAAATTTTAAAGGAGTCTACAATTTACACAATCATGAGTTTGTTAAATAAGCTATGTAAATTTATGTGGACCAGGGTCTAAATGAATTCAGGCCTAAATAAATCAAACCCTAGCTAGACTGTGATTTAATTAAAAATTGACACTATGACTCATGGCACTTAAGTTTACTGATGTTTATTGCCAAAAGAGGCATCATGGCTGCGACAGAGAGAAATGTGGGAGGGCTGACAGACTCTTCAAGGGTCAAACAGAAGTATCAAGATGAACATGGCATTGTAGGAGTTTCTATAACTGCTCAAATAAATGTCTTCAGAACAGTTTGACAGCAAGTAAACTCACAAGGTAGTCATAAAAATTCACAGATGTACATCTTTATTTTCAGCTTTTATCCCTCTCATCTAGTGTTTGGGGGTTCTAGGTTTCTCTTCATCTTCTTATGAATGTATATTTATATAGATACAGATGTCTTTATATAGAGACCTTATGACTATATTTTATATATCTTTTCAAACTTAATTTTTGTTCTTGTTTTCACTTCTAACACATTACCTTTATATTTTCTCCTTTTTGTCTATTTTATGGAATATACCCTCTGGGACTGGCATCCCTATTTGTTTCTGAGATGCTTGTGCAAGTTTGGTGACGAGCTTCCTTTCTGGAACATACGCAGATCACCTTTCACTTGGGGAGGCCTCTCTTCAGCCTGTCATCACCCCCAAGGCCCAGAGGCCACAGCCAGGGTCCCCTAGGCACGAGGCAGGTTTCAGGGGAGGGCAGGTGCAGCAGCAATGTGTCTGAACCAAAACCAGAACGAATGAGCAGACAGGTATGTGTGTGCTTATGGAATACCAGAGCACTATTTGAAACCCAGATTCTCCTAGAAACCTGAGGGCACACGGCCTTGGCAATCACCGATCAGTATCTGACCCCCAGCTCCCAAATGGAGCAGGTGGAAAGGAGGCTGTAGCCCTCCAAAGAGGCAGAGTGAGTGACATCTGTTCCACCCCGGCTATCTCCTCTTTTCTCGGTGCAGCCCACCAGCCCCATCCACAGCTGGCTCCTCCCTGGGGTTCCCTCTGAGCAGTACCATTGTGCGATGGATTCTTCCACCAACTTCTCCAAGCTAAGCCTATCCATCCTATTTGTGTTTTAAGGAGAGTCTCTAATGACTTCAGGCAAAGGAGTCAGTAATTTAGGAGTTTCAGGACTCTGGTAGGGTGGGAAAGGGGTTTCTCCCTTAAGACAAAAGGCCCGCTGGTATCCTCCGCACCATCCAGGGGTCTTGTGGACCTGTGCTCCCCACCTCCTTAGAGCAGGGCCCTCTCTTCCTCTGCAACCAGCTGGTCTGAGAGCTGCAGGGCTGCAGGAGGCTGGGAAATACTAGCGCTCTCAGAGCAGGACGAGGAGCTGTACTCGCCCACACCCTGACCTTACTCAGGAGATTGGAGAGGGAGCTGGTGTCCCTTCCTTTCATTCTTCAAGACGAGCTTGGTCCTTCCTCCTTGGATTCTTGAACGACTTTTGGGAGAGTCAGATGGAGAGAAACACGAGATTTAGGACCACATTTAAGATTCTGCAGAATTTTCCTCAAGGATAGCCAAAGCCCAGGGCCTAGAAGCCCCCTCCCTGCCAGCTGCGATCAGGGAGGTGAAGCGGGGGAGAAAGGATACAATTCATAAAATGACAGAGGCACGTGCTGTCAGTAGAGCTGAGCTGATGAACCTGACTTGGGGCGACCGGCAGCCTTTGCACCTTCCCTCTTTTCCTTCCAATCCTCCCATAGAGAGTTGAGCCTGTGCATTAGCCTACGGCGCCACCTAGCCACCCCAGAGGGTACTCGAGAAACACAGTGCCAGGAGGCTTTAGGGGGTTTTTTTGGTTGTTATTTCCACACCCAGAAAAGGGGATTTCCATTTCATTCACGGAGTTCTGGGAAATGGAATTCGTATAAAACCTTTCTTGCACACGATGGAAAACATTTATTAGCGTCTAATGAGAGAAAGTGGCCTAAAAGCAATTGTAATAAAAACTCACAAGGGTAAGAGTTCAGTGCTCTACGCTTGCATTTTTCCCTAGTAACAGCTGTGACTGCAGTTTTTGCTTCAAGAAGTTGATTCTGCCTCAAGTTATTGAATCTGCCTTACATTATAGACTTTATTCAGATGACAGAGAGCTACTGTTTCTATTTTCTTTTCTTTTTCTTCTCTCCTCCAGGTCAGATTTAGCTCTGGGTGAGACCTGGGAATCCTGAAGGGAACGGAGGCTCATGAGAGACTGATTCTATGGGGAAACTTGGGACAATATCAGTCAAGGGACATTATGGCAAATTTATGGTGTTACTCTATCCCCTGCCATGTTTTCAGCTGTCCCTGCTCCCACAGACCCAGCTCCAGGAGGAAATTCAGGAGCTTATCAAGAGAGCAGGTACATCCTCACCAAATGTGCCGTAGTCCTGACAGCAAAGCCGGAGCTGGCCTTCCCATCTGAGATGGATAAAGCTCTGAGGCCAACAGACTCAAGGCTGCTTCTAAAGCTTCTGGAAAAAAGAAAAAAAAAAAAGATGTCTTAATGACTGCATTGGGAATAGGCAGTCTTTGCCTAAAGGCTCAGGAGATCTTGGAGATTGTAAACATGATCTCTGGAGCCAAATGCCTGGGTTCCACATGTGCTTCTCTGTTACTGAAGCCCTGCCTCAGTTTTCTAGATAACAAGTATAATCCTAGTATTTATTTCATTAAGTTTTGGTGAAGATTAAATGAGATAAACTATATAAATGCTTCAGGTAAGTCCTGACACATGGCAGGCACTTCATAAATATTAGCTAATGTTTAATTATCCTAGAATTGAACAACCCGAGTCTTCTTGCACTGAAACAGTTTTTGTTAATTAGCATAGCAAATTGTGCCTATGTAGCAAGTCTCAGTGGCAATTTCTTTGGCTGTCCCCACATTGGCAGCAGATACAGGAGGTATACATACAGCTTTTTAAAAAAAATTTTTTTTAGGGTTTCCCTGGTGGCCCAGCGGTAAAGATTCTGCTTGCCAATGCAGGAGATATGGGTTCAGTCTCTGATCTGGGAAGATCTCACAAGCCTCAAAACAACTGAGCCGAAGCCCTAGAGCCCTGGAGCCACAACTACTGAAGCTCACGTGCCCCAAAGCCCATGCTCCACAAGAGAAGACACCCCAAGTAGACCACCAAGTTTATCTCAGTGGATGCTCAAATAATGCTGCTAGCTGATCAGGTTTTGTTTTTGGTTTGTTTTTTTTTTTTCCTATTTTTTGCTATTATTATCCCTTTCCAAATCACAGCACCATCTCAGGCTGATTCAACGAATTTTCCTGAACTTTCCTGGTCATATAAGGCTTTCTTTCATTTATTAGTTTGTAAGTTTCTTGAGTGCAAAAATCCTGCCTGGTCACTCTATGCCCCCAAACAACTAAAAACTGTTATATAATTCCCTGGTGGCTCAGTTGGTAAAGGATCCACCGGCAATGCAGGAGGCCACCTGCAGCACAGGAGACCCAGCCTCAATCTCTGGGTCTGGAAGATTCCCCTGGAGAAGGAAATGGCAACCCACTCCAGTATTCTTGCCTGGAAAACACCATGACCAGAGGAGCCTGTGGGCTACAGTCCAAGGGATAGCAACAGTTGGACACAACTTAGCAACTAAACCACAACCACAGTTTTGTATTAAACACCTAGACAGTTTGAAAGGGGTGCTTTTTCTGAATCATAGTAATATGATTAAGAGTCAGACATTATTAGTCAACTAAATTGACACTGCAGTCAAATGAAAACGGGTCTTAACTTAAGGAGCATCTCTTAAGGGTCAGCCTCTAGATATCATCATTGACTCTGGGCCATTACTGTCTTCCACCAATGCCTCACAAGAATCAAATTACAACATAGCATTATGAACAGCCCATTTCTTGGGAAGTGGTAAACTGATGCCTTTTCCCGCAAGGTGAGGACCTGAAGAATTTACCAGAAAGCCTTGACATGGTGAGTAATGCCAATGAAACAGCACTTTATCTCTGGAAGACAGGGGGTACACATTAACATACAAGCCTTTTAAAGCTGCAGCCAAAGTGCAACGCTTCCCCGAACTTCATGGACCAAGATAAATGAGGTTGTGGTCAGGTTCCAGTGCTGGAAAACGGCTTGACAAGTTTCATATATGTTATGCCTCTGCTGCTGCTGCTGCTAAGTCACTTCAGTCATGTCCGACTCTGTGTGACCCCAGAGACAGCAGCCCACCAGGCTCCCCCGTCCCTGTGCTTCTCCAGGCAAGAATACTGGAGTGGGTTGCCATTTCCTTCGTCAATGCATGAAAGTGAAAAGTGAAAGTGAAGTTGCTCAGCCATGTCCGACTCTTAGCAACCCCATGGACGGTAGCCTACCAGGCTCCTCCGTCCATGGGATTTTCCAGGCAAGAGTCCTGGAGTGGGGTTGCCTTCTCTATGTTGTGCCTCTAGGTTTCATTTATTTATTTAACCCTAATTAAACTCTAATTAAACAGCAAAAAAAGAAGATGAATATTAATTTGACCTGAGAGCAAAATATCACACTCTTTCTAATTTTTAATGCTCACCCTGCAGTCATATTGCAGAATTATAGAATCTCATCTGAATTGGATCAATAGCCCTTAATCAAACATTCTTACAATTTTTTTGAAGATGGGAAGACATGGATAGATATAAAAGGCTTTTTGACTGCTACACCATACAGCATTTGCTTCCAGGTCTAGTTGCAATGTTTTGTATTAGGCATACCCAGAAATACAATCTTCATTGATTTATAGTGATTTACTCATGTAACAGCAATTGCAATCCATGAGATCTTCTGACTTAGGGAACAGCTCTTTTTAATTGAAAACTGTGGCAAAGACCACCTGACCTGCCCCTGAGAAATCTGTATGCAGGTCAAGAAGCAACAGTTAGAACTGGACATGGAACAACAGACTGATTCCAAATCAGGAAAGGAGTACATCAAGGCTGCATATTGTCACCCTGCTTACTTAACTTATATGCAGAGTCCATCATGAGAAACGCCGGGCTGGAAGAAGCACAAGCTGAAATCAAGATTGCCAGGAGAAATATCAATAACCTCAGATACACAGTTGACACCACCCTTATGGCAGAAACTGAAGAAGAAATAAAGAGCCTCTTGATGAAAGTGAAAGGGAAAAGTGAAAAAGTTGGCTTAAAACTCAACATTCTGAAAACTAAGATCATGACATCTGGTCCCATCACTTCATGGCAGATGGGAAAACGATGGAAACAGTGAGAGACTTTATTTCTTGGGGCTCCAAAATCACTGCAGATGGTGACTGCAGCCATGAAATTAAAAAGACGCTTACTCCTTGGAAGAAAAGCTATGGCCAACCTAGAAAATGTATTAAAAAGTAGAGACATTACTTTACCTACAAAGGTCCCAGAGTTTGAGTAAACTCTGGGAGTTGGTGATGGACATGGAAGCCTGGCATGCTGCAGTCCATGGGATTGCAAAGAGTTGGACATGACTGAGTGACTGAATTGAACTGAACTGAACTGTGGCAAATCAAGCACAGGTTCTTCTTCTATATTGTTATCAGACAATGATATATTGGAGGTGGGAAAAAACCCACTGGCTTCTCATACCTCCACACTGAGCCAACACCCAACCTCTGACAGGCACCAGTGATCTAATGAAGTGTAATACTGTACAAACGATTTACTTGGCTGAAAGATGTGGTCAAGTACATAGATATATACACTTGAAGATATATGACTTTGTATTGTTATTGTTTTTCAGTTGCTCAGTGTCCGACTCTTTGCGACCCCATGGACTGCATGCAGCATGTCAGGATTCCTTGTCCATCACCATCTCCCAGAGTTTGCTCAAACTTATGTCCATCGAGTCAGTGATGCCATCCAACCATCTCATCCTGCGTCGTCTCCTTCTCCTCCCACCTTCAATCTTTCCCAGCATCAGGGTCTTTTCCAATGAGTTGGTTCTTCGCATCAGGTGACCAAAGTATTGGAGTTTTAGCTTCAGCATCAGTCCTTCCAATGAAGAGTTAGGACTGGTTTCCTTTAGGATTGACTGGTTTGATCTCCTTGCTGTCCAAAGGACTCTCAAGAGTCTTCTCCAACACCACAGCTCGAAAGCATCAATTCTTTGGTTCTCAGCTTTATTTATGGTCCAACTCTCACATCCATACCTGACTACTGGAAAAATCATAGCTTTGACTATACAGACCTTTGTCGGCAAAGTAATGTGTCTGTTTTTTAATATTCTATCTATGTTGGTCATAGCTTTTCTTCCAAGGAACAAGAGTCTTTTAATTTCATGGCTGCAGTCATCATCTGCAGTGATTTTGGAGGCCAAGAAAATAAAGTCTGTCACTGTTTCCCCATCTATTTACCATGAAGTGATGGGACTAGATGCCACGATCTTAGCTTTTTGAATGCTGAGTTTATGTCAGCTTTTTCACTCTCCTCTTTCACCTTCATTAAGAGGCTCTTTAGTCCCTTCGTGAATTCAGTATAATTCCAATCGAAATTCCCCCTGGCTTTGGAGAAACTCAGGAAGTTCATTGTATATGTTCATTCATACAATGTCCTTCACTGTATATGAAGGAGCAAAGGACAAGAACAGACAAAACACTCCAAAAGAAGAACCATATGAAAGAACTTGTCTTTCAGATATTAAAATTATTCTAGGGTTAAGGTAATTAAGATAGTGTGGTATTAGTGAGAAAGATATAGATGAAGAAGTACAGCAGAATATAGAGCCCAGAATCAGATCGAGATATATGCAGAGATCTGACTGGCTTTTTCTAGAGCTGACATTACAGACACCCGTGTGCCTGTGATCAGTTGTTGCTCAGTCGTGTCTGACTTTTTGTGGTCCCACGGACTGTAGGTGGCGCTAGTAGTAAAGAATCCACCTGCCAATGCAGAAGATGCAAGAGACTTGGGTTTGATTCCTGGGTTGGGAAAATCCCCTAAAAGAGGGCATGGCAACCCACTTCTCCAATGCATGCATGCATGCTAAGTCGCAGCAGCAACCCACTCCAGTAGTCTTCCCTGGAGAATCCCACGAAGAGAGAAGCCTGGCAGGCTACAGTCCATAGGGTTGCACAGAGTCAGACACAACTAAAGCAACTTAGCATGCATGCATGCATGCTTAGCATGCATGGGCTGTAGCCTCCCAGGCTCCTCTACCCATGGAATTTTTCAGGCAAGCTTACTGGAGTGGGATGTCATTTCATACTCCAGAAGATCTTCCTAAACCAGGGATTGAACCCAAGTCTCCTGCATCTCCTGCACTGGCAGGCAGATTCTTTACCACTAGCACCACCTGGAAAGCCTGACAGATGCCTAGGGAAAATACACTTTTTTTTTCAATATCTAGGTATGGGGAAAACAAATAACCCATATATTTCAAAAATAAAATTTAACTCCACATCACACATAAAAGCCAAATTTAGGTGTAGTAAAAACTTAAATGTAAAAGTAGACTTAGAAAATTGAGGAAATAATATAAGGGAAAATTCTATGATTTTCTGGTTTAGAAACATTTATCTGAAAAACTATATGCTACAAAAATATATATGAAATGAAATGGTCCTAAATATAAGATTAACTATATTAAAATTAAGATTTTATGTTCCTTAAAAGACACCATAATGAAAGTAAGAAGTTAAGTCAGAAACTGGAAGGTTTTTGCAACACAAAGCATTAATTTCCAGAATATATAAAGAGCTGCCATAAATCAACAAGAAAAAGACAAATAACCCAACTGACAAATGGACAAAGTGTTAAATATTTATTTCTCAGAATAGAAATAAACAGACAAAATTAAATGGAAAATGGGCAATAATACTAGAAATTAGAAAAAAATATACAAAACCACAATGATCAGATTACATTTTACAGTTACTATACACACAAGAAGTAAGAACCCTGATAATACCCAGTATTACTGAAAATACACAACAATAGTTACACCGTTTAGGAAAATAATTTGGCATCATCTAGTAAATCAGAAAAGTAGCTAAATTCTCTGACTCTGTAATTCCACCCCAAGGTAGAGTCTCTGGAGATACTTTTGCACTGTGAACCAGGAGAGATGCAGAAGAATGTTTATAGCGGCCTTGTGTGTTTGTAATTGGGGAAAAAAAAAACAACAACTGAAACCAGACCAAATGTTAATAAACAACAGAATGGATGAATAAATCATGGTGTGTTGACAGTGACTACATCAATGAACAAATCAGAAAGCTACACTCATCAGCAATGGAATTCAGAAAGGAAACACTGAGTAAAAAAAGCAATTAGTTGCACAAACTTATGCAGAATGATTTCATTTATACAGCATTTAAGAACATGCAAAGCTAGACAACATATTGTATGGGGATTAAAATACATGAGGTAAAACTACGAAGAAGCTTCCCAGGTGACAATGGTGGTGAAGAACCCGCTGCCAGTGCAGCAGACATCAGAGACATGGGTTTGATCCCGTAGACAGAGGAGCCTGATGGGCCAAGTCCACAGGGTTGCAAAGAGTCAGACACGACTGAAGTGACTTAGCACATGAGCACAATGACTCTACGGGCTTTTCTGGTGGCTTAGACAGTAAAGAATCTGCCTGCAATGCAGGACACATGGGTTACATCCCTGGGTCAGGAAGATCCCCTGGAGAAGCAAATCGCTACCTACTCCAGTATTCTTGCCCAGAGAATTCTATGAACAGAAGGGCCTGGCGGACTACAGTCCATGGGGCTGCAAAGAATTAGGCACACAACTGAGCAATTAATACACATAACTATAAAGAAGAGCGAAAGGATAATGAAGATAAAGATCTAGGTAGTTGTTATCTCGGAGAAGGCAATGGCAACCCACTCCAGTACTCTTGCCTGGAAAATCCCAGGGACAGGGGAGCATAGCAGGCGCCTGGTAGGCTGCAGTCCATGGGGCCTCTAAGAGTTGGACACGACTGAGCGACTTCACTTTCACTTTTCACTTTCATGCATTGGAGAAGGAAATGGCAACCCACTCCAGTGTTCTTGCCTGGAGAATCCCAGGGACGGGGGAGCCTGGTGGGCTGCCGTCTATGGGGTTGGACAGAGTCAGACACGACTGAAGCGACTTAGCAGCAGCAGCAGCAGCAGTAGTTATCTCTGAAGAAAGGGAGGAGGAGAAGGAAGGGAAGGAATCCAGAAAGAGTGCTTTGAAGGCTTCCCAAAATATTGGAATATTTTTCTTCTTAAAGCGGGTGGTTGGTAATGGATCTCTATTGAGTTATTATTATTAAAACTTCCCAATTTTTAAAAACTTTTCCTTTTCATACTCACATAGAAACTTCAAAAAGAGCACAGAGAGTTTCTATGTATCCTTTATTCAGCTTCCCCCAAATGACATCAACTTACATAAGCATAGTTCAATGATCAAAACCAGAAAACTGACCTCGGTGCAATGCCATGAAATGAACTGCAAACCTGATTCAGATCTCACTAGCTTTTACCTGTACTCTGTGTGTGTGTGTGTGTGTGTGTGTGTGTGTGTGTGTGTGTATAATATGAAGTTTTATCCCATACATAGATTCTTGTCATCACAACCACAATCAAGATACAGAACTGTTCCATCACCACAAAGAACCTCCCCCGAACACTAACCCCTGGCAACCCCGTGTCTGTTTTCATTACCATAATTTTGCTACTATACACAGTTTTAAATGTTCTCTTGTATCTATTTAAAATCTTTTAAAAACTTAACTTAGATGGGGGAATTGCTTAGGACCTGTAAAGGTTATCCCAACTATCTCTTCCTGCCCCATGAGGCAAAATTCCCCTGAACTTGTCCAACTGTTCACCCCAACTCATCTCTCTCAACCCTGCCTAAGGGGTCAAGGGGAAAGATAAAGACACTTTTTTCTCCTCTTTAGAGAGCCATCTTAGATTCTGGAGACCACCTTGTCTTCTCCAATCTGCCCCTCCCTCTTGACCTCAAGCCACTGCAACAGGTGCTAACCTATGACAGTCTCTGTTCATAGGGTGAAGGATGAAGTTAGCCCAGCATGGGGAAAGTTACCAAACAAATTAAACACAGATGGAGAAATTGCAGATACACTGAGAGCCATCTGATCTTGACTGACAGCCTTGGGTGTTACTCAGCCATGCTTCACAGTTCTCATGTCTTTCTCCCACGCCGACTGGCTCCTTGGGAAGCAGAGTCCCTGGCTGATCTCAGACTCACTACAGGTACAGCCAGTTTACTTTGAAACCCAGTGCTCTAATCCATCTGAACCCCAGCCTTCTGGGGAAAAAGCCATCCCCTACTCTGCGCCTTTTTATGTAAAAACAAACAAAACTGTTTTCCATCTGGGCTCTTGTAATACCCCTGACGCTTACTGCATCTTTCAAACCTGATTCAAAACAGTCTGCACCCAATTCCTTCCTTCTCCCTACGGTTCTCCTCTTTCTAGTTAGGTGTGTTATGTTTTGCTTCCATTTTATAGCACTCAACCAGGCATGTATAGGCAGACCTTGTTTTTGGCTACAGTCAGTCAGTTCTTGGAATCGTCCTCCTAAAAGGGAATCATGTTTCCTTCTAAGAACAATGCCGTGATTGGAGCCTGCATTCCTAAAGAAAGTCCGGCCACAGTTAAACGAGTTTATTAAAGTGTATTCCTTGGGATATCATCATGTGATTTGATTGCTGTGGACAAATAACTTCAGGAAAGACAGGATTTAACAAAGTTAATCCCTAGCCCCTGCCACTGCAGGAATGCGCAGATCTTTTTTCTGTGAAGTCATTTTTATAGATCTTTCTTGCAGGGAGAAGGAGGAGGTTTCTATAGGCAGGCTACTTGAGTGTAAAACTACCAAATTAGAGCATATATAGGACAATAATGTATCATTTTTTTAAATCAATGTTAAAAGAACTGAAGGCGTTAGGATTCTCCAACTTCTATAAAACAAGAATAAACATGTGTACGTGATGACTAACTGCAGACCCACCCTCCACGTTGCCGTCTCCCTGTCGGAGCTGACCTGTAAGAAAAGGCTCCTTTGCTCGTCACTCAGGCCTCTTCCACAAGCGTAGATTTCCAAAGCACTTCCCAATAACTGATCTCCAGTTATTAACTACAGTCTTAACTGTAGTTAAGACTCAGATGCTCTCTTGACCTTCTTACCAGGCTCTATTGACCTTCTTATTTCCATTTTTCCAGAGGCAATGAGATTCAACTCCTTTGACATATCCCTTCATATCTCTGGGAAAAAAATGCTTTTGTTGCTACTTTTGATAATTCTGTTTTAGACATTACCCATCAACTTTCCTTTGTGGAGACAGAAGACGTTGCTCTCTTCTATACACACACATACACATACATGTACACACACACACACATACACACAGGGTACACTGTCCATTCACTCATGGTCCCAGTAAAGTTAAAATTAATACTTAGTAAATACATTATTACGTGCTCAGTCACTTCAGTTGTGTCCGACTCTTTGCGACCCCATGGACTGTAGTTCCCCAGGCTCCTCAGTCCATGAGTTTCTCCAGGCAAGAATACTGGAGTGAGTTGCCATTTCCTTCTCCAAAATACATTATTATGATTATACCCAAATGACAAAGTTTAACAATGTAAAAAAAAAAACTATGATTGTTTTTTCCATCCATATTTTTCTGTCCTTAAAGGTAATATATGTCTTTCTTTTCCATTTGCTTATTTTCCTATGTTCAGTTCAGTTCAGTCGCTCAGTCGTGACCGACTCTTTGTGACCCCATGAACCACAGCATGCCAGGCCTCCCTGTCACTAATTTACTTCTGAACACTCCCCCTGTAAATTTCCTCTTGATATATTCAAACAAATTAAGTACTTCATCAATTTCACCTTCTTGAAGATAACTCTTCTAGAGCCTTCTGGCCTGCAATTTTCTGGGTAGAATGATCTCTAACCCTGCCTCCTGTTTTCTTGAAATCTCCCTTTCCTATCACTTTGGCCGTTTCTTTATATCTTTCTTGGATTGGATCTCTTGTTTGCTTCTATATTGGCTTACTTTCTTGTTTTGGTGGAGCACACTCTTCAGCAGCTTCCTTAGAAACAGTTCGTGGAAGGTAAAGTTTTTGAGAGATCACATTCATTTGAAAAATAGCTTATTTAGTGAAGTGGGGTGTCTTGGGGACCAGAATCCTAGAGAAAAACTGCAGGTGTGGTCAAAAGCCTCCCTGCATTCTGACTGTGATTCTTCTCCCTTCTCCCCACCTTGCACTCCCCTCACTCTGCTCCACTGAATAAGGAAAGTGGACATGAGCAGGGAAGTGGGAAAATGGTAAGACTCTGGCTAGGCAGGACCTCAGAGCCCATCCAGGCCAGTGTACGCCAGA
Organism: Cervus canadensis; assembly: GCF_019320065.1. NCBI lineage: Eukaryota > Metazoa > Chordata > Mammalia > Artiodactyla > Cervidae > Cervus > Cervus canadensis. The sequence goes on along the minus strand of NC_057401.1, from coordinate 33,867,125 downwards.
GGACTGCCCACAAACAATTCATTATGCAAAAAATACAGTTTGGGGGGAAATAGGGATTAATGGCCTTCATTTTTAATATTCTTGAAACATTCACAAGCTTGCAGAAAAATCACAGGTACAGAAGAAGAATATTTGTTTCCTGAACCATTTAAATCAATGGCCAACTCAAAGCCCCATTACCACCAAATTCTTTGGTATCTTTTCTACAGACAAAGGGCATTTTCCTACGTAAACAAATACAACCACCAAAATCAGAATACTGACACTGATATGTTATTACCACTGAATTCTCAGACCCTATTCAAATTTCATCATTAGCCCCAATCATGCCCTTTACAGCAAAAGAGTCCAGTCCAAGGTCACGTGCTGCATGTGCCATGCCTTTTCAGTCTCCATTACATCTGCAACAGTGCCTCCATCTTTGTTTGATTTTTATGACCTTGACACTTTTGAAAATTACAGGCCAGTTATTTTCCAGAATAATCTTTAATTTGGGTTTTCCTAATGTTTTCTCCTTTTTAAGTTCATGTTTTGCATCTTTGTCAGGGCCATCAGAGAAGTAACGCTTCTGATGACATCCAGTCTACGAGATAGACACACAATTTCCATTTGCCCCAATCCTGAAATCTACCAGTTTCCTCCACTGTACAGTTGCACTTTTCTCATTTGTAATTAATAAGTATTTTCTAGAAAGGTATTTTGAAAATACATAAACACATCATTCCTTATCAAACTTTTAATCTACTCATTATTTATTTACTCGTTTTTTATTTTATTCTGTGGTTTATTACTGACAGTATCATTAATTAATTTTTCAAAGTACCCCTGATTTGGCCAGTGGGAGTCTATTCAAGCCTGGGTCCTTATCGTTCTTTAAATGATGGTATTTGGAGGTAAGACCTTTAGGAGACAATCAGGTCATGAGGGTGAAGCCCTTACAATGACATTAGTGCCCCTGTAAAAGAGGCCCCAGAGAGTTCCCTTGTCCCTTCTGCCACGTGTGGTTATAGTGAGGAGACAGCTGTGTACAAGCCAGGAACTCTCCTCACCAGGCACTCAATCTGCCAGTACTTTGATCCTGGACTCCCCACCTTCCATAACTGTGAGAAACAAATTTCTCACACTTATAAACCACGTAGACTACATTATTCTGTTATAGCAGCCCAAACAGACTAAGACAAGGAATTGAGTACAGCAAAAGGCATGGTGTTAGGGTGGACCAGCAAGGCAGACAAAGATTCAGGAAGCAGTGCTAAGACATATTTCTTCATTATAAAAGCACATGTCAACCTCTTCTTAATTTCTGAGAGGCTATGGGCTTCCCAGGTGGCTCAGTGGTAAAGAATCTGCTTGCTGATGCAGGAAATGCAGGAGATGTGTGTTCAATACCTGGATCAGGAAGATCCCCTGGAGCAGAAAATGGAAGATCCCCTGGAGCAGAAAACAGCAACCCACTCCAGTGTTCTTACCTGGAAAACTCCATGGACAGGGGAGCCTGGTGGGCTACAGTTCATGAGGTTGCAAAGAGTCAGACATGACTGAGAAAATGGGCACACATACACATTGCAATAAATATCAAATAATTTTAAAGAAAAGCAAGAAAGAGGTATTACAGCAATGGAAATTTGCAGCGGTGATTTTTTTAAACTAGTTGGCAAGCCTCTGATGCTTAGGGCTCAAATGTGCTATTGATCGCTCCGAACCTCTCCAATTCTACACTCACCCACACTACCACCACCCCACCACTTTATCTTTAGTAAGCTATTGATAAATGCTGATGATAATAGTTTTAAATGGGGAATCCCCTGGCAGTTCAGTGGTCAGGACTCAGCGCTTTCACTGCTGTGAGTCCAGTTCAATTTCTGTTCAGGGAACCAAGATCCCACAAGCCACGCAGCGTGGTCAAAAAAAAAAAAAAAGAGAAATGAAATTAAAACAAAAACAGTATTAAATGGCTTGGAATTTAAACATTTGAAACTTGTTGGCAATGTCACAATAGAATGCTACAGTTACAACCCTCAAAATTTGATAGCAGTCTAGGGAAACCAGCATGAAAATGTATCTTGATGCATAAGTAGAAAAGAAAGTTGCTTTGCAGGAAAATGTAGAACTCAAAGGACACTTCAAGTAAGATACTGGGGGAAGGATAATTTTCTCAAGATGAATAATTCCTAGAAAATTATTCAAGTATAGTAACAGGAAGAGTTTAAGAAACTGGCAGCTGAGCGTGAAACCTCTTATTTTGAATTTATTTAAAATGAATAGAATCAAGCTATTCTGATTACTGTAGCTGAAGTGATGTGGTCAGTGCTGAGTTTTATAGATTAATGCCTGTGTGGTTTATGTTCTGATACCCATAGAAAATCATTTGTTGCCGTTATTTGGAATAGTTATAAATGATGTCTTACCAAAAAACAAATTTTCTCCTGAACAGCAATTTATACATTACGCTTTTATTTGTTTTTCTTTTATATTTTCTTTATTACTACTTCTTTCTTTTTTATAAACCACTATGCCGAGGGCTGACTTTCAGTAGATCTCAGTGAGGGAGCTGCTCTGCTATTTTGCTTAAATATGTAAAATATTAAATGACATTTTAATATTATCATTAATATTGCTCCTGACAATGATATTGGATTTTTTTAAGGAACCCTTATCTTTTACAGATGATACTAAAATATTTGCTATTGAAATGACAGAATGTTTCAGAATTGCTTCAAAGCAATCCAATGGAATGGAAGACAGTGACTAGACATAGAAATGGTATAAGATTGGACAGGAGTAGATCCTTGTTTAAGCTGGGTGATTAAACAATGCATGATACATGGGTTTTATATGCCATTTTTCTTTAATTTTGTATATATTTGAAATTTTCCATAATACAAAGTTTTTAAAAAATAAAATCAGATCTCTTAGGTGAGAAGCTGGGGAGCTTTGGCAGTTTTTATGGACATAGTCTCTAAAGGACTGAAATAAATTCATCTCTCTGATGGGTGGAACAGGGAGCCCCTTGAAAAGGTAAAGAAACAAAACTTGGCCGAAGACCAAGGGGAGTTCATCCTAGGGATCTTAACCCTTGGCTCACAGAAAGCTCCAAGGCTGAGCTCCTCCACCCCCTGGAGGAGTGGTGGGCTGCTCTCGCCTCTGAGTCAGGTTTTCCTGACTCGGCTTAACTGGGAAGACTGATTCGGGAGAAGTCAACTGAGTAAGAAGGAATACACCTATTTTTTAAATAGATTGTCCCAAAAAGGTTTATTCCAGAGGTTTCATATTTTCATCTGAAGCAATTATACACACTAGCAGAAGCCCTGATAAAACATTGGTGGGAGCCTTCTGAACTTCCTTATTTATCTTTTCTGCAGAAAAAAGCAAAACTAAACTCAAAATCAGATGAATTTCCAGAGGAAAAATGTATCAAAATATTAATACTTTAACATTTAATTGGGTGATTAATTTGAAAAACGTCATATAATAAGTTATTTCAGACTGTTCATTGACTTTATGTTTTTAAATGGCAAAAGAGATTTAGTTTCTTTCTAACAATATATCGGTATTCACACAAGACCTTTTTTTTTTCTAGTGGGGTTTATTTTTGTTTGTTGTAATTCTCATAGAGTAAAAGGTTCAAGAGGAGGAACTGTGAGACAGAAAACTGAAAATTTTGATTACTGAAGGCTTTTTTTCCCCTCCGGTTGCATGCCATGCAGGATCTTAGTTCCCCTGAGACTCATGCCCCCTGCAGAAGCAGAGACTTTAACCACCAGGGAATTTCCAACCACTGAAGGCTTTGAATGCTAAATTTCCATAAGTGCTAAAGGAATCTTTAGTCATCCACCCACACATGAGTGTCTATCCCCTCTCTAGACTACCCTTTCTCTGCAGAAGTCAACTCATTCTTTTTAACTTTTCCTACTTTGTTCTGCAAACTGGCAGTTACTAAACAGGTAGCCATGGGCACCTTTGAAGGCAGCCTTGGAAGCAACACCAGCATAGAAAAGACATCCCACAGACAGTGTCTGGAGCCCAAGAGAAATATTCTAAGCTCAATGTTTACATTGGATGTTGGGCTAGATTTGATTCTTTTTTTAAAAAAAACAACATTAATTTCTTTTTTCTCCCACTCCATGTGTGTGTGCTAAGTTGCTTCAGTTGGGACCAGCTTTTTGTGATGCTATGGACTGTAGCCCACCAGGCTCCTCTGTCTGTGGAATTCTCCAGGCAAGAATACTGGAGCAAGCAGTTTGCCATTTTCTCCTCCAGGGGATCTTCCCAACCCAGGGATCAAACCTGTGTCCTCTGGGGCTCCTGCATTGCAAGCAGATTCTCTACCACTGAGCCATCAGGGAAGCCCAAGAATACTGGAGTGGGTAGTCATTCCCTTCTCCAGGGGGTCTTCTGGACCCAGGGATTGAATCCACGCCTCCCACATTGCAGGCAGATTCTTTACCATCTGAGCCACCAGGGAACAAAGATACTATCTTACCATGTGGACTTTGGACTTGACCAAGTGAATCTCACTGTCCAAAAAATGTGAACAGACATGATGAGAGTAGGAGCTTCAAATGGGCTTCTGTGATCTGCCACTGGAAGGACACGACCTGAGTAACTCTCCATCAGGGAGAACGCTAAAACACACGGAGGAAATCTGAGCCCACTCAAGCCTGAAGCCAAGCCCAGGTGACCAGCAGCCTGAAGCCGAACTATGAGCAAAATAATATAGGAGTTCTTCTTGCAAGTCACTAAACTCCGTGATGGTCTGTTATGCAGTATCATTGCCTCAGTGGTAACATAAAAATCATCCACATACACAAGGGAATTGAAGCCTAAGAGCAGATGCATTTTCTAGTCACTGTGTGAAGCAGTGACTCTTAACCTACTTTAGACTTAGGAACCTTAAGATTTTGATAAAAACCTTGATCTAATTCTTCTCCAAGCTTCCTTGATTCTTTATGTTTCTACCCAGGTTCCCATGTGAGTCCACCTGATTGGCAAAATCTAGAACATGTCTGGACAGCTAGTTGCAAGGGGCTTGGGGACGTGTAGCTATTTAGCTTTCCCGTCACTGGAAACCTAGGAGGAGTTGGCAATGAGACTCAGGGGAACTTACTTGCCAACCTACTCTTTCTAACACACCATCCCAAGGAGGAGTTTAGGGTGGGGTGGGGGAATGAGAAGATGAAGTCAGGGAGAATTAGAAGGACCTGGTAACCCAGAAATTGTGACTAGAGGCAGTATGAAGAAGTGAAGGGTTAATCACTTAGATTAAATGAGGCAGAGGAACGCCATGCAAAAATATAAAGAATCGATTGAACTGGGCAATAATGATATCCCTGGAGATCAGAATAGGGGTCGTTCCACTTGAATGGTGAAAAGATGAAAAGGTAGAGATAATGAATCCCACAGTACAATTCTTTATAGAACCTTGATTGAGAAAGAAGGGGGAAGGATGTGGTTGCCATCTGTGTGTTCTTGTGTAACAGTGAATCATTCCCCACTGGGGGGTTGGTCAAGTTGGAGACCAGGAATAGTCTCAGTGTCTCTCTTCATCATTTTTTACATTATCTTTTCCTCATTCTCTGAATGAAGGGGTCTTTTCTTGGGTCTCCCAAGTCTTTTTGTGAGTCAAGGGAAATGACTCTCAAGAGTCCCTGTGTATTTTCTTGTCAGATTGTGTGTGTGCTCAGTCACTCACTTGTGTCCTACTCTTTAAGACTCCACAGACTGTAGCCCACCAGGCTCCTCTGTCCATGGAATTTTCCAGGCAAGACTACTGCAGTGGGTAGCCACTGCCTTCTTCAGGGGATCTTCCCAACCCAGGGGTCAAACCCACATCTCTTGCATTGGCAGGTGGATTCTTTACCACTGCACCACCTGGGAAGCCCATTCAGCATCATTCCTGTCAAAGATTATCTGAGCCCAAAGCTACGAGAAACTCCCCTGAAATGGTTGCCATTGCTAACTGTGCTCTACCTACTCCTGGCCCCACGCAGCCTGTCTCTCATGACTGCCTCCTGACAAGGTCTAACCCTCACTCTTGCTCACCTGCTTTGCCCTACAGTTCATGTTAATTCTCACATTGTGCCCACAGATCTCAGGACTCACAGGTTTTGAAGTTAAACCATTCTTGGCCTAATGGTGTTGTTTGTTGTTATTCATTCACTCAGTTGTGTCCAACTCTTTGCAAGCCCATGGACTGCAGTGCACCAGGCTTCCCTGTCCATCACCAACTCCTGGAGCTTGCTCAAACTCAAGTCCATCGAATTGGTGATGCCATCTCATCCTCTGTTGTCCCTTTCTCCTCCCACCTTCAATCTTTCCCAGCATCAGGGTCTTTTCCAATGAGTTGGTTCTTCTCATCAGGTGGCCAAAGTATTGGAGCTTCAGCTTCAGCATCAGTCCTGCCAATGAGCATTCATGATTGATTTCCTTTAGGATTGACTGGTTTGATTTCCTTGCAGTCCAAGGGACCCTCAAGAGTCTTTTCCAACACCACAGTTCAAAAGCATCAGTTCTTCAGTGCTCAGCCTTCTTTATGGTCCAACTCTCACATCCATACATGACTACTGGAAAAACCATAGCTTTTGACTATATGGACCTTTGTTGGCAAAGTAATGTCTCTGCTTTTTAATAAGCTGTCCAGGTTGGTCATAGCTTTTCTTCCAAGGAGCAAATGTCTTTTAATTTCATGGCTGCAGTCATCATCTGCAGTGATTTTGGAGCCCAAGAAAATAAAGTCTGTCACTGTTTCCATTGTTTCCCCATCTATTTGCCATGAAGTAATGGGACCAGATGCCATGTTGGTAAAGACTGCTAATAACCTCCCAACATCCATTTTCTCTTCTTCCTTTTAGTAAAAGAACCTACAAGTTTACCCTGAGCCTAAACAGAGACTAATTAGCTTATCAAGCATCTAGATATGACCATGTAATTACGTGTGAACCAAAGGGAATCTCACTCCTCCTTCCTTCTAGGTGGAGAAAGGTGACGGCTGAAGTACTCTTAGAAGCCATGCATTGAGCAGGTCTGAGCTGCCCTATCTAGTCAGACCACTCAGCAGCCCTAGACTGTCAAATAAGGAGGAGATAAAGTCAGGTTTTAGGTAAACCACATATTTTGTGTTAGACTGTACCTTAAATAATACAATGGCCACAAGACCTATCCCAACAACAGCACAGCCAGGCTGCCAACATCTAGAACTGGCTTCACAGTGGCCACTGCATCTTTCTGGTCTGATCTCTAGTCTCATGCTTTGTTCTCTGCCTCCTATCTGACTAAAATAACATCCAAAGATGTCTCTCATTGATTGTGATATTTGGAGAACCAGGGGTATGAATGAATAGGACTTGGTAGGATGCTCCTGGAAGCTCTGTTTCCTTAGAAACAATATACATATTCTCCATGATCCTCTGGCACTCACATCAGTAATTTGCAACAAATACAAGCTCTAACACTTAACAGTAATGCTAATTAACATTTCTGTGTCTCAGTTACAAGACGGAGATAATTTTGTACCTGTATCCAAAAGTTGCTGCGACAATAGTTTTAAGCGATTACGGTTCAATGATCTTATTTTGCAAAGTTTAGAACAAAATATGACCGTGTGAACCAGTGCTTGAACCCCTGCCTTGGAAAAGTCTACGTCATCAGCTTTACAGGAAACCTATCTCTGCCTACCTTACAGGGTCATTAGAGAATGACACAACATAGCCCCAGGGCCACTCCCACACAAGGCCCCCTTGTGCTTATTACACAAAGGTGAGGGCTCCAGACTGACACATGACTCAGGGCTTGCCCAGCAGAGCGGGGCCAGATTTTCAGCCATTACTCTTCCCTTGGCCAGATGCCTTCAGCGTCACACAAGCAAGGCTGCTGATACACCTGTGACATGGTTGTACTTTCCAAAGTGCTGAGACAATGGGGCGGGGGTGAATGGGAACTAAATTCAAGTTCTTTTCTCTCACCAAACTGTTGTGTCTAAGCATGAAGGTGCCTATGCCTGAGAAGAGAGCATTTCTGCCTTCACACAAAGGCTCCATCTCTCTGCCAAACCTTGCACCCACTTTTTACGAATGTGCAGAAATACCATCAAGCTGTGGGTGGCCCAGCACATTACACCAGCACCTGTGGCAGCCCTGATAACTGGCACCAACTAGGCACTCGGCAAATATCAATGTTGCTCCCCAGGGCCTCCCATTCTTTCCTGCCTGTATCATTTTTTCCTTACTTGCTCACTCTTGTACAACTCAATGTCAAGTTAATTAGCGTATTTTCAAGGAAGCACTTGGAAACCTAAGTTGTTCTAGGAAGTTGCTTTCCCAGTGTGTCCCTGGGTTTTATTGGGGTGGGGGGCGGGTTGGAGGTTGGGAGGGGCACGGTCCTCACAAGATGGCACCTTTGGGATTTTGCCAGGTCCCTTGGCTGTCTGAATTGGCACACCGGTAGGAAGAAATTTGAGGTTGCAGCCCCTTGGAAACGGCCCGAACTCATTTTAGGTAAAGCCAAGCCAAAGGGCTGTTCCTGGCTAGTACCAGAGTCTGGGGGTGGGAAGGTGGGAGGCCAAGTATCAATGCCCAGCCCTGTCAGACAGGTCTTGCCACCTTCATGGGAAGGCTTGAAACATTCCTTCAAGAGCCTGTTCTCTAAAAAGTGGCCACTAGAGGGCACCTGCGGGTCTCTTTCTTTCTGTAGTTTGTCCAACTGTGAACTGACAGGTTTGCTGAGCTGCTTTGGACCAGTTTACTATGCCTGCCGAGATTGAGGGCAGTTATAACAAATCTAGACAGCGTATTCAAAAGCAGAGACATTACTTTGCCGACCAAAGTCCATATAGTCAAAGCTATGGTTTTTCCAGTAGTCATATATGGATTTGAGATTTGGACTATAAAGAAGGCTGAGTGTTAAAGAATTGATGCTTTTGAACTGTGGCGTTGGAGAAGACTCTTGAGAGTCCCTTGGACTGCAAGGAGATCCAACCAGCCAATCCTAAAGGAAATCAACCCTGAATATTCATTGGAAGGACTGATGCTGAGGCTGAAGCTCCAATACCTTGGCCACCTGATGGGAAGAGCCAACTCATTTGAAAAGACTCTGATGCTGGGAAAGATTGAAGGCAGGAGGAGAAGGGGACAACAGAGAATGCGACGGTTGGATGGCATCACCAACTCAATGGACATGAGTTTGAATAAACTCCGGGAGATGGTGATGAACAGGGAAGCCTGTCCACGGGGCGCTGCAGTCCATGGGGTTACAAAGAGTCGGACACGACTGAGTGGCTAAGCAACATACCTCACAAGTTAAGTTATGAAGGTGGACAGCAGAGGCTTTATACGTTCACCCACATTATTTCAGCTGAGTGAGCTACCTCAGACATTCAATTTCTCCATCAAAGGACAGATACATTTGATAATGCAAAGACTAATTTATTTTCCCAATGGCATTTGAGAATTAACTGTTGACCCACATCCTCATTAACACTGGACATGATCAATTTTGTACATTTTTCTAACATGATGGATTTAAAATACATATGGAGAACATCTGTTTTTAATGAGTTTCTGCATTTTGTCTCTTCTTATTATTATTCTTTGCCCTATGAGTGCATGCTCAGCTGTGTCTGACTTCTTGCAATCCCATGGACTGTAGCCTGCCAGGCTCTTCTTTCCATGGAACTCTCCAGGCAAGAAATCTGGAGTGGGTTGCCATTTCCTTCTCTAAGGGATGTTTCGACCCAAGGATTGAACCTGTGTCTTTTGCATTGGCAAGTGGATTCTTTACCACTGTGCCACCTGGGAAGCCCCATTCTTTGCCTTATATGGATGTTAAAGCTGATATGTATTTTCTTTTAATCCACAAAGTCTCCCTGTACAAGGAAACATGGTTTCCATCTAGCCCTGTCCTACCAGAATACACAGCCACCTGTGCCCAGTCCTCGTTCTCTTCCAAAGCCTGTGTCTGTCTTCTCACAAGGGCTGTTCGCTCTGCGAAACTGCTCTCCTTTCTTAGTTTTGTGACTGAGCCTGTCGCTATGGTAGCACTGTCTGCTGTAGATGGAAACCTCCTGCAAGGCCAGACCAGGTACGCTTACTTGCTCTGGTCAGCAAATAGATGCTACTCAAAAAGTGTTACGGTTGACAAAGATAGGTTTCAGACTTGGTTTCTCCATCCCAAAAGAATAAATGGAATATAGGTTTCTGACCACAATTAATGTGTAAAACAGTGAGTTTGGCTAGCATCGATGCCAAAGGAAAAATAAGCACTAAAGCAGACAGCTGCCCTCTGCTGATTCAAAACAAACATACTAGCATAACTTCAAATTCATAGCCTGTAGCAACTTATTAGGGAATTTTAAGTGTCAGCTCTAGTTTCAGATGACCTAAGGATTTCTTTTCCGCTTTAAAAGAAAGTTTTCCAGATTATACACATTTCTTTTTAGAGAAATACAGGATCACTGAAGACAATTAGCAATTTCTTCAAAGGTATAAAAAAATGACCTATCACCCTTCTATTTAAAGATAACTGCAAAGAACTTATCACCTATTTCCTTCTAGTTTATATTTATAGGCACACATATACATTTATAAATATTATGGTTTTTTCAAAATGAGAATCATAAGATTCTATATCTTGTCTTTTCACTTTTATCACTGGCATCGGCCTGTTATCAAACATATTCTGAAACCTGATTTTCAATGGCAGAATCATATTCTATTACAAAGATATATCATAATTTATTATAATAATAAGCTTCCTTCTGTGTCCAGACAATGTCTTCACCCGCTCAAGCTCCTGTTTCCTCTTCCTGGGCCCATAGGCTGCTTCCACTTCCCAGCCTCCCTTGCAGTTTGGCTGGACCATGTGACTGAGTTCCAGCCAGTGCAACCTGGGTGAAAGTAACTGGCCCTGGCCTTAAAATCAACCCATGCCAACCTCTCGGTCTCTTTCACTGCTGCAAGTACGTGTGGAAGCCACATGTTCCGGATGCAAGGTGATAACAGGGAAGCAGCCTCTATCCTCGACTCACCACTTGGAACAGAAAAGACAGCTCAACTGGCATCAGACTATGACTTGAGTGAGAAACAAACCTCTTTGTGTTGCTGCACAGAGCCCAGCGAAGTAAATATGTGAATGAAAGACCTGCAAGTTGCTTCCAACTTTCCATTACTGTAAGAAAAGAGCGACAAATCAGTGATACACAATTATGTTGCTAAAATAAGTAAGCAGTATAGTATTGGAGTTTTCCTGTTTTAAATAAGCAGAGAGTGATTATTTTCTTCTTCATATTTTCCCATAGTTGTATAGTTTTCTACAGAGAACTATTTTTTTAACTTTTGTAATATTATTGTTTTTTTAATGTATTTATTTTTAAATGAAGGATAATTGGTTTCTACCAAACATCAACCTGAATCAGCCATATGTTTACCTGTGTCCCCTCCCACTTGAACATCCCTCCCACCTCCCACCCCTCTAGGTTTTTACAAAGCCCCAGTTTGAGTTTCCTGAGGCATACAGCAAATTCCCATTGATGATCTATTTTACACACAGTAGTGTGTGTTTCCATGTTACTCTCTCCATACCTCCCACCCTCTGCTTCTTCCCCTCCCCAAGCCGTGTCCATAAGTCTGTTCTTAATGTCTGTGTCTCCACTGCTGTTCTGCAGATAGGTTCATCAGTACCATCTTTCTAGATTGCATATATATGTGTTAGTATACGATGATCGCTTTTCTCCTTCTGACTTAACTTCACTCTGTTAATAAGAATGTATGGAAAGAGATAAGCAGCATTATCTGGAGGACAACCCCTGAAGCTGAGGTGTCTGGCCATGGACTTTCTGCAACAGGGCCCCGCTTTCCCATGGGAGGGTCTATGCCCCAACCCAGCTCCCTGTGGGTTAGGGGCTCTAGTTCCCCCAGTTCTAAGAAGCCAAAGTCTAAAACGGCTGCCAGGAGCCCATGTTCTCGGACATGTGCTGCAGAGCCTGCATGTAAACTCAGGCTGGGTGGAACGCAGTTCTGTCTGTTCACTCCAGACAAAGCCCGCTGGTTGACATGTAGAACTCACAGGCAACACTTCAGATCAGGGTCTCATTTTTGTTGTTGCTAATCGTTGTATTTTTTTTAAACCTAATATTTTACTAAGTAACATAATTATATGAATAAAAATTCAAATGATACAAAAAGGAAGAGCTAAAACTCTCCCCTCTGTCCCTCAGGTGTCTTCCCCAGAGGCAATTAATTTTCTTTCTTTTATATCCTAAAGAGATTATAATTGATTATAACTAAACAGAAGCAGAAGATATTAAGAAGAGGTGGCAAGAATACACAGAAGAACTGTACAAAAAAGATCTTCATGACCCAGATAATCACAATGGTGTGATCACTCACCTAGAGCCAGACATCCTGGAATGTGAAGTCAAGTGGGCCTTAGGAAGCATCACTACGAACAAAGCTAGTGGAGGTGATGGAATTCCAGTTGAGCTATTTCAAATCCTGAAAGATGATGCTGTGAAAGTGCTGCACTCAATAGGCCAGCAAATTTGGAAAACTCACCAGTGGCCACAGGACTGGAAAAGGTCAGTTTTCATTTCAATCCCTAAGAAAGGCAATGCCAAAGAATGCTCAAACTACTGCACAATTGCACTCATCTCACACGCTAGTAAAGTAATGCTCAAAATTCTCCAAGCCAGGCTTCAGCAGTATATGAGCCGAGAACTTCCAGATGTTCAAGCTGGTTTTAGAAAAGGCAGAGGAACCAGAGATCAAATTGCCAATATCCGCTGGATCATTGAAAAAGCAAGAGAGTTCCAGAAAAGCAACTATTTCTGCTTTATTGACTACACCAAAGCCTTTGACTGTGTGGATCACAATAAACTGTGGAAAATTCTGAAAGAGATGGGAATACCAGACCACCTGACCTGCCTCTTGAGAAACCTCTATGCAGGTCAGGAAGCAACAGTTAGAACTGGACATGGAACAACAGACTGGTTCCAAATAGGAAAAGGAGTATGTCAAGGCTGTACATTGTCACCCTGCTTATTTAACTTACATGCAGAGTACATCATGAGAAACACTGGGCTGGAAGAAGCACAAGCTGGAATCAAGATTGCCGGGAGAAATATCAATAACCTCAGATACGCAGTTGACACCACCCTTATGGCAGAGAGTGAAGAGGAACTAAAAAGCCTCTTGATGAAAGTGAAAGAGGAGAGTGAAAAAGTTGGCTTAAAGCTTAACATTCTGAAAACTAAGATCATGGCATCTGGTCCCATCACCTCATGGGAAATAGATGGGGAGACAGTGGAAACAGTGTCAGACTTTATTTGTTGGGGCTCCCAAATCACTGCAGATGGTGACTGCAGTCATGAAATTAAAAGACGCTTACTCCTTGGAAGGAAAGTTATGACCAACCTAGATAGCATAATAAAAGGCAGAGACATTACTTTGCCAATAAAGGTCTGTCTGGTCAAGGCTATGGTTTTTCCAGTGGTCATGTATGGATGTGAGAGTTGGACTGTGAAGAAAGCTGAGTGCTGAAAAATTGATGCTTTTGAACTGTGGTGTTGGAGAAGACTCCTGAGAGTCCCTTGGACTGATAGGAGATCCAACCAGTCCATCCTAAAGGAGATCAGTCCTGGGTGTTCATTGGAAGGACTGATGCTGAAGCTGAAACTCCAATATTTTGGCCACCTCATGCGAAGAGTTGACTCGTTGGAAAAGACTGTGATGCTGGAAGGGATTGGGGGCAGGAGGAGAAGGGGATGACAGAGGATGAGATGGTTGGATGGCATCACCAACTCGATGGGCATGAGTTTGAGTAAACTCCGGGAGTTAGTGATAGACAGGGAGGCCTGGCGTGCTGCGATTCATGGGGTCACAAAGAGTCGGACACGACTGAGCGACTGAACTGAACTGAACAGAACAAACCCCCCAAAATAACAAATGTGGGTCTTCATATTCTTTGATTTTTAAAGATATTACCATAAAAAATAAAAACAAGTGATAAAAAAACGAATCTGCACAGATAGGTCTAAAATGAAAAACTACAAGCCCTCCCTACACACTACCCCCCATTCTTAGCCCTTCTCCCCAAGAACATTCAGTCACCAAATTTCTTGTAATCCTCCTCCAAACAGGTTCATGCATATATGCCATAAACATTAACAAATTAAATGGACACATGGACATACCACATATAAATTTCTGACTCTTCTTTCACTTAATTGAATATCTTGGACATATTTCCACAGCAGCTCATAAAGCACATAATCTTCCTTCCTTTCCTTTGAAAGGATGAATCATAGCTTTCAGTAGTCTTCTATTTGGATCATCTTCAGTTTGTTACTAGTTTTTGCTATTACACTGTTTTTCCTACCATCACCCCATTTCCCCCACAATGTTTTTCTAATGAGCATCTGTGTGTGTTACAATTTTGCAACTATGAATGTTTGTAAGTCTACATTTCCAGCTAAGTGAATATTATTACTTTTTTCTTCCTGAAAAGAAGGGGTATTTTCAAAGGAAATGGTCTATTGTCATTCTTTTCTGAAACATTTATACTTTCATCTTTAGGCATCATGTTCCAATAATTTCTAAGAAAACAACTTTTATGATTATTTTTGCTACAAAATCTAGTAACATTAATTTAATAACATTTTTTTCCTTCTTGGGTTTTTTAAATTAACTTAATTATTTTGTATTGAATTTAAATGAATATTTCTCCCTGGCCTGTTTTCAAAAAATCCCCTGGGAGAATATTGGAAATAAAAGCAAAAATAAACAAATGGGACCTAATGAAACTTAAAAGCTTTTGCACAACAAAGGAAACTATAAGCAAGGTGAAAAGACAGCCCTCAGATTGGGAGAAAATAATAGCAAATGACGAAACAGACAAAGGATTAATCTCAAAAATATACAAGCAACTCCTGCAGCTCAATTCCAGAAAAATAAATGACCCAATCAAAAAATGGGCCAAAGAACTAAACAGACATTTCTCCAAAGAAGACATTACAGATGGGCTAACAAACACATGAAAAGATGCTTCAACATCACTCATTATTAGAGAAATGCAAATCAAAACCACAATGAAGGTTACCATTACATGCCAGTCAGGATGGCTGCTATCCAAAAGTCTACAAGCAATAATGCTGGAGAGGGTGTGGAGAAAAGGGAACCCTCTTACACTGTTGGTGGGAATGCAAACTAGTACAGCCACTATGGAGAACAGTGTGGAGATTCCTTAAAAAACTGGAAATAGAACTGCCATATGACCCAGCAATCCCACTTCTGGGCATACACACTGAGGAAACCAGATCTGAAAGAGACACGTGCACCCAATGTTCATCGCAGCACTGTTTATAATAGCCAGGACATGGAAGCAACCTAGATGCCCATCAGCAGATGAATGGATAAGGAAGCTGTGGTACATATACACCATGGAATATTACTCAGCCATTTAAAAAGAATTCATTTGAACCAGTCTAATGATATGGATGAAACTGGAGCCCATTATACAGAGTGAAGTAAGCCAGAAAGATAAAGAACATTACAGTATACTAACACATATATATGGAGTTTAGAAAGATGGTAATGATAACCCTATATGCAAAACAGAAAAAGAGACACAGATGTACAGAACAGACTTTTGGACTCTGTGGGAGAAGGCGAGGGTGGGATGTTTCGAGAGAACAGCATCGAAACATGTATATTACCTATGGTGAAACAGATCACCAGCCCAGGTTGGATGCATGAGACAAGTGCTCGGGCCTGGTGCACTGGGAAGACCCAGAGGGATCGGGTGGAGAGGGAGGTGGGAGGGGGGATCGGGATGGGGAATACATGTAACTCCATGGCTGATTCATGTCAATGTATGACAAAACCCACTACAATATTATAAAGTAATTAGCCTCCAACTAATAAATGAAAAGAAAAAAAAAATGCCCTGGGAATGTGGAAATTAGCTAGTTAGTTAAGTTGCTCAGTCATGTCCGACTCTTTGCGACCTGAGCTTTATTCCATAGTGACTAAGCATCATCAAATAATTGCTGTTATGTTAGAATTGAATGAAAGAACCTACATCTTAAAAGCTGACAAGACTGGATATAAAGGTGAATAACTTTAGGAAGTTTTCATTTTAGTCTAGATGAAATTTAAACACAAATGGAATCAGATAAAGATATACCTTATCATAACTCCCTCAAATAAATTTTGTTTTTGGCATTTCAACAAAATTCACAGGAAATTCAAGGACAAGTTTCATCAATCCTCCTTTCATTCCCCAAACTCTTTCCTTAGTAGTATTGTGTTATATGAGCTTTCCTGGTGACTGAGATGGTAAAGAATCTGCCTGCAATGCAGAAAATGTGGGTTTGATCCCTGGGTTGGGAAGATACCCTGGAGAAAGGAATGGCAACCTGTTCCAATATTCTTGCCTGGAGAATGCCATGGACAGAGAAGCCTGGCAGATTACAGCCCATGGGGTCACAAGGAGTTGGACACAACTGAGAGACTAACACTGTTACTTTTTCATCATGTTATTAGTACTCACAAACTTTTATTCTAACGTGATGTTTAAGTTAATAGATTAACCTTACACAATTCCAGCAGGCTTTCAGCAGTTTCCAGATTGAAGTATAAGGCAAAAATATTTGAATCTTTTGAAAAACTGGATTGTTTCAGAAGAATATTTTATTGGAGAGAGAAATCTACCCTAGGAAAGTGGGGAAAAAAACAAATTGCTTCTATTTTCTCCCAATAACTTCATCATTTAGTACTTCAAAATATAACTGTAGGGAGTATCCTTTCAGTCATAGCTGAGTAGCTCTCATTAAACTGCCCCTCCTACATACAACAGTATCAAACACTAGGAAAAATACAAATAAAAAACACATAAAAATCAGTGGAGAACTGACAAAAACAATAAGATTCTGGAAGAGAATTAACACTTGGAACAAGGGAAAGAGTATGGAGTGAGTTTCCCGTATTTTATGGCCCTTAGCCTGAGACCCCGCAAGTCTTGTGCAGTGTGAGGGTAACTAAAACTCTGTTAGAAAGTCTACAATATTTCTGGCTTGAAGAACGAGAGGTCAGAGTTTGATGCAAAGACATCATTTGGAAAATAAAGTGAGAAACAGCAGAAAAGAAATAGCTAAAGAAAAAGCTTATATTCTGTGCTTAAACTTACATCACTGATAAACTATGAATCATGACTGCGCCCAAGACAGAATTCAAAACAGCCTAGCTAAAAACAAGCCCCCCACCAAAAAAAAAAAAAAAAAGCAAAAACAAAACCATGAATTTGGATTTGCACTGCTACTATTGCAATCAATATCTTGTTTGCAGTTTGAGTCTAACCACATTCTGCAGCTGCTCAGGTGCTCAGTCGTGCCTGACTTTTTGTGACCCTATGGATCGATCGTAGCTCGCAGGTTCCTCTATCCATAGGATTTTCCCAGCAAGAACACTGGGGTGGATTGCCATTTCCTCCTCCAGGGGATCTTCCCAATCCAGGGACTGGACCCACATCTCCTGCATCTCCTGCACAGTAGGCAGATTCTTTACTGCTGAGCCATGGGGAAGCCCCTAACCACATTAACTGCCCATTTAACAAAGAAAATCAATGTCACTGGAGGAATGTAACAGAATCCATTTTCATAACATAATATTTACAATGTCCAGGGTATAATCCAAAAGTACTTGACAATCCAAAAATAAATAAACAAACCAGGACATGTGAAACATTCTCATTGGAGCCACAATTAATATAGCCTGATTCTAAGATGTCTAGATGTTAGAATAACCAAGTAATGCTCTAAAAGCAGTAATTAGAACTATGCTCAAGGAGGTAAAGGAAAATATGCCCAGCATGAGTTAAAGGATAGTAAATATCAGGAAAGAAATAGAAAATATATATAAAAAAGAAAAATTTGAGAACGAAAAATACACTATCATACAAAATTTAGTAGATGAATTTGATAGCAAATCTAAGATGAGAGGAGAGGAGTCAGTAAGCTTAAATGAAGTTTGATAGAAACTTTCCAGTCTAAAAAACACAAAGAAAACAAGTAAAAACAATAAAGTCCCAGGGCATTTGGGACTATATGAAGGGAGAGGTCTAACATATGAGTAATTGGATTCTAGGAGAGAGATGAGAAAGATAAAAGAGTAGGAAAAAATTTCAAGAAATACTAGTTGAGAATTTCTCAAATTTGGTAAAAGACATAAATTTATATATTCAAGAAGCTCAACAAATGTCAAGCCTGATGAATAATGATAATACTTTTTTAAAAATCTCTAAACACATCATTGTCACACTGACAACCAAAAAGAAGGAAAAAATATTGAAAGTAACCAGAGAAAAATGACAGATTATATATAGAGGGGAATAATAATTTGAATAATCGACAACTCCTCAACAGAAACAATAGAGATCAGAAAATCATGAAACAACATTTTAAAAGTTTGAAAGGTAAAAGCTGTCAACTGAATATCCTATACCCAGCAAAAACATCCCTCAAGGATGAGATGAAGTGAAGTGTCAGTCACTCAGTTATGTCCAATTCTTTGTGACCCCATGGACTATAGCCCACCAGGCTCCTCTGTCCATGGGATTCTCCAGGCAAGAATGGGTTGCCATTCTCTTCTCCAGGGGATCTTCATGACCCAGGGATCCAACCCAGGTGTACCACATTGCAGGCAGATTCTTTACCATCTGAGCCATCAGGGAAGCTGGATGAGATGAAGTAAAGACATTAAACACACACACACACACAACTAAGAGAGTATATCTCCATATCTGCACTTAAAAATGCTAAAGGAAATTCTTCAGGCTTAGGGAAACAAGAACAGATGAAAACTTGGATCTTTGGGAAGACTGAAGAACACTGGGGTAAAGGTAAACATGTAAATATAAAAGACTGTTTTTCCTCTTAGTTTCTTTAAAATACATAATACCTGCCAGTTTTATCTTGTCATAAACATAATGCATTTTATAACTATAACATAAAGGTCAAGAAGCATGGTTAAATGAACTTGGTAGGTGAAACGGTTTAATATTATCTCAAGCAAACAGCAAAAATTAAAGATGTATATCTTAATCCATTAGGCCATATACCAAAAAGTTCTGTAAAGAGGAACAAAAACCCAAAAGGCAAATTTAAAATAAAATTCTTTTAAAAATTCATATGATGTAAAAGAAGGCAGAAAAGGAGAAACAGAAGGATAAAAAGCAGGGGGAATGAAAGAGAAAATATATAGTAAAGTGATAGGTTTAACTCAATCATATCAATAATTACCTTAAATGTAAGTGTGCTAAACACTCTCTATCAAATTAAAATGCAGAGAATGTACTTTTTAAAAAACTTCCAACTACACGCCCTCAATAAGAGATGCTGTTTAAATATCAATATGAACATGACTATAGATTTATTTTAGGTCAAGTTTAGCAAATCATTTTCAAAAGTTTCCAAAGTTCCCACCTGACTCCCTCAAAGTACTTCCTTCCTGACTGGATTAATGTTCTGTCCTGTAGTATTAATTGCTATGCTCATTTTTATTAATCCACATAACCACAGGCCAAAAGAATAAAAGCAGCTATCCAAGAAAACACAAATTCAACATTATCCCTAAAGCTCATGGAGCAAAAAAAAAAAAAAGATCCAAAATGCTTCCCTGGTGGCTCAGATGGTAAAGAATCCACCTGCATAAGACCTACGTTCTATCCCTGGGTTCGGAAGATCCCCTGGAGAAGGGAATGGCTCCCCACTCCATTATTCTTAACAGGACTTCCCTGTAGCTCAGACGGTAAAGAATCTGCTTGCAATGTAGGAGACCTGGGTTCGATCCCTGGGTCAGAAAGATCCTCTGGAGAAGGGAATGGCAACCCACTCCAGTATTCCGGCCTGGAGAATCCCATGGACAGAGAAGCCTGGCAGGCTTACAGTCCATGGAATCGCAAAGAGTCGGACACAGCTGAGCAACTAACACTACTGCTCTGGTCTGGTTTCTGATGATTTCTGGAATAAGGTGTGAAAACTATTGGAATACGCAGGAGAGGGTGGAATGTGTAGAAAGAATCACTTCTTCAACCAATCTTCCACTAATAATTTAGTTCAAGCAAGAACCTCCTTTAGAACTATTAAAGATGCTGTTATCCCTCACTTAAATCCACTTAACAGACACTGAAGGAAAGCAATTCAAACTCAAGTACTTAAAGGAATCCTCTGAAATTCTAAAATATCAAAGCTCCATGGGGCCCTATAACATTCAACATCTTGCTTTGTCATTGTCAGCTCCCTTTTTTGTTTGCTTTTGATTTTTTAAAAAAATATACATATTTGGAAATGATAACTGTCTCAGGTAATCAAGATTTATTATATATTTTAGATTAGAAACTTTTCAAAATTCCTGTTTTGTTTTTTGCAATATAAGAATACATTTACCAAATAACATTTTAATTTCCATTGTTTTCTTAGAAATAATGCCAATGTCACCAACAATCATAACCAGAGAAGCATGCTTTAAAACCTAAAAGTGAATCTTTACAATATCAAATGTGATAACACCCAAAAAGAAATAGGGAATTCTTATACATGAAGGTAATTGTAAATCATCATCCACTACTTACTTGATGAAGCCACTTTCTTCAGAAAGCTCCCAATTCCTTCAAATTCCATCAGTCTGGTTACCAAATACTACCAAATATGTAATTATAGATATCTGTAGCAGTTGAACAAATAGAATAATAATTTATACTCACAACTTACACACATTATTTCTTACGTCTATATCTATGTGCATGCTAAGTTGCTTCAGTTGTGTCCAACTCTTTGCGACCCCATGGACTGTAGCCCGTCAGGCTCCTCTGTCCATAGTGATTCTCCAGGCAAGAATACTGGAGTGGGTTGCCATGCCCTCTTCCATATCTAAATCCATAGACAGATCTACGTAATATTCCTGATCCTTATAGAACTGTATTTCCCCTGAGAAACTGGATAGGGTAAGGCTAACTAACACTCCACTAATGCCTCTCCTGTCATAGTGTTGCAGCAAAAATGGAAGTGAGTGAATGGCCTTTGGCACATACCAGCCAAACAGGCCTGCAGGAGTTAAAACAATCTTGGTCATTCTTTAGCTGTTACTACTAACAAACACTTGTAGTTGGGCTTGTCTTTCACAAAGCAAATTACTCTCTGACTCCATAAAGATTATACCCCCACACCTGGCGTTCTTGTTCCCCTACAATCGCTTGGAGCATTCTGCATTTCAGAAAAAAGGCCATGGGCCAATTATTTCAGGGAAACCAGCCTGAGTTGCCTCAGGCCAGCTGTAGCTGTTTTGAAACTTTGCAAAGAAAGAATAAAACTGCCAGACCTTCATGAGGATATAAAACCTTTTCCCCAGAGATGGGGCACAGTACTTGAGGTGCTAGCCTGCTACATATTCCCCTTTGCCAGGCAAAGATAAAGCCATTTTTCTATTTCCTCCAAACTCTGTTTCCGTATTCTTTATTGGTACCACTGGACAGAGGGCCAAGATTTTGGCAACAATAGTTACATATATCGGAGAAGGCAATGGCACCCCACTCCAGTACTCTTGCCTGGAAAATCCCACGGACAGAGGCTGGTAGGCTGGTAGTCCATGGGGTCGCTAAGAGTCGGACATGACTGAGCGACTTCACTTTCATGCATTGGAGAGGGAAATGGCAACCCACTCCAGTGTTCTTGCCTGGAGAATCCCAGGGACGGGGAGCCTGGTGGGCTGCCGTCCATGGGATCGCACAGAGTCGGACACGACTGAAGTGACTTAGCAGCAGCAGCATCCGCAGGTACACATATGAGACTTTCAGGTGAAAGAGGGTAGATGAAGAAGGATGGATCAAGAATCATTCCCAGGTTTTTTGATTTGGTATCTGAGTTAAAGGTTGGGGCATTCACTTAACATAAGAGAATCAAAGGTGGAAAAGTGAAGCATTTGAACTTGAACATATTGATTTTGATGTACAAATAAGTTGGTCTGGAGTTCAGATAAAATAATTGCAATGGAGAGGAAGATTCAAGGGTCTCAGAGCACAAGTGACCATGGAAATCAGGAGCATGGACATGATCATTCGGGAGACTGTGTGGATTCAGAGGAGAGAGTCAACGATGGAGCCTTGGGACAGGCCAACATCTAGGAGACAGATGGAGAATGAAAAAGGGACAGGGAAATGATTAAAGGAAATTTTCGTATATTGAGGTATTTAGGGAAGTCATTCTGGTTTATACACAAGTTAACCTGAATTTAATGCTAACTAAAACAGCCTGTCTCTGATACAGAGAACTCAAACAGGAGCTCTGTAACAACCTAGAGGGGTGGGGTGGGGACGGAGATGGGAAGAAGGTTCAAGAGGGAGGGGGACACATGTATACCTATGGCTGATTCATGTTGATGTTTGGCAAAACCAACAAAATTCTGTAAAGCAATTATCCTTCAACAAAAAAAAAATTCAGAAAAAAAAAACATTGTCCATCTGCTTTAATTATGAAAGAAAAGGGCACTGACCAGAAGAATGTCCATGTTAAAAATAAAGGTTAAATGCATCATTAAATGCCTCCATTCCTGGGATACCAAGGTTGATACTCCTTCAATAACAAGACTCCCTTTCCAGGTGCCAAGGCCATACTAACTCCCTGTGTACATGCTGATCTGTTTTTTTGGTTTTTTTTTTAAACCTTAAAGGAATGTATCCCTGACTTGTTTAATGTTCTTTGCTTTGACAACATATTAAACTGTGCTGAAAACCATACTTCTCTGTACCTTTCTCCTGGCTTCCGCTGCTGGCCAGCGATCCTTGGCGTTCCTTGGCTTGAGGCAGAATAACTCCAATCTCTGCCTCAGGAATCACACGGTGTTCCTCCTGGGTTTCTGAGTCCACATTTTCCTCTTCCTATATGAATAACAGGCATTGGGTTAATCCAGTCTCAACTTGATGAAATTTGAAAAATCTGTATTTCCAAATAGGGTCATATTCTGAAATTCTGGGTGGATATGAATTTTTGGAGGACACTATTCAACCTAGTACATCATTCTAAGGGAATGATTGCAGATTTACAGGTGCTATACTAACTAGTCTCTAGAAAGAGGAGTATGTGCAAGGAATTAGAATGGTGCACAAAATGAGTGAATTTTATGTGGACACCTGTTGAAGGATGTCATCGAGAGAATGTCCCCACTGGTTGACCCTCCAACCCCAGACAATCAGAGCCTCCTTATCCCCTCCCCTGTCCTTGGAATATATGTTCTGCTGGCTGTATCTGTACCAGGAGCCATTTTCAAGGATGCAACCTTGAGAGAACAATGTGTTGTTGAGATCATGGGGTCTATACACAGGACTGAACCCCATTAAGGCTTCTATATAACTTTTAAGATTCTGGCAGGTGGGTGAGGAGATTTGGAGATGTATTCATCTCGCTACCGTGGGAGACAAGACTCCTATGTAAGTTCCTTGCTTATTTAAACTGTCACCTACAAAATCAGTCCTGAATATTCATTGGAAGGACTGATGCTGAAGCTGAAACTCCAATACTTTGGCCACGTGATATGAAGAACTGACTCACTTGAGACGACCCTGATGCTGGGAAAGATTGAAGACAGGAGGAGAAGGGAACGACAGAGGACAAGATGGTTGGATGGCATCACCTACTCAATGAACATGAGTTTGAGCAAGCTCCGGGAGTTGGTGATGGACAGGGAAGCCTGTCATGCTGCAGGCTGGGGTAACAAAGAGTCTGACACAACTGAGCAACTGAACTGAACTGAACTGAACCAATCTGAATAGGTCTGCCTCTCCTTGACCTTTGTGTAAGGGGGCCAATTTAGAATTTTACCAGGGGAACTGGAGGGTCCTGAACCAACAGCAGGGAATATTTTGCAACTTAGTTTCTTTCGATTGTTAGAGGAACCCAAAGCAAGTTAAGACTCACTTTGCAGAAATTCATCACACTCAGTATTTTTTATTTGGCATGGCATCTGCTCTAAGAAACACTCCTCTGTTCCTATAAAGAAGAAATTAACTTTTTTTTTTCACTCTATGAAAAAGTCAATCAGAAAGCCTTCCTCACCCCCAGGACTTGGTTTGACAGAGCTTCCATAGCCAGATGGCTAAACTAATGGACTCTTAAAACTCTTAATGAGAGGAGTGGCAAAGAAAGTACCTTACATTTATTTAGACAAGAGTACCTTTAACTTCATTATCATTAAATATTTACTATATGCACCATGGTCTTAGTGGCATCATCAGACACAACCTGTCTAAAAAGAACTCTTTCCCTGGGATGGCATTGGGAGGAGCAATAAACGTGGACAAACATAAAAGTATTTGGGCTTTAAACATAAAATCATTTGGACAGATTCTGATATTTTGAGCCATTCAGTCAATTCAAGAAATGATTCTAAGATATGATTCATAGGTGGTCCTTCTCCATTACTCCTGAGTGAGTGAATGAGTGAAGTCACTCAGTCGTGTCTAACTCTTCGTGACCCCCATGGACTACAGCTTACCAGGCTCCTCTGTCCATGGAATTTTCCAGGCAAGAGTACTGGAGTGGATTGCCATTTCCTTCTCCAGGGGATCTTCCCAACCCAGGGAACGAACCCAGGTCTACCGCATTGCAGGCAGACACTTTACCATCTGAGCCACCAGGGAAACCATTACTCCTACTTATCCCAATCACTGTGGTACTTTGCAGCACCTGAATCTCATCAGGCTTAGTCGGCCAGAGCCAGGTCCCACGGACAAGACTTCAGAGCTGCAGGGCACCCCTGCGCAACACGCCAGCCCCACCAATCTCCCTCTGGGTCCAAGGCTGGCACCACGGCAGCTGTATTTAGATGGTTTCCATACCAGATCCCAGGTGGATATGCCTTTAGCTAAAACTATGGTGGTGATGGTGGTGGTTTAGTGACTAAGTCTTGTTGAACTCTTGCAACCCCGTGGACTGTGTAGCCTGCCAGGCTCCTCTGTCCATGGGATTTCCCAGGCAAGAATACTAGAGTGGGTTGCCATTTCCTTCTCCAGGGAATCGTCCACACTCAGGGATGGAATCAGGCTCTTCTACATTGCAGGCAGATTCTTCACCGACTGTACCACCAGGTAAGCCCCCATGTAACTATGAAGAGAGGGCAAATATGCATTTCAAGGGCCCTGTATTTGAAATATGTATTTCAAAGATTAAATGGCATTATTAAGAGAAAAAGTAAGCCACGTTATAGCACACATAGCTCTTTGTGTAAGGCTACGGGACAGTTCCTGCAAGGGCAACTGCGTCTGCCAGGGAGTTTCTAGGGAGGAAGGCGAACCAGGATCCTAGAACTCAAATTTTATTGCTCTGAACTCCACACAGTCGGAAGTTTGCCTGGAGCGCTTGTCTGTGCCCAAAGAATCTCTGCCGGGAAGCCTAGGGGGTGTGCCTCCAGGCCGGGATAACAAGTGGCCCCGCGGGATCCCACCGGCTTGGCCCCGCGGGATCCCACCCGCTTCGCTCCGCTCTGCTCCGGCCCGGGTGGCCGGCCTGCGGGGACCGCAGCCCCCGCCCGGGTGCCCGGCCCGCCGTTTTCGGTTTCCACTTTTCCTTCCCAGGCCTCGCCCACTTCCTTTCCCACCGGTCCACGCCTGGCCGCCGAGGCCCGGGGTCCCGCACCTCTGCAGGGTCCCATCCGCTCTCCCCCCGGGAGACCCAAAGGAAGAGAATTCCTGTGGGTCCCAGGAGTGCCAAGAGTGCGCAGCGAGACGGGAAATTGCAAAAGTCCTCGGCCCTCTGCCCTCCCCCGCGGCTTTCCCGTAACTCCCGCCCCTGGGCGCGCGCCCCGCAGCTGATTCATAGGCCGGGCGCGGGGCCGGCCCTGCACGTCCGCACCCGCCCTCGCCCGGGCCTCGCAGCGCGGCTCGGCAGCCCCGCCGCCGACGACTCGGCCCGGCTCGCGGAGCCCTCGGCCCGCGCGGGGTGAGTACCCGACCGCGCGCGCCGCCCGCCTCAGTGGATTCTCCGCCGGCCCTCGCCGTCTGGACGCGGCCCGGAGTTCAGCTCCCTGCTCTCCTGCTCGGTGCCCCGAGGCCTCGCGTTTGCTTGGGCTGGGGGATTCGCTCTGCCCGGAGAAGGGAGAAGGCGTTTCGAGGGGTCCTCGCCGGGGACCCGCGGCCGGGTGCGTAACTACGCATTCTTGCCAGAGCGCACGCCGCTGGGGTCGCCACGACGGTGCCCACCCTGCGTTTACGGTCCCCATCCCACCGCGTCCTTCGCAAGGCAGTCGGGGGATATTTGTGAGGTTAAAATTCCCATTTGACCCACTTTTGCTTCGCTCCCAGCACCCCGAAGTTAATGGGGAATTAATTGCGGTCTCCAGCCTTCCCTCGCGCTCCTTTAACGCCTACCTGACGGTCATACCTCTCTCGATCGGCGACCTCCCTCCACCTCCCTCTATACCTGGAAGCGGGAGGCGCTCACACGCAGGTGCAGCCGAGAAAGCTCCGGGGATGCGGTGGTGTAGACTCCGAGCAAATGGAAGGAGCACCGAGTTGGCTGGTTGGGCGATGGAAGCATTTGCATTTGTAACCGCGCCGCCTCTCACCCTTTCACAGACAGCCCTTTCCGAGGCAAAAAGCAAGGAGGGGTTCAGTAACTTGTCCGAGACCATAGAGCTGGCTTCGGTGGCCGTGACGTCGCGGAGCACTGAGGGCCCTTTCTTGACGGTCCTCGGCCCGCTGGTGCCTCCATCCGTCCTGCCTGCCTGTCCTGTGGCCGGAGGCGCAGTACTCAGGGCCACGGGGCAAGGATGCCTGGTAACTGACAAGCTCGAAGACTCGGAACAAGTTTATTCTCCAACCCAAGAGGGATCAGCGTAGTCAGAGGCTATGATAGAACTGAATGTGGTGTATTTAATTTGAGATAGAAGGAGAGAGGCTGTGGGTCTTATTCTCAAGTCTAAACTGACTTTAGGACGTGGGTCAGGTTAACTTATGGCCTCAGCGTCTGTTTCCTCCTCTACGAAATAATAGTTGTTCACACTATGGACCAGGCACCAAGTACTGTACATATACTAGAGTGATTTAAGCCTCACCATTGAGGTGGGTAACAGTTTTCCCATTCTGATTTTATCAGTGAGAAAACTGAGGTCCAGAGAAGTTAAGCAACTTGTCTGTGGTCACACAGCTAGCAAGTGACGGAATCAGGATTTGGCTTTGGAGGCTGCCTGTAACCACTGTCTGTGCCTCAAACTTTAGGACCCTTTGTGGAGTGCCCCCCGCCCACCCCCCACGTGTGGTGCTTCATTATTGTAGCACTCTTTCCTGAAAGTGCGTCGCCTCTCCTGAGCTGCTTTAATCTGCCCTCAGAGACCCTTGAATCTGAAGGGCACCAAATGGTCATAGTGGCCAGGGGTTTCCAGACTTAGCTGTGCCTCAGAATTATTTTTGGAGTCTTTAAAAGCACTGGACACCAGCCTCAGTTACCTACTCAGAATCTTCAAGGGCAGGCTGAGTTGGGCACCTCCGCTGATAGCTTTCAGTATTGTTAGAATGCCTCCAGGGGCAGGGAGCTCACCACCTAACATTTCACTGTTGGATAGGGCTAATTCTCAGCTGTAACTTGCCTCCTTGTGGTACCTGTTCTGACTCCTGTTGTCTCAGCAAATGTGTCTGAACCTTCTGTATCAACGGCCACCTTGGGAGGAAACGGCTCTTAGGTGTCCAGTGGGGACTGGAGCCACACTGGGGAGAATACTTACTTACACTCTGGGTTTTTCCTTCCACCTCTTTAACCTGAGGGCCTGGGGACAGCTGCAGTGGTGCTCAGAGGTGTTCCAAAGTCTCTGTTGTTTTTTGTAGCCCATTTGTCCTGAAAAAGGAACCAAATCAGGAAAACGATCATGGTTCTGAAAGAGGCGGTGCTGTGATTTGACAGGAAGAAAGAGTGTGTTTTCCTTGTGGGAATGTTGTAGGCTCGAGCAGAAGGAAAGCTGAGCAAGTGCCATCTTACTCACTTCACAGGAACACTGAGCGCTGGCCCTGCTTTCCCTGGAGGAAGTCCTTTCTGACTGAAAAACATACATGAAATGGGGAAATATGAGACAGATAAATAGTTGTGAGAAATTCCCCTCCCTCCAAGCAGGATTCCTCATAGCTCTGTAGCACAGATTTCTTTTACAGAAGCTGTGTCCTTGTGTTCACAACCCTCTATTGGTTTTCAGAAGTTATTTACTCTAGTTTATCTGTTTTATTTTCTATGTTTTAAAAATAATACAAATAATAAATGAATATATATATGAAGTAAAGGGGGAAAATGTAGAACTACCTTTGTTACTCCTATTCTCACTCAGAAGAGGGAAATTTCAGGTTGGTACCTATTATTCCAAGACTTTTTTTTTGGTATACATTTGCAAATATACGTATATGTGGTGGTTTAGTTGCTAAGTCCTGTGCGACTGTTGCGACTTCATGGACTGTAGCCTGCCAGGCTCCTCTGTTCATGAGATTCTTTAGATAAGAATACGGGAGTGGGTTGTCATTTCCTTCTCCAATATGTATATATACTATATTTTAGTAAATGTAAATGAGATCTTACTATCATTGTGCAGCTTACCTTTTCACCTCCAAGTCTTAGACCTCTGTCATGTCTGTATGTACCTCTTTTATTAATGCTACATTCTAAAGTAATAATATTTATTCTTATTTCTAATTATGTTAGCTAGAGATATTTATTCACCCTTTCCCTTATTAATGGACTTCGAAGTTAATTAAAATTATTCAGCATTAGCAACAGTGCTTCAGGGAAAATGGGAATTCACTTTTGTGCTTAAGCCCAAGTGTAGTATCCTAGGAGAGAGATTTGTGAATCAAACAGTTTATCCATTTTTCAATGTGATAGATAAAACTCTTAAAATTGCACAGCTGACCCCCCAGGTACTATTAATAATTTAAACTCAGCACATGAGAATTTGTTTTCCTCATCCTTCTTAACACCGGGTATTATCTTTTTGTGTTTAAATTTTCAAATCTGGTGAATGAGTGAAACTCAGTAAGACATTTTAATTTGCATTTTGCTGATTACTGCTGCAGTTTAATATCTCTAAATACTTATGGATTGTGCGTTTCTTCTGTGAATTACCTGTGCATGTCCTTTGCTCACTTTTCTATAGAGTTGTTTTCTCTTATTTCCGTTTACTGCAGAAGCTCTCCAGGTATGCAGTTTCTTAATCTGTTGTCTCTTATAGAGGATGCAAATATTTCTTCTAGTGTAATGCTCCTTTTCCCAAATTTTTTTTATTGTGGTAAAATACATAATATAAAAGTTACCATTTTAACCATTTTTAAGTCCACAGGTCTGTGTTATTAAGGACATGTATATTGTTGTGCAAGCATTACCACCATCCATCTCCAGAACTCTTCATCTTGCAAAATTGAAATGCTGTACCCATTAAATGATAACTCCCCATTCTCTCCCTAGCCCCTCACAACCATAGTTCTACTTTCTGTCTCTATGAATATTCCAGGTACCTCATAAAAATGGAGGAGTCACATAGTCTTTGCATTTTTGTAAGTGGCTTATTTCACTTAGCAAAATGTCCTCAAGGCTCATCCCTGTTGTAGAATGTATCAGAATTTCCTTCTTTTTTAAGGCTGAATAACATTTTATTGTTTGTATATACCACATTTTGCCTATTCATTCATAATGCTTTTATTTTAAATTATCTTTTGCTGCACAGAAGTTTTATTTATTTATTTTTAAATGTACTTATTTTATTTTTGTCTGTGTCGGGTCTGCGTTGCTGCTTGGGCTTTTCTCTAGTTCTGGCGAGTGGGGGCTACTCTTCCTTGCCATGTGCAGGCTCTTCATTGTGGTGGCTTCTCTTCTTGCAAAGCACGTGCTTCAGTAGTTGCAGCTCGTGGGCTCTGGAACACAAGCTCAGTGGTTGTGATACATGAGCTTAATTGCTTTGCTGCATGTGGGCTCTTTCCAGACCAGGAATGGAACCAGTGTCCCCTGATTAGCACGTGGACTGCCATCCATTGTACCACTAGGAAAGTCCTGCAAGGAAGTTTTAGGTGTTTGTGTAATCGACTCTGCAATCTAATGACTTACGTGCTTTGTCTAGGTTAGAAAGACCTTTCTCACCTGAAAATTATTTCTAAGCTTTTATTTTTTTCTAATACTTTCATTACTTGGGGTTTACATTTAGCTTTTCAAAATACCAGGTTTTTGTATAAGATGAAAGGTAAAATGTCACAACTGTTTTTTTAAGTTTTAAGCAGTTGATCCAGTGAGCCTCCGAGTGTTCACTTCTGTCTGACTCTTTTATGATCCCTCAGACTGTAGCACACCAGGCTCCTCTGTCCGTGGAATTTTCCAGGCAAGAATCCTGGAGTGGGTTGCCATTTCCTTCTCCAGGGGATCTTCCCAACCCAGGGATCAAACCCACATTTCTTGCATCCCCTGCATTGACAAGTGGATTGTTTACTGCTGTACAACCTGGTGTGGGAAAATAGAGTTGATTCAATACGGTCTATTTATAATCATACTACTTTTTTCCAATTCATTTGAATTCTATTATTTACAGCAAAATAAATTCCTATTTATATAAGGACCTGTTTGAGGATTCTTATTTCGTTGATCTATTCTTGTCTCTTCTCTGCCAGTTTCACTCGTATTCACTGCATCACTTCTGCTGTAGCTTCAGTTCAGTTCAGTCGCTCAGTTGTGTCCAACTCTTTGCGACCCCAAGGACTGCAGCACGCCAGGCTTCCCTGTCCATCACCAACTCCCGGAGCTTGATCAAACTCATGTCCATAGAGTCCATGATAGCATCCAACCATCTCATCCTCTATCATCCCCTTCTCTTCCTGCCTTCAATCTTTCCCAGCATCGGGGTCTTTTCCAGTGAGTCAGTTCTTCGCATCAGGTGGCCAAAGTATTGGAGTTTCAGCTTCAGCATCAGTCCTTCCAATGAATATTCAGGGCTGATCTCTTTTAGGATTGACTGGTCTGATCTCCTTGCAGTCCAAGGAACTCTCAAGAGTCTCCTCCAACACCACAGTTCAAAAGCATCAATTCTTCCGTGTTCAGCTTTCTTTATAATCCAACTCTCACATCCATACATGACTACTGAAAAAACCATAGCTTTGAGTGATGGACCTTTGTTGGCAAAGTAATGTCTCTGCTTTTTAATATGTCATAGCTTTTAATATGTTCATAGTTTTTCTTCCAAAGAGAAAGCATCTTTTAATTTCATGGCTTCAGTCACCATCTGCAGTGATTTTGGAGTCCAAGAAAAGAAAGTCTGTCACTGTTTCCATTGTTTCCCTATCTATTTGGCATGAAGTGATGGGACCAGATGCCGTGATCTTAGTTTTCTGAATGTTGAGTTTTAAGCCAGCTTTTTCACTCTCCTCTTTCACTTTCATTAAGAGGCTCTTTAGTTACTCTTTGCTTTCTATCATTATGGTGGTGTTATCTGCATATCTGAGGTTATTGATATTTCTCCCGGCAATCTTGATTCCAGCTTGTGCTTTATCCAGCTTGGAATTTCACATGATGTACTCTGCATATAAATTAAATAAGCAAGGTGACAATATACAGGCTTGATGTACTCCTTTCCCAATTTGGACCATCCATTTTTCCATGTGCAGTTCTAACTGTTGCTTCTTGACCTGCATAAAGGTTTCTCAGGAGGCAGGTAAGATGGTCTGGTATTCCCATCTCTCTAAGAATTTTCCAGAATTTTTTGTGAAGTCAAAGGCTTTAACATGGTCAATGAAGCAGAAGTAGATGTATTTCTGGAACTCTCTTGCTTTTTCTATGATCCAATGAATGTTGGCAATTCGATTTATGGTTCCTCTGCCTTTTCTAAATCCAGCTTGTACATCTGAAATTTCTTGGTTCATGTACTGTTGAAGCCTAACTTGAAGGATTTTGAGCATAACCTTGCTAGCATGTGAAATGAACACAGTTGTATGGTAGTTTGAACATTCTTTGGGACTGCACTTCTTTGAGATTGGAATGTAAATTAACCTTTTCCAGTCCTGTGGCCCCTACTGAGTTTTCCAAATTTGCTGGCATATTGAGTGCAGCACTTTCACAGCATCATCTTTTAGGATTTGGAATAGCTCAGCTTGAATTCTGTCATTTCCACTAGCTTTGTTCTTGGTAATGCTTCCTAAGACCCACTTGGCTTCACACTTGTGATGTCTGGCTCTCGGTGAATGACCATACCAGCATGGTTATCCAGGTCACTAAGACTTTTTTTGTATAGTTCTTCTGTGCATTCTTGCACCTCTTTTTAATCTCCTGTGCTTCTGTTAGGTCCGCCGACTGTTTCTGTCCTTTATTGAGACCATCTTTGCATGAAGTGTTCCCTTGGTATCTGTAATTTTCTTGAAGAGATCTCTAGTCTTTCCCATTCTATTTCTATCTTGTTTCTTTGCCTTGTTCACTTAAGAAGGCTTTATCTCCCCTTGCTATTTTCTGGAATTCTGCATTCAGACGTGTATATCTTTCCCTTTCTCCTTTGCCTTTCACTTCTCTTCTTTTCTCAGCTATTTGTTAGGCCTCCTTAGACAATCATTTTGCCTTCTTGCATTTCTTTTTCTTGGGGATGGTTTTGGTCGTTGCCTCAGTGAGTAGCAGTGCTTACTTTTTCAAACTCTTACCAATGCTAGGTATTAAGTCTTTTAAGTCAGCTTTGCCAATTGGACACCACACAGACACACACAGAGATGTAAACAATTGCAGCTTTAATTTGCATGTATTTAGTTATTAGTGACAGTGTCTAGTTTTCCTTTTTTCTTTTTGGTTATTAATATTTATTTCTCTTTTATATTACATAATCATGTCATTTATCAGTTTTTCTTTGGAGTTTCTTATCTTTTTCTTATTGATTTCTAAGAGCTTTTTATATATTAGGGACATAACCCTGTGACATGAATATTGATACTATTGTTCCCAGTTTGGTTTTGGACCTATTATATGTCTAAAATATTTTCAATGTTCATTTGATTGTTATAGCAGTCTTTACTTTTGCTCCCGGTTTCATGTCACGCTTGACAGATTATACAAATATCCACCTATGTGTTAGTCAAGTAATTTTTTCTTCCATTTTTACTGAGACATAATTAAATAAAACACTTTCTAAGTATAGGGTATATGATAATGATTTTACTTACATGCATCATGAAATGTTTATCCCAGTAAGTTCAGTGAACAGCTATTATCTCATATAGATACATAATTAAAGAAACAGAAAAAATTTTTCCTTGTGATGAAAACTCAGGATTTTCCTCTTTTAACAATTCTCATGTATAACATGAAACACTGTTAATTATCTTTATCATGCTTGTATTTATTTATCTTATACATAAATACATCCCATGCATTAATTTATCTTATAACTGGAAGTTTTTACCTTTTGACTGCATTATCCAATTCTCCCTACCCCTAACTTCTGCCTCTGGTAACCACAAATCTGATCTTTTTTTCATAATGTTTCAGTTTGTTTATGAAGTGTAATCAGCTTTCAACACTATGTTAGTTCCTGGTATGCAACATGCAAAATTTCAATACATTTCTAAATGATCACCATGATTAAGTTTAGTCATCTGTCACTAAAGATATTACATTACTATTGACTATATTCACCACACTGTACCTTTCTGTGACTCATTTATTTTGTAAAAGAAAGTTTATATGTCTTAATTTCCCTCATCTATTTCTTTCCTCTTCCCACCCCTTGCCTCTGGCAAACCACCTGTTTGTTTTCTGTATCTATGACTTTCTTTCTGTTTATAAATTACCTGTGTTCATTTTTTAGATCCCACATATAAGTGAAATCATATTGTGTTTGTCTTTTTGACTTGTTTCACTTATAATAATCTGTAGCTCCATTCATGTTATTGCAGATTCCAAGATTTCATTATTTTCTATGGCTGAGTAATATTCCATTGTGTATATGTGCCACATCTCCTTTATCCGTTTACCTATTGATGAGCGTTTAGGCTGTTTCCATATCTTGACTATTATAAATAATGCTGCAGTGAACTAGGGGCACATATATCTTTTCAAGTTAGTATTTTTGTTTTCTTCAAATAAATACTCAGAAATGAATTTGCTTCTTCATAGCAGGCTTCCCTGATAGCTCAGATGGTAAAGAGTCTGCCTGCAGTGCAGGAGACCCAGGTTTGATCCTGAGTGAGGAAGATCCCCTGGAGAAGGGCGTGGAAACCCACTCCATTATTCTTGCCTGGAGAATCCCATGGACAGAGGAGCCTGGTGGGCTACAGTCCATGAGGTTGCAAAAACTTGGACAAGGCTGAGTGACTAACACTTTTCACTTTCATGGTAGTTTTAATTTTTAATTTCTTGACTAACCGCCAAGCTCTTTTCCATAGTAGCTGCACCAATTTACATTCCCATCAACGATTCAAAAGGATGTGTATACTTATGACTGATTCACTTTGTTGTGGGGCAGAAACCAATACAATATTGTAATGAAGTATCCTCCAATTAAAGCTAAAAATTAAAAAAGAAACAATGCAAGAGGTTTCCTTTTCTCCACATTCTCATCAGCATTTGCATTCTTACAGTTGTGAGGTGATATCTCGTTGTAAGTTTGATTTGTATTTCCCTGATGTTTAGTGATGTTGATCATCTTTTTCTGTGCCTGTTGGCCATCTGTATGTCTTCTTTGGAAAAATGTCTACTCAGGCTCTCTGCCCATTTTTTAATTGTGGTTTTTTTTTTTTATGTTGAATTGTATGAGTTCTCCGTTTATTCTAGTAAATTTAATGGTCTTGCATTTTTATCTTTGTTCATCTGGATTTTCTTTTGTTGAAGGAAATGAAGCAATACCAATGATGATCAAACTAACATTAATTGGGCTTACTATGTCTATGATCTCATAATCTCATTTGATCCTCATGGTAATGAGATAGGTTATATGATCTTATTTCACAGAAAAGAAAATCAAAGCCCAGGTGGTTTAAGTAACTCGCCCATCATCATACAGTTAGTAAATGCCGGAAGGGGGATTGACTCTAAGTAGTCTTAATGTCAGAATGCCTGTACGTAACTATTACAGCTTCTTTTCCTACACATGTCTGGGTTAGTACCATTTGGGGGAATAATGTATTTTTTCAAATGAAGAATCACCTTTGGCATTTACCAAATGCCTGCATATTCTTTGGGTCCAGGTTTTGCAGTTCTTTGACTTCACATACAACAGAGACTCACCTTTACTCCTAGCTGAAATCACAACTAAATGTTGCTTTAAAAAAACAAATGAGCAGTGTGTGAGTCAATTGAGCCTCATAACTGAGGACTGATCTTACAAAACTGGTAGAAACACTTACCTGAGTAGGTTTAGAGAGTGAGGGAGAAGTGCTTGAACCCTGGGCATACCTCTGGAGGAGGAAGGGATGGTGAAATTGGAGTGAAATTACCCTGTGGGTTACCAGCCCTACGCTGTAACAGTGGAGGCCCTTTCAAAGGCAGAGTGTTACTTGCTCAGTCGTATCTGACTCTTTACGATCCCACTGACTTTAGTCCTCCAGGCAAGAATACTGGAGTGGGTTGCCATTCCCTTCTCCGGGGGATCCTCCCGACCCAGGGATCGAACCTAGGTCTTCTGCCTTACAGGCAGATTCTATACCATCTGAGCCACCAGGGAAGTCCATTCAAAGGCAGGTCTCTTTTAAAAACAGTAAGAAGAATGAAACCTGGAAAATATGGGGATTCTGTTAAGAAGTGAGCAGCTGTTTGTACTGCCACGTAAAACTCTTCCATAATGTACACACACTGGGCACATGTCCTGTTTCAACAGCTTCTTTCTTTAAAATTGTATTTACATATAACATCATCAGGGCACCAAGCCAGTTTTGAAGAGGTTGGCAACACACCCACGTTCTTGGGAAGCAAGTGACTGATTAAGCTGCTTCTCATGGGGATTATTTGCAGTGGGGAAACTTCCCAGGAATAAATATTTCAGTAATGACTGAACAAGAAGTGCTGATGAAGAGGGACAGATTTTTCAAAATCTGTGCTTTTACTACACATGGAGTATTTATACTGAGGGATGTTCAAAGGCCATCTTCTTTTTGCAAAGAGACAAGATTTGAGAAGTTCCACCAAAAAATAGGTAATTTTTCTTTTCTTTCCTCCCATTTTCCCCCGAGAGAAGGAATGTCAGTAAAAGACATGTATGAATTAGGCAACATTTGACAACAGAAAATGTAGACAGGCCTGAAAAGGAATCTGTTTTAATTAAAATTTAATGCAAAGGAGAAGGAATGCAAGAAAATTGGTACAAGTTTTTACTCATTAAATGGATATTGACTGGGTAGCAACTATATTCTGGAACTGTGATAGACAGTGGGGAATAAGATCCAAGCCTGTCCTCAGGCAGCTCATAGTCTGGGTGGGAATAATGGAGATCTGAAAAATAGAAATAAAGAACAGATTTGGTCTATATCCATTAGTCCTGTAGTCCTAATGACAGTTACAAACTGTATGCTACAAACTTATCTACATAAAATAGATAAGCAACAAGGAATTACTGTGTAGCACAGAGAACTATATTCAATATCTTGTAATAACCTATAATGGAAAATAATCTGACTATGTGTGTGTGTGTGTGTGTGTGTGTGTGTGTAGCCAGACTGCTTGCTACGTACCTGAAACTAACACAAAATTGTAAATCAACTATACTTCAATTTTAAAACACTAGGAATTTTTTTTTTTTAAAGAGAAATAACATATTGCTGGGGGAAGGATGGGGAGGGGAAGGGATAGTTAGGGAGCTGGGGATGGACATGTACACACTGCTACATTTAAAATGGATAACCAACAAGGACCTATCATAATAACACAGGAAACTGCTTAATGTTAGGTGGCAGCCTGGATGGGAGGGGAGTTTAGGGGAGAATGGATACAGTTACGTGTATGGCTGAGTCCCTTCCCTGTTCATCTGAAACTGTCAAAACTTGGTTGATTGCCTATACCCCAAGACAAAATAAAAAAGTTTTTTAAAAGAGAGAACAGATTTGAGTAAGGACAAAGTCATGCAGTTGAGGCAGGAAAGTATTTTTCCTCTGTGAATCCTGCCACTTCGTACTTCCCAGACTTCCTTTTCTCATTGAAAATTGGATGCAGCCTTGCTCCTCCCTCGCAGCTGTAGAGAGAGAAAGCCTATTGAATGAATGGGAGGACTGGGGAGTTAAGCAGAGTTTCGGAGGAAAAACCAAGCCCTGAGGGCCCGTGGTGGGGAACGTGCCAAGCAGCCGGCTGATGCTGGACACACCAGCCCTCATCCTTGAGGTGATGTAGGAGAGCCTAGCCTAGTCCCAGATTTTTGTTTTGATCTGGTAGGGGGGCGTGGTGCACAGTGTGAAGTGCCCCAGAACTACATGCTCCGACCTCTTTCTCTTTTCTGTCTGTCCTCCTCTTGGAGATCATCCAGTCCCTTGGCTTTACACATGTGCACCGAAAACCCCTGGGTTTGTCCCCTGAGCCAGGACCCCTTCCATGGACTCCACACTGTGTAGCTAGCTGGCTTCTTGACATCTCATTTGAATAGCAAGTAAGCATCTCAAGTTAAGATGTCACAAATTCAATCCTTGATACAGCCCACTAAATCATTCTTCTGCTTCTCTGTTAATGGTGATTCCATTTTCCAGGCATGCAGTCCAGAATTCTGAGAGCCACCCATGATGTCTCGGTTTGTCACCACCCCACACGTTCTGCCAGCTCTGTCTGTAAAACCTCTCCCGAGTTTCATCACCCTTCCCGCTGCCGCTGCCGTCCCTCCACCCCCGGGGTCTAAGCCAGCGTCAGTCTCCCATGGACCACGGCCTGAGCTTGCTCCTGCCGCTCTTGCCGCGTTCAGACTCTTCTCATTAAGGGTTCTTCCTGGGTAAGACCACATTACTCCTCTGTTTAAAACTCACCAGCAGCTCCCATCTCACTCAGAGTAGAAGCCAAAGTTTCTGAAGTGTTCTCCCCGCCTGCTCTGCCTTTCTGGGTGCTGTCTGATTTCTCCCGTCACTCACCTCCTTGCCCCCTCCAAGCCCCGGCTGTGTGTCCTGTCTGGACTATGCCCAGCGCTCGGCACCTCAGGACCTTTGCACAGCTCACCCCCTCACCTCCGGGCTTTTCACTCTCTTATGGGCGTCTCACAGGGAAGCAGCTGATGCACTCAGAATTGGGTCACCCGAGGAAGACTGATGTAGGAAGGGTGGAGGGGAGCCGCGTGGGCCGTGTGTCCAGTCGCCTGGGGCCTTGGATGAGAGTCCCTGGTGTCTGTGTTTTTCCCACAGTGTCAGGCTCTGTGCCTACAGGAAACCTGTTCACAGGGCATTTCCCAGAGGGGATTCCACAGGAGGGAGGAGCTCCACAGGAGGGAGGAGCTCCACAGGAGGGAGGAGCTCCAGAGGAGGGAGGAGGCCACAGGAGGGAGGAGCGCCACAGGAGGGAGGAGCGCCACAGGAGGGAGGAGCTCCACAGGAGGGAGGAGCTCCCGAGGAGGGAGGAGCTCCCGAGGAGGGAGGAGCGCCACAGGAGGGAGGGGCTCCACAGGAGGGAGGAGGCCACAGGAGGGAGGGGCTCCACAGGAGGGAGGGGCTCCCGAGGAGGGAGGAGCGCCACAGGAGGGAGGAGCTCCTGAGGAGGGAGGAGCGCCACAGGAGGGAGGGGCTCCACAGGAGGGAGGGGCTCCAGAGGAGGGAGGAGCTCCCGAGGAGGGAGGAGCGCCACAGGAGGGAGGAGCGCCACAGGAGGGAGGAGCTCCTGAGGAGGGAGGAGCACCACAGGAGGGAGGAGCTCCACAGGAGGGAGGAGCTCCCGAGGAGGGAGGAGCGCCACAGGAGGGAGGAGCTCCACAGGAGGGAGGAGCTCCCGAGGAGGGAGGAGCGCCACAGGAGGGAGGAGCTCCCGAGGAGGGAGGAGCGCCACAGGAGGGAGGGGCTCCACAGGAGGGAGGAGCGCCACAGGAGGGAGGAGCGCCAGGAGGAGGAGGAGGGAGGAGCACCACGGGAGGGAGGAGCTCCACAGGAGGGAGGAGCTCCTGAGGAGGGAGGAGCGCCACAGGAGGGAGGAGCGTCACAGGAGGGGAGGAGGGAGGAGGAGGAGCTCCCGAGGAGGGAGGGGCGCCACAGGAGGGAGGGGCGCCACAGGAGGGAGGGGCGCCACAGGAGGAGGGGCTCCACAGGAGGGAGGGGCTCCCGAGGAGGGAGGAGCGCCACAGGAGGGAGGAGCTCCTGAGGAGGGAGGAGCGCCACAGGAGGGAGGAGCTCCTGAGGAGGGAGGAGCTCCTGAGGAGGGAGGGGCTCCACAGGAGGGAGGAGCGCCACAGGAGGGAGGAGCACCACAGGAGGGAGGGGCTCCACAGGAGGGAGGGGCTCCACAGGAGGGAGGAGCACCACAGGAGGAGGGGCTCCACAGGAGGGAGGGGCTCCACAGGAGGGAGGAGCACCACAGGAGGGAGGAGCACCACAGGAGGAGGGGCTCCACAGGAGGAGGGAGGGGCTCCACAGGAGGAGGGGCTCCACAGGAGGAGGGAGGGGCTCCACAGGAGGGAGGGGCTCCACAGGAGGAGGGGCTCCACAGGAGGGAGGGGCTCCACAGGAGGGAGGGGCTCCACAGGAGGAGGGAGGGGCTCCACAGGAGGAGGGGCTCCACAGGAGGAGGGAGGGGCTCCACAGGAGGAGGGGCTCCACAGGAGGGAGGGGCTCCACGGGGCTCCCTGGGAGGTTCTCCCTCGTGACTCTTGTTCTGCAGGTTTAGATAAACGCTATTGATTTTACCGGAAGATTTTCAGACAACAGCTAGGACTCCTAGTCCTTCTACAAAACGTCCTGAGTGGTCTGGAGCCTGCAGTATCTGGATGGTGGCTGCCTGGTCACAACACTGGACAAAAGCACATTGCTCTGTGCAGACAGTGACCACTGGGTCACAGCTGCCCCCTGTCCAGTGTGTTGTGAAACCATCCCTGTGAGAACTGGTGAAAAGAAAACCAGGAGATTTGATGGCAGCTGGAGCTGAGGTCCCTGGCTTCACAACCAGCCATGTGTGAGATGGTGGGAAAGGGCAGGGCTTCAGACAGGACTGCCCTGGTGATTCTACTCAGACCATAGACACACGTCCTTTGTAAATTACCATGTCTTCAATTCTGTTATATGACAACTTGTGTTCTTTAGTTTCTGGTTACCCTTAACTGGTAGGTGGCCTCTAACTCCTAGTTTTAAGTTTCTTTGCCCCATGACTTGTTTAATTTTTGTGACTTGGTAAATATTTGATTTACTGAGACGCCACCTTTTAAGAAGCATCTTAAATAGTCCTTTCATGTGGGGAACACAAAGCAGCATGCGTCCTACCCCTGGAATTACCTGCTTTTGAACTGGGGGGATGAGCAAGGAAATAGCAACCCACTCCAGTATTCTTGCCTGGAGAATCCCATGGACAGAAGAGCCCGATGAGCTATAGTTCATAGGGTTGCAAAAAGTCAGACACAATTGAAGTGACATAGCATGCACACTCATCTCACCATGGTGGGTCCTTGTGCTCCTTGTGCAACGTACATGCTAGGAGGATGGGACCCTCTGCCACAGACCAGGACTGGATGGATATTTAAATGCACAGTGAGTGTCAAAACTCCACTGTGGCATTTTCCTTTGCCTTCACTTTGGTTTTCAGCTGAAACTCTTTTCTCTTGAGTCAGTCTTCCTCTCCAGCTTTGATATTCAGTTGTAGTAGGAACCCATCTGAAGTTGCCTGTAGAGATTTCAGCATGGTGTGAGTGACCTGTTGTCAAAAGTTGAAATAGCGGAAAGCAGTGCTTAAAGGATCAGGAAGAAAAGCTGTCGTTTGCAGACTTTTGCTCCTGTGTAAGCAGATCTGACCACTCGAGAGTAATTGAATGGTTTGGTTTACCCTCTTCCTGTCTTCGCTATTGTTCCCATTTCTTGTAAAATGCTGTTTGAAGAAAACAAATGGATAGTGTGGGCAGTGAAAATGGATGATCTGGTTCACAGGACATCTAGCTTTTGATGACCCCAAGCAGACTAGATGGAGGTAAAAGTTGACTTTGAATATTTCCTTGCTTGCCTCTGCGATGAGTCAGAGTTTGCAATAGAAAAGTGAAATTCAGTACTTCCCCTGACTAACGTGTTTATTATTAAGTGAAGAATGTATTAGCCGTCTTGAGACCATCCAGGTTATTCTTCGTGCCTTCACATTGTACAACGGTCAGAGGACCTGATGAATCAGCAGAGCTCTTTTGGCCTGTAGCTCATAACCCTCTTGAAGACAAGAGCACTGGAAGTTCTCTTGAATAATGCCACTCTGCCTGTCCCCTTCAGAGGCATGTGCGCGTTCCTCTCTGGTGACATTTTAAGGAGAGAGACAGGGAAGAGGGGAGATGACTCCCCTGCAAAGAATTAATTCGAATGGAGCTCTTCTGAGACTGTGGCTGGGTTTTTCTGCTTTATCTTTCTTCACCAAACTGTGCCTGGTGTGAAGAGATTGGTGACTCCCTTACCTGTTGCCACACAGCCTCAGCGTCCCATCTGGGAACAGCTGCCCTGGGCTGGGGCGTAACCGGCTGCTTTCTGACCTTGACCGGCCAGGCTGGAGCAGCGCAGGTGACTCACCTCTGTCTGCTGTGTTACTCATCCTCCCTTTGGGTCCAATAGAATAGCCCAGAAATGTACTTTTCATGCTAGAGGCGGAAACACAAAAGAGCAAGAGGAAACACATAAAGTCTTTTGAGGCCTAGGCTCCAAGAGGACACACCATCACTTCTGCCTCATTTATGAGCCAGAGCAAGTCAGAGGCAGCAGGAAAATCAGCTCATTGTGGGGTGGGGGTGAGAGAGGTCTCCAAATACACAGTGACGAGGGGTGTGGATATATGGAGGAAAGGAGAGTGGGAGCCGTTCTAAAATTTACCTATTTGTTTTTATTTGTGTGGCTGCATCGGGTCTTCATTGCAACATGAGTGATCTTTGGTTGCGGTGCGAGGGCTTCTCTAGTTGTGGTGCATAGGCTTAGTTGCCCCACCTTGTGTGGGATCTTAGTTCCCCCGACCAAGATTCTAACCCTCATCCCCTACATTGGAAGGCGGATTCTTAACCACGGGACCCCAGGAAAGTCCCAGAGCAGAAGCCTTTAATGTCATTATCTTCCACAATAGGTTCAAAGAAAACTGCTCACATCTAAAATGAAATTTCTCTTCTTTGTAATTTATCTTTTTCAGGAAACAAGAACCTATGGCTCTCTTTGCAGTCTTGCAGACAACATTCCTCTTGGCATTGCTGCCCTTGAGAACTTACCAAAGTGAAGGTAAGAAGTGAAAGAACAATAAAGAAAAAAATAATCACATAGAAAAAAAAAAAAAGCAAGGTAACTGGTGCTTTGGAGAAAAATGAACAGGTCATTTTTCTTTGGGAATTACTTGGAATTGGTGAGTAGCAGTGAGTAATTTAGTCTCCACCTTTCTGATCTTAATGGCTCATTTTAGTAAGTTACACCTTAACCCTGATTTCCTGACCAATGGAAACTTGTCAGTAGACTTAATCCCTCAGAATTTCATGATCAATATATGATCCATTGGCAGAGGAGTTCCTTCTGTGTTTGGTGTGTTGAAATGGGTTATGTGGTCAGAGTTAGAACAAGTTGGAATGGCGTACATTCATTGAGAGGCCGTTGCCTCCATGGTAATATGCTAAGTGCCGAAATGCTGTTTATGGCTGAAGAATTAGTATTCATCTCTTAGCTACTTACCCAGTGAAGGTGTGTGTGTGTATGCTCAGTCACTTCAGTAGTGTCCAACTCTTTGTGACCCTAAGGACTGTTAGCCCACCACTCTCTGCTCTGGAGAATGGGATTTGTTATATAGTATACTTATTAAAGTACAGTTAATATGAAGTATACATACTATAGTAAATATAGTATAAATATATATGTATTATACATAGCATAAGTGTATATGCTAGGAAATTATATATACTTATTAAAGTACATATACTTTAATAAGTTTACTTTAGCATATACATATTAAAATAATGCAATATATGATGAGCGTTTTTACCTTTAATGTTAATAGTTTTTCTAGAAATAACATCATATTTTATGGCTGCACACTATCCCATCTTAGGAATGGGCCACAGTTTGTTTCCCTAAGTGTGTTGGAACCAGATGGAGAAACTGGTGGGGAAAGTAGGAGAGCCTGTGACTAAGTCTATGGCTATCTGGTTCTAAGCCCGCTCTTTTTGGCCA
Organism: Cervus canadensis; assembly: GCF_019320065.1. Lineage (NCBI taxonomy): Eukaryota > Metazoa > Chordata > Mammalia > Artiodactyla > Cervidae > Cervus > Cervus canadensis. The sequence goes on along the minus strand of NC_057401.1, from coordinate 33,823,844 downwards.
CACTCCATTGCTGTGTTGTCGAGAGCTGGGCCAAGAGCCCTGGGTCCTAGTTGGGTTCTGTGACCTTGGGAAAGTCACTCCCCCTTTTTTAGCCTCAGTTTCCCCCTCTGAAAAACACTGGGACTGGACTGAATCACCTCCAAGGTCTTTTCTCTACCTCTCTGACTTTACCTTGGCATTTCCCTCCATTTCCCAAGGATGTCCTAGATTGCTTTCCACTCAGTTATTTCTGACTGCTGTCTGCTGAGTACCTGAGTCACTCAACACTTACAGAGAGAGTATGTCAATATGAAGAGTTCCTCTTTGTCTAAAGCATCACAGGGCAGCCTTCTAGAGCTTCCCGAAGCACTGGTGATATAGGGTGGGTAACTCACTAATTCAGTAAGCAGTCACAGAGTGTCTCCACTGTGACAGGGGTGTTACAGTCGTGACTTCAGCGAGATGAGTAAGACTTAGTGCAACCTTTGTTCAGCTCACAGTCTGCGGGGAGACAAACGCCAAACAGGCTATGAGCGCATGCTGTGATCAGGGTTCAAATATGGGGTGGGAAAAGCTGCAATGGGAAGAAGAGACCTCCAGGAAGGATGAGTTATTGGTGAGGGGCTGCTGGTCAGGCAGGCACTTGAGATTGTGCCGGTGCTGTGCTGGATCTCTGTCATTTGAGATCTGCTGTGGGTAAGACCTTGTGCCAAGTTCTGGGGACTAGAGTTCATTCCAAGATGCATAAGCCTCTGCCCTCCAGGAAATGTGAATCTAGAAGTGAGACTGACAGCAACAGATGACCCTACCATACAAGCAAGGTGAAATGAGGACTAGGAAAGGTGGGCTGATTTTGTGTGCACTCTGCTTCTCTACACAGTTATTAAAAATAATCCAACCCCCCCCCCCCCGCCATTCCATAAGGGTTCTGCCTTTTCATTTTCCTAAATCTCCCTTTAGTTCATTTCCTAAATCTCCCTTTGGTTCACAGGTTTAGGGAGAGAATGAATATCAGCTGTTGCTTTCTGCTGTCTTTAACTAAAAAATTGAGACATTTTATTCATAAAGGAGATAAAACCTCTAATCAAATAATGATAGAGGATGACCGCCCTGTTGGGCTTTGAATGTTCAGGAATCCCAACTTATTTCATTTACCGTTGAGTGAATGGGGCCTGATAACTAATTCCCTCTGCCTAAACTTGTTAAGAATCAGAATTCCAATTTATTAAGTTTCAGTGGGGAGTAAAACATAGAAATATAACTGGAACTCAGCCTTTTGGTGCAAATCAACTCAGAAGACTAAATTATGCATTCTGAAGTGTCATCTTAGTGAAGTGAACTTCACTTATTCCTTATCTTCAAGGAATATTTCTTTTAAAATCTAGCATATTATATGGTTCTTAAAGTTATACATGTTTTCTGGAGAACATTTGCAAAGTACAGAAAAGCATAAAGCAAGAAAATTAAAACCAACACAATGTTGTAAGGTGATTATCCTCCAATTAAAAATTAAAATCACTCAACCTCACCATCCAGAATTAATGACTGTTAACATTTTAGTTTTACTTTTCTTTATAGCTTTTTAAAAACAATGGACGTGCTTTCAAAAATATAAAATGGGTTAGAGTTCAGTGTGCCTTTTTAAATGTATGAAAAAGATCAAGAAAAACACGATTTAAACTTGGCAGTGGAGTGAGAGTGGAATTGGTAGGGAATTCGATGTCTGTATTGGTTGAATATTTTTATCATGATCATGTATATTTTAAAAATAATATTTATTGATGTGAAATTTACATAACATGAAATTACCAATTTATGGTTAAAGTGAACAAATCAGTGGCATTTAATACATTCAAAATTTTTTGCATCTACCACTTCTATATAGTTCCAAAATTTTTTTGTTGTCTCCAAAGAAAACACTGTAATCGTTAATCAATTATCCCCATTCCTCCCTCCCTCGGCCCCTGGCAACCTTCAATCTGCTTTATCTCTCTGTGGACTTAACTGTTTTGGATATTTCATGTGAATTGAATCATGCTGCATGAGACCTTTTGTATCTGGCTTCTTTTGCTTAGTGTAATGTTTTCAAGGTTCACCTGATTTGTAGCGTGTATCAGTACTTCATTCTTTCTTCACTTCAGTTCAGTTGCTCAGTTGTGTCTGACTCTTTGCGACCCCATGGACTGCAGCACGCCAGGCTTCCTTGTCCGTCACCAACTCCTGGAGTTTGCTCAAACTCAGATCCATCGAGTCGGTGATGCCAACCATCTCATCCTCTGTCATCCCCTTCTCTTCCTGCCTTCAGTCTTTCCCAGCATCAGGGTCTTTTCTAATGAGTCCATTCTTTGCATCAGGTGGCCAAAGTGTTGGAGCTTCAACTTTAGCGTCAGTACTTCCAATGAATATTCAGGACTGGTTTCTTTTAGGACTAATTGGTTTGACCTCCTAGCAGTCCACGGGACTCTCAAGAGTCTTCTCCAACACCACAGTTCAAAAGCATCAATTCTTTGGCACTCACCTTTCTTTATGGTCCAACTCTCACATCCATACGTGACTACTGGAAAAACTATAACTTTGACTATATGGACCTTTGTTGGCAAAGTAATGTTTCTGCTTTTTAATATGCTGTCTAGGTTTGTCATAGCTTTTCTTCCAAGGAGCAAGTGTCTTTTAATTTCATGGCTGCATTCACCATCTGCAGTGATTTTGGAGCCCTCCAAAATAATTTCTCAGTGTTTCCATTGTTTTCCCATCTATTTGCAATGAAGGGATAGGACAGGATGCCATGATGTTAGTTTTCTGAATGTTGAGTTTTAAGCCAACTTTTTCACTCTCTCATTTTCATCAAGAGCCTCCTTAGTTCTTCTTTACTTTCTGCCAAAAGGGTGGTATCATCTGCATATCTGAGGTTATTGATATTTCTCCCGGCAGTCTTGATTCCAGCTTGTGCTCCATCAGCCCAGCGTTTCTTATGATGTACTCTGCATAGAAGTTAAATAAGCAGGGTGACAATATACAGCCTTGACGTACTCCTTTTCCTATTTGGAACCAGTCTGTTGTTCCATGTCCAGTTCTAACTGTTGCTTCTTGACCTGTATACAAATTTCTCAGAAGGCAGCTCAGGTCATCTGGTATTCCCATCTCTTTCAGAATTTTCCACAGTTTGTTGTGATCCACACAGTCAATGGCTTTGGCATAGTCAGTAAAGCAGAAGTAGATGTTTTTCTGGAATTTTCTTGCTTTTTCAATAATCTAGCAGATGTTGACAGTTCAATCTCTGGTTCCTCTGCCTTTTTGAAATCCAGCTTGAACATCTTGAAGTTCACGGTTCATGTACTATTGAAGCCTGGCTTGGAGAATTTTGAGCATTACTTTACTAGCATGTGAGATGAGTGCACTTGTTTGGTAGTTTGAGCATTCTTTGGCATTGCCTTTCTTAGGGATTGGAATGAAAACTGACCTTTTGCAGTCCTGTGACCACTGCTGAGTTTTCCAAATTTGCTGGCCTATTGAGTGCAGCACTTTCACAGCATCATCTTTCAGGATTTGAAATAGCTCAACTGGAATTCCATCACCTCCACTAGCTTTGTTCGTAGTGATGCTTCCTAAGGCCCACTTGACTTCTCATTCCAGGATGTCTGGCCCTAGGTGAGTGATCACCCCATCGTGGCTCTCTGGGTCATGAGAATCTTTTTTGTATAGTTCTTTGGTGTATTCTTGCTACCTCTTCTTAATATCTTCTGCTCTATTAGGTCCATACCATTTCTGTCCTTTATTGTGCCCATCTTTGCTTGAAAATTTCCCTTGGCATCTCTAATTTTCTTGAAAAGATCTCTAGTCTTTCCCATTCTGTTGTTTTCCTGTATTTCTTTGCATTGATCACTGAGGAAGGCTTTCTTATCTCTCTTTGCTATTCTTTGGAGCTCTGCATTCAGATGAATATATCTTTCTTTTTCGTCTTTGCCTTTAGCTTCTTTTCTTTTCTCAGCTATTTATAAGTCCTCCTCAGCCAACCATTTTGCCTTTTTGCATTTCTTTTTTGGGGGGATGGTCTTGATCACTGCCTCCTGTACAATGTCAGAACTCTCTGTGTGTAGTTCTTCAGGCACTCTATCAGATCTAATCCCTTGAATCTATTTGTCACTTCCACTGTATAATCATAAAGGATTTAATTTAGGTTGTACCTAAATGGTCTAGTGGTTTTCCCTACTTTCTTCAATTTAAGTCTGAGTTTTGCAGTAGGGAGTTCATGACCTGAGCCACAGTCATCTCCCGGTGGTTTTTGCTGACTGTATAGGGCTTCTCCATCTTTGGCTGAAAGAATATAATCAGTCTGATTTTGGTATGGACCATCTGGTGATGTCCGTGTGGAGTCTTCTCTTGTGTTTCAGGTTATGAATAAACCACAAGACGTTTGTCCATTCATCTGCTGATGGACGTCTGGTTTGTTGTCACCTTTTCGCTATTGTGAACAGTGCTGCTACAAACATTTGCATACACATATTTAAGTCTTGCAGTTCTTTAGGATATATATGTAGGAGTGAAATTATTGGATCATGTGGTGATTTTAACTTTCTGAAGAACTTTCAAAATGTTTTCTCCAGTTCCAAAGTCATTTTACACTCCCACCTTGATAGACAAAGGTTTTTATTTCTCTACATCCTCACTGATGCTTATTTCCATTTTTAAAATCATAACCCTCCTTGTGAGTATAAGATAGTATCTCATTATGGTTTTGATCTTCATTTCCTTTATGATTAATGATGTTGAATGTCTTTTCATGTGCTTATTGGCCATTTGTACATCTTGGGAGAAATGCCTATTCAAGTCATTTGTCTGTTTTTAAAATAGAGTTGTTTGTATTTTAGCTGTTGAGTTGTCAGAGTTCTTTATAAATTCTGGATACTAGATGAGTGATTTGCAAAATATCTTCTCCACTTGTAGTTTTTCTTTCCACCCTTTTGACAATGTCCTTAGATGCACAGTTTTTAATTTAGATAAATTTCCATTTGTCTGGTTTTTTTTTCTTTTCTGACTCATGCTTTGGCATCATATCTAGGGACCCAATGCCAAATCCAAGGTCATGGGAGTCCAGACTAAGATTCTAGTTGGTATCCTAACCATTCCCAGCATCTGATCTATAAATTCACAAAGGATGGATATCTTTCTGGGAAAATAGTCGTTGATGGCCAGTAACTTGGATTTTATGGCCATTCTTGTTAACTTTGCTTCCATAGAATGAATTTTCTGAGTTTTGTTTTCTAAACTCTGAGGATAAAACCTTAATTAGATCCTGAAGCTGTCTATCATGTGGACCATTAACAGGGAGAACTTCATGCCTGTATCCACCAAGAATACTTATCAACTTTTCTGGCTAGGTCCAGAGCCCCATCCTTATCATCTGTATCCTGAATTTGGCAGGACATGATGGGACCCACCTCTCAGACATTCCAGTCCATGTGACCTTTGATTGGGCAAGATGTTCCTGCCTTCACAGTTGGGGAGCAGTGCAATAAAGGGGGACAAGGCTTGGTGTTAAAGAGATCCATACTTAAGTTTCATGTCGCTTTGTGTACATTGTTTAAGCTATCGAACTGGAGTTTCCTCATCTATAAAAAATGATTGTCTCAGTTTTACAATGGGCATTTCATGAGAAGAAATATGCAAAGCACCTAGTACCATGCCTGATAAACTTTATGTGCTCAATCTTATTGTTGCTGTTATTTTTTACCTCCCTGTAAGAAAAATACAGGCTTCCCAGGTGACTCAGGGGTAGAGAATCTGCCTGCTAATGCAGGAGATGTGGGTTCCATTCCTGAGTCAGGAAGATCCCCTGGAAGAGGGCATGGCTACCCACTCCAGTACTCTTGCCTGGAGAATCCCATGGACAGAGGACCCTGGAGGGCTGCAGTCCATGGAGTCACAGAGCGTTGGATACAACTGAGCAAGCACATGCACGCTGAGAAAAGCAGCACATGTAGAATGAGTTTGGGAAATTTTTTTTCAGTGTTAGAGATTCATTCCATTTTTATTCTCAAAAGAGGGTAATTTCTTACCATTTAAACTAGGTACCAGAGAGTCTCAGATCACTAGGGGGAAATCCCCAAAGAACTAGAAAAATGAATGCTAAAAAGATGATATGTGCTCCACCATGAACCATCAGCTACCAGTTGATTTTATCAATACACTCTTCATCTTTTCAATACCTTTGCACCATTCCCAGTGTACATAAGATGCCCTCAAACCAACCAGTGAAGCCTCTTGATTCAACAATACACAGTTTTTTCTTTTAATCTGTATGGCATTTCCTCTACTTATGTAAAAAGTGATGTTTTGTTCTTCTCCCAGAATTAGTGATCCCACTCATTCCATCAGGGCAAATCCACTCTCTGGGCTGTTTTCCAGCTCAGCAAATTTGACCTCAGCAAATCTGTCCCATGTTTGAATCTCTCCTCTTTGACAGACTCTATCCCACCATTAAACACTCTAAACTTGCAATCACTCATTATTTCATAGAAGTCTCTTGTGTCTCTCCACTAGGTTCCTTCCTTGAGCTAGAAACCTTGTCACGATTATTTCATTTCACACTGTGTCTAATCTCATCCAAAGAGCCCAGTGAATTCTTGCCGGAGGTGTTTTAAGTTCAGTGCATTGAGATTTAAGCAATAGCCTCTAGAGATGGGACTTGTTCTCACTTTATAGCTGTTTAATAAACTATGAAATATTTGTTTGGGTTTTTTTGGCCACAAAACATATGGGATCTTAGCTCCCCAACCAGTGATTGAACCTATATCCCCTGCACGGGAAGACAAAGTCTTAACCACTAGATTGCCAGGGAAGTCCCCTAAACTATGAAATAGTTCATAACATATTCATTTTAGATGTCCAGAACTATGAAATTTATAGCAAAAAGCCCTCTTATTCAGCCTTGTTATAAATTTCTAAACCATTTAGATTGTTCAATAAAGTATCCTTTTGTGTAGCTGCCAATATATTAATTTGCTGTGTATCATTGAGCAATTCATTTCATTCATCTAGGGCTTAATTTCTTCATCTGCTGAGTGATTTCTAAATTCCCTCCAGCTTTTCAATGTCTAATTCTAGAGTGTATATGTGAGCAATGTTTTCCAAAGCTAAACAATGATGATATTGAACAGTTTAATTATCTGTGACTATTCAATCATACTCCTATTAAGTGTTACTTCATATCGTGTTTTGGTCTTTCAGTCTTGTCTGAACCTTTACCATTAACTCCTGAATCACTGAGCGTTTCCATCAATTCTACAAAGCAGTGTTTGCATTTACAATGGACTGTCCACAACCTTGATTATCATCAGGAATTAAAAATGGTTTTTCAGATAGAGATCAGTAGATTTAAAGCATCCGAAGTCATCTGGACGGTAAGTATTTTTATTATTGGCTCAGTATTTTAAAAATCCTTTTCTAACACCATGATTTGTCTTGTATGATGTCCTCCCCAAAATCCCAATCTGGAATCATTTTAGCTACTCAGAACAGTTCTAAATAATCTCAGTTCTGTGTTTTTAGTTAAGAGGATCTGGGGCAAATTAACATGACAATTTAATTGCTGTAAAAATAGATCATTTTCTCAGTTCTTCTCTGTTCTCTATGAAAGCTGTTGGGGTCTATCCTTGTGAAGACTGGGTTCCAAAAATCCATGATCAGCCATCTTATTCCTCTTCCTTCTTCCTTCTCTGCCTACCAAAGATTTTCCTAAATCAGATGTAATAGTTTTGCAATTCTCATGTCAGTGTGGCTCTCAGGCAGTTTCTTTACTGATACCGTGCTGAAATACAAGGAAGAAAACGTTCTAGCATTTTCTCTTCTACCCAGCAAAGAGGTCTCCCATGGACCTTGTCAGAGAGTAACTTACCATGTCCTTTGTTGCCTCACATGTGGCTTTTTCTATAGCAAATTAAATTAAGAAAATCCTGAACTTCATACTCTTTTTGCCTTTGAATTATTTGGGATTGATGTTCTCCAGTCTGCTTTAAGTCACAGTTATGTCTGTTTTGCCTGATGCTTTCCCCTTTGCTGCATTGGGGCACTTTGGTGGTTCCTTTCAATGACCATGTATGGTCCAGGGAGCCCTAGTAACCTATGCCCACATCATGATCATTTATGATCATGAGAGGCTGAAGGACAGTGAACTATTTTCTCACTGAAGGGAAACAGAGAATTTGCCTAGAGGGAAGTGAAACGCGGGTGTGTTATTGCTGGGGACCTCTGTTTGCTAGTGGACAGCCACTGTCCTCTCAGGCAGTGGAGGCATGGGTGCAGGGACCCAGAGGGCCAGTTCCCTTAGTAAAGCATAAAGGTCACTAACTTTAACGGTTCCAGTTACTTTTATGATCCATCATCAGCTTTGAGATCTGAATGAGTGGCCTAAATATCATTCTGACTGTTGATTTAAGGTTGATACCAGGTCTATAATTCTACCCTCAAAAGGCAGCTTCCTACTGTGAGAATTATTTTATTTCTTTTTTTTTTTAAGGCCAAACACAGTAGTTTATTTGGGGTTTGTTAGGACTACAGGCCAGGAGACACAGATCTCAGAAACACTTGCATTATGTTCCCTGGTTTTTTATTTTTATTTTTTAATTTATTGAGATATGGTATAATGAGATATGGTATAATTGCTTTACAATGTTGTATTAGTTTCTGCTGTGTAGCAAAGGGAATCAGCTATACATATACCTATATCTTCTCTTTGTTGGATTCCCTTTCCTTAGGTCATCAGAGAGCGCTGAGTAGAGTCCCCTGTCCTATAGGTTTTGGTTAGCTATGTATTTCTATGTAGGATGTAGATATGTCAATCCCAGTTTCCAAGTTCATCCCACCCCTCCGTTCCCCCTTGGTGTCCATGCGTTTGTTCTTTCCATCTGTGTCTCTATTCTGCTTTGCAAATGGGCTCATCTGTGCCATTTCTCTAGATTGCATACAACAGCAGTGCTTGTATACAGCTGTTCCCTCCCCAGCCCTTCCTCCCGCTGTCCCTTTCATGGGGATAATTTCTGTATTTTCATGTTTTTTGTATTATCAATGGATACACATGTTGATTTGGGCCTAGTACAGTATTGAACAGAGGTCATGTCAAGGCTAAGAATTGCCTAGGGAAAAGAAATTTGAGTGGAGGGCTGGAGGAATTTGTGGAAAACTAGCACTTAACCCCATTATTGAAAGTAACATTAACCACAGACCAGGTGGACCCCTTTCTTTGTTCTTCTAAAAGATAGTTCTTTTTGGTACCATAGTAAAGAAAATAATGGTAGGAAAGCCTGAACCGACAGTTGTTCACATCTGTTTAGACCTTTGATTCAGGTACTAGTTTTCTTTTCAAGGTAAAAAGAGAAACCTTTTTCTTTCTTGCTAAGTAGGTTTCTTGCTGCTGAAATCTACTTGTAACCAACCAAGGCTGGAGGTGTTTGAGGGTAGAGTTTTGCCTTGTCCATTACATGGTTCCCATAACATCCAGCCCAGCCTGACCCCTAGGACAGAGAAAGGTTTGTGATGCTGCTTTTTTCTTTTTTTGTCACTTATTCATTTGACAAAAGATAATCACACCTGCCTATGCCAGATGCCAGGAACAGGTAAAGAAAAATCAGCTTTGACTTGAATAGTTTGCAGCACAGTTGAGAAGATAGTCCAGGACACACACAGCAACACCAAGAAGACAATTTCAGAAAACCTGCAATGACCTACCGCTGACCACGCACACACAGAACTCTCTCCCTTTGCCTGCTGGGGTTGGCTGGTATAGGACCCTCCAGCCCGAGGAGGGAACAGCCCCTCTCCAGCCAGCTCTGTTTCTGACTGGAGCCCTGGGCTCCACATAGGGGTTATGGCTACATGCAATCTTTCCCAGTCATCAGTCGCCATGCATCCCAGAGCAGATGAGGCCATGAGAAGCTGTTGTCTGAACCTCTTGGGCCTGCAGTCAAGGACAGACCTAAGGTCCCCTCCACTTAAGGGTCAGAAAGCCAGCTGAGAGAGGCTGCTTCTATCTGGACCGTAATCTCCCTTCATAGGGCAGGTCCCTGAAATGCAACCTCACTCTTGCCGAGAAGGAGCAGCTTTCTGTTCTCATGGCTCCAATTGTGTGTTCCCAAATAAGCCAATGGATAATAATAAATAAATATATTTGTTTATGCTAAATTTATAAATTTATATTAAATTGAATATGTACCATAGATAAATAAAACAAGGCAAATAGATGGGGAAAAAGCTCCAAAATCACTGCAGATGGTAACTGCAGCCATGAAATTAAAGGTACTTGCTCCTTGAAGAAAAGCTGTGACAAACATAGACTGCGTATTAAAAAGCAGAGACATTACTTTGCCAACAAAGATCTGTCTAGTCAAATCTATGGTTTCTCCAGTAGTCATGTATGCATGTGAGAGCTGGGCCATAAAAAAGGCTGAGCACCAAAGAATCGATGCTTTCAAATTGTGGTGTTGGAGAAGACTCTTGAGAGTCCCTTGGACAGCAAGGAGATCAAACCAGTCCATCCTGAAGGAAATTAACCCTAAATATTCACTGGAAGGACTAATGCTGAAGCTAAAACCAGTACTTTGGCCACCTGATGCTAAGAGCCGACTCATTAAAAAAGAACCTGATGCTGGGAAAGACTGAGTGCAGAAGGAGAAGGGGGGTGACCAGGTGGGACTCAGTGGACATGAGTTTAAGGAAAGTCTGAAAGATAGTGAAGGACAGAGGAGCCTGGTATGCTGCAGTTCATGGTGTCACAAAGAGTTGGACGTGACTTAGCAACAAAATAACAATAACAAATAAGCCGAAGGACAAGCGTCTTGACCCAGGTGCTTGCAGCTGGTCTAGGGACTCTGAGCTGGATCCCGGCTGGCACCGACCACTCAGAACTCACCACATAGTCTCACCTTGGCCTGGGTTCTGCCCTTGGCCTTTCTAGTCACATGCTTTATGGTTCTGTCCATGGCAGGAGAAGGCAGAGTAGAGTAACCACTCAAGCTTGGAAGGAGGCCTGGAGCTTGAATCAGGGAGGAATAAACTCACTTCTTGGGAATGGATCAGTGACCTCACTTGGACATCATGTAAATGCCAGTTTTTCATGACTTACTGATGTCTGCCAGGGCCAAATTAAACTTGCCACTTCAATGAATGAAAACAGCCCAAACACAAGTCATCACATTTTTAAAAGTCACTGAATTGATGCATTCAAGGAAAGTTTTATATCCTCCACAACACGATTATAAAGACCACAAAGCACAACTTTGTGGTTAGACAGAATCCACACAAAGAGGGTCTGGGAGAAGCAGAGCTCATGACATATTAATGAACTGATGAAATCATTTAGCACATAGTTTTAGACTGTGGGCTCAGGTCCAGGCCTTGTTCAAGGCGTGGGGCTATCAATGCTGAGCAAAACTAAGGAGATGGTCACAAAGTTAAGAGTGTCCTAGATGTAAGGAGTGCAGGTTGTTGACAATGGGCTATGGGTTGAGATTAGGCCTGACGTTCTCTAGCAGCTTGGAGGAAGGACAGTTGGAGTCAAAGTAGGAAAGAAGATTAGAAGCTAATTTAGCATGGAGAATGGAGAAGAATGTTCCAGGAAGATCCAGCTGGAGTGAGCAGAGGCCCTGAGTGAAAGGGCCTGGGAGCTTTCAGGCTTGAAAGCATGGGGCACGTGGGGTGGGCGGGACAGGGCCAGACCACATGCAACTCTGGGGGTCATGCTCAGGTATGGTTTTTTATCCTGGGAACAGTGAGAAGGGGTGATGAGATCTGATTAAAACCACTCTGGTTCCACCGTGGGGAGAAGTTGGGAGAATTGGAGGAGGTAAAGTGTGACCAGTTTGAATTGAGCAGTGGGGATGGTCCAGAGGAGAAGGGCCTGGAGTAGGTGATAACAATGGGGAGGAGAGAAGTGACTGAATTCCTGAGGGATATAGGAGGTGAGATCCAGTCTGTGGCTTGTTTGCATTATGGCAAGGTCACCATGACTGCTATAATGTTCATATTATAGCAAGGTCACTGATTGACTAACAGCCAATTTTTTGTACTGGTTTTTAAATAATGGGGAAAATGTACCCGAGATTGTGCACATTAAATAGTAAAAGTTGCTTGGGTCAGGACCCCAAAACTTGTTAAAAACAATGTTTTATAGGGATGTGCTGTGCTGTGCTTGGTCACTTAGTCATGTCAGACTCTTTGTGACCCCAGGAATGTAGCCTGCCAGGCTTTTCTGTCCATTGAGGATATTCCAAGCAAGAATAGTAGAGTGAGTTGCCATGTCCTTTTCCAGAGGATCTTCCCAACCCACAAATCGGACCCAGGTCTCCCGCATGCAGGCAGATTCTCTACCATCTGAGCTACCAGAGAAGCCCAAGAATACTGGAGTGGGTAGCCTATCCCTGCTCCAGGGGGTCTTTTTGACCTAATAATTGAACTGGGGTCTCCTGCAATGCAGGTGGACTCTTTACCCCCTGAGATACCAGGGAAGCCCTTTATAGGGGTAGGAATACAACAAACTGAAACATTGTAAGCATTTTTTTTTTTTTCAGTTGATCAACAAATTTTATTGTAAGCATTTTACAAATGGGAGTTCTGCTTAGAGTGACAAAGGACATGCATGATTAGACGCCCTTCAGGTGGACTAAGCAGTTCTCCTTCCAGAATAGTGCTTGGTTCTGCCAAGGGCACCATTTAAGGCTGACAGCTGGGGGAGGGGAAGGCATAGTGGAGGGAAAGCCTCCAAGTTTGGTAGCTCCAGGTGGCATGTGGCATATGTATTGCCCCCTCCTCTTCACTGTAGGACTTGTCACTGGCCCTTAAAAAATGGATGCAAACTCAGTTTTCCCCATGAAGGGCAAGGTATCTGTTGTCCTTGTCTTACAGCTGTGGGGGCAGAAGGCAGCTATCCCACTGAGGAGCATCGGTGCTTGGAGTTGTGGTCCAAGAAGAAGAATAAAGCCATTCCCTGCTCTTACGGTACCATATTCAAGTCAGGGGCTTGACCATAGATGAAATGCCACCAACTACCCACAGTAGTTGAGATTAGGCCTTACCTAAGGACACATATAGACTGAAAGTCAGGGGATGGAAAAAAGATAGTCCATGCGAATGGGAATCAAAAGAAAGTGGGAGTAGAAATAATCGTATCAGACAAAATAGACTGAAAAAACCGTTACAAGAGATAAGGAAGTATGGGAGGGAGGGTTTGGGGACAATCAGTTCATTTCAGTCACTCAGTCGGGTCCAACTCTTTGCGACACTATGAACCGCAGCACCCCAGGCCTCCCTGTCCATCTCCAGCTCCTGGAGTCCACCCAAACCCATGTCCATTGAGTCAGTGATATCATCCAACCATCTCATCCTCTGTCGTCCCCTTCTCCTGTCCTCAGTCTTTCCCAGCATCAAGGTGTTTTCAAATGAGTCAGCTTTTCGCATCAGTGGGGGAGAATGGATACATGGATATGTATGCCTGAGTCCCTTCACTATTCACCTGAAATTACCACAACATTGTTAACTGACTGTACCCCAATACAAAATAAAAAGTTTAAAAAAAAAAAGAAAGAAAGAAGGTGAGACTTCACTTTACCAACAAAGGTCCGTCTAGTCAAAGCTATGATTTTTCCAGTAGTCATGTATGGATGTGAGAGTTGGACCAGAGAGAAGGCTGAGTGCCAAAGAACTGATGCTTTCAAATTGTGGTGCTGAAGAAGACTATTTTGAGAGTCCCATGGACAACAAAGAGATCAAATCTGTCAATCCTAAAGGAAATCAACCCTGAATAATCAGTGGAAGGACTGATGCTGAAGCTGAAACTCCAATACTTCAGCCACCTGATACGAAGAGCCAACTTATTGAAAGAGACCCTGATGCTGGGAAAGACAAGGCAGGAAGAGAAGTGGGCAATAGAGGATGAGATGGTTGGATGGTCTTACCGACACAATGAACCTGAATTTGAGCAAACTCCAGGAGATAGTGAAGGACAAGGAAGCCTGGCTTGCTGCAGTCCATGGGGCCACAAAGAATTGGACTTGACTTGGTGACTGAACAACAACCATCATATGTAGGGGAGCTTGGGGAGAGGTGGGGGTGGGAAGAAACCAGAGGAAAGAGTAAGAAAAGCTTCATGAAGATGGGTGTAACGGGCTTAGAGGTTGAGACTAATTCCCAGTTCAGAGCAGGGGGGTGGGGGTGGGAGACACTAAACCAGGGACACTACATGGGAAAACCCTGAGATGTAAAGGCACAAAGCTGTTCCAGCAGCATGGGGGCAAACCACCGGTTCTTGAGAAAAGAGTCCTGCAGGGGAGAAGCAGGTTGGAGTCAGACTGCAAATGGCCTTGGATGACAGGGTAAAGTGTAAAAGGAGCCGCTGAAGTTTATTGAATTTAGGAATGAAAATACCAATGTTTTAGAAAGATGAAGACTAAAATCTATGCAGCAAAAGCAAATTACATTTCAACCTGGACAAGCTTCCTAAGAGCACAATGTAAGTTCTGCCTATGTGGTTGACATCTCTGGGTACTGAAGAGTGTGAAGGTGGGAGCTCATGGAAGGCAGTGTGGTCCATGGGGCCACCACATCTGAAAAGACTAGAGACAAAAACTAAGGGGATCATGGGAAGTGATCTATTAACTTCTGGGCGACAGTGGAACTCCTGGGTACCATGAAGGACTGCCAGCTCTGCTGAGGTTTGATCTGATGAATATTAGAAAATTCTTATCAATCTTGCTTATTTTTAAAACGGTGCCTCAATTAATTCTCTAGTTTGCAAGAATTTTCTCAGCATGCTCTTGTGACCAGAACTGTGTGTACACCTTCTTTCTCTGATCTTTTTCCCTAAGACTCAAGTGGTGTCTATTCTGTCTCTCACTTGATTCATGTGATCCCCCTGGAACTGGAGGCCCAAAGAGATTGGGAGCCAAGTTTTCAATAGGCAGGAGGCTATGGCTGGTTCCTTGCTGAACCGTTGGAGTATAGGAACTGGCTGACTGGAAACAGACTGAGCTTGTCCGTATCCTGGAGTTACAGTGGACACTTAGGTGTGTGCTTTAGGATAAGTCCAGCCAAGCCATTTTTCAGGACTGCATGGTTATATGCTTCAAAGTTTTTCTCTTTCTTTCTAGGGGAACTACAGCACCACTGTGATGCAGAACCAAGTCCTGCACTGGAGCTGGGAGTCTGAGCTCCCGTTGGAATGTGCCATACACTTTGTAAGAATGAGGACTATGGTGGATGATGCCAGGATTCCTGTGCCCAGGTTCTGGAGTAACTGGAGTTCATGGGAGAAAGCAGATGGTAAGAAGTGAGGCTGTAAAAGAGTGAGGGTGTTTACTGTCTAATATTTCTTGGGGATCAGTAGTCTATTGGTAGAATTCCTTATTGAGGAACTCCAGGTAGACGCCAGCATTGTTTATATTTGTCTCCTATTGGATCAAAAAGCATGGATGTGAGACTTGCCACTGGGAGATATTGGTCTCAGGATTTCAATATTCTTGCCTGGAAAATTTCTTGGACAGAGGAACCTGGCAGGCTATAGTCCGTGGGATCCACAAAGAGTCGGACACAACTGAGCACATATGCATTGGACCCAAAAAGCATGGATGTGAAACTTGCCACTGGGAGATAGATAGAGGTCTGAGGATTTTCCCTCTGACTTTATTCATTGAGATAACTATGCAAATTCAGACAATGTAGGAATCATTTTCCATATGTGTGAAGTATGTACATTATAGAATGCTGAGTGAACAGAGAAAAATATAAATTGTACATATATTTTTATTAGAACAACACAAAATGTGTATACAACTAGAGTAGAATTTGGGAAGCTTTTTCCATCCAGGACAAGATAGGAAATATTTTAGGCTTTACAACCCTACATTCTCTATCGGGGCTATTCAACTCCACTGTTGTAGCATGGGAGCTGTCATAGGCAGTGTGTAAATGAATGGTTGTGTTCCAATAAAACTTTATTTACAAAAGGCAGATGGTGGCTGGAATTGGCCCTTGGGCCATAGCTTGCCAACCCCTAATGTAGAGACAAGGGAGGGAAATATGGAAAACTGGAAGTAATTCTTCATTTGAGTAATGAAATCATGGGTAATTGTGTTTTAAATATCTCTTAATTTTGGTTATTTTGTTGTAATTAAAATTTAGCATTCTTCACAATTTCGTATGCTTCAGCTAAGCTATAGGTTAGCTGTAAAGCAATGTCATCTGATGCTCTCGACTATATACCTTGATAGGTTGTCTGAAATTTCCTACCAAGAGAATCATTCCTTAGCTAAGTATTTGTGCAAATGTAACTCAGACTGATAACACTTTAACCCACAAGAGACCCAATGGTTAGTTTAATACTAACAGAATAAAATCTGCTTCCTAGTTGCTGCTTTCAACACTATATGTATTTAGTTGTCACATCTGCCCTAGGAAATACATAAAATTCTCATCTGTTTTTCACAGATGAGGAAGTGGAGGCACAAATAGCTTTAAAAAAAAAAAGTTAAGGTCATCAGGCCACTAAGTGGTGGAGCCAGAATTCTAACCTGGAAAATCTAGCTCCATAGGCCATGCTCTTAACCATCACATCCTATTGCTGAGAGACACACTTAGAGAAAAAGACAGAAAGAGAGAGATTAAAAAGATAGTAACAGAAAAAGAAAGAGCAACATTATCAACAACTTTGGTACAATGGACTAGGTTTTTCAAAACTGTAACCTCCACACTAACCCCAAAATTGATAGAAAAGCTGATTATGCCTGTAAAATTTTTATTAAATTATACTTGATTTATAATATCATGTAAATTTCAGGTGAATAGCACAGTGATTCAGTTATACATTTATATGTATTTTTATCAGATTCTTTTCCCTTATAGGTTGTTATATAATATCGAATATAGTTCCCTGTGTTATATACTAGGTTGTTGTTGGTTATCTATTTTATACACAGTAATGTTTATATGTTAACTTGAAACTCCTAATTTATCCATTCCCTGTACTCTTCTTTCTCCTATATGTTGGGGTTTTTTTTTTTTTTTCTGTATCTGTGAGTCTCTCTCTGTTTTGGAAATAAGTTCATTTGTGTCATCATTTTTTCTTTTAGATTCACATATAAATGACATCATATGTTATTTGTCTTTGTCTGACTTTCTTCCCTTAGTGTTACTCTCTGCTGCTGCTGCTGCTAAGTCGCTTCAGTTGTGTCCGACTCTGTGCGACCCCATGGACTGTAGCCCACCAGGCTCCCCTGTCCATGGAACTCTCCAGGCAAGGATACTGGAGTGGGTTGCCATTTCCTTCTCCAGTGATACGCTCTAGGTCCATCCATGTTGTGCAGATGGCATTACTTCATTCTTTTTTATGGCTGAGTAAAATTCCATTTATATATACATGTATGTATATACATATATACACATATACATATATACATATATATATATGTATATATACCACATTTTCTTTATCTGTCTCTCTGTCAATGGATATTTAGGTTGGTTCCATGCCTTGGTTATTATAAATAGGCCTTCAGGGATCTTTTCAAATTATGGTTTTCTCTGGTGGCTCAGATGGTAAAGCGTCTGTCTACAATGCTGGAGACCTGGGTTCGATCCCTGGGTCGGGAAGATCCCCTGGAGAAGGAAATGGCAACCCACTGCAGTACTCTTGCCTGGAAAATCCCATGGACAGAGGAGCCTGGTAGGCTATAGTCCATGGGGTCGCAAAGAGTCGGACACGACTGAGTGACTTTACTTTACTTAGTTTACTGGGTATATGCCCTGGAGTGGGATTGCAGGATCATATAGTAGCTCTGTTTTTAGTTTTTTAAGGAATCTCCATATAGTTCTCTAAAGTGGCTATACCACAGTGTTGGAGGGCTCCTATTTCTCCACACCCTCTCAGCATTTATTATTTGTAGCTTTTTGACGATGGCCATTCTGACTGATGTGAGGTGATACCTCACTGTAGTTTTTTTTCTTCATCATTGTAGTTTTGATTTGCATTTCTCTAATAATGACACCACCCTTATGGCAGAAAGTGAAGAGGAACTAAAAAGCCTCTTGATGAAAGTGAAAGAGGAGAGTGAAAAAGTTGGCTTAAAGCTCAGCATTCAGAAAACTAAGATCATGGCATCTAGTCCCATCACCTCATGGGAAATAGATGGGGAAACAGTGGAAACAGTGTCAGACTTTATTTTTTGGGGCTCCAAAATCACTGAAGATGGTGACTGCAGCTATGAAATTAAAAGACGCTTACTCCTTGGAAGGAAAGTTACGACCAACCTAGATAGCATATTAAAAAGCAGAGACATTACATTGCCAACAAAGGTCCGTCTAGTGAAGGCTGTGGTTTTTCTAGTGGTCATGTATGGATGTGAGAGTTGGACTGTGAAGAAAGCTGAGCACCAAAGAATAGATGCTTTTGAACTGTGGTGTTTGAGAAGACTCTTGAGAGTCCCTTGGACTGCAAAGAGATCCAACCAGTCCATCCTGAAGGAAATTAGTCCTGAATATTCCTTGTAAGGACTGATGTTGAAGCTGAAGCTCCAATACTTTGGGTACCTCATGCGAAGAGTTGACTCATTGGAAAAGACCCTGATGCTGGGTGGGATTGGGGGCAGGAGGAGAAGGGGACGACAGAGGATGAGATGGCTGGATGGCATTACCGACTTGATGGACATGAGTTTGAGTAAAGTCTGGGAGTTGGTGATGGACAGGGAGGCCTGGCGTGCTGCTATTCATGGGGTCGCAACGGACACGGAGCGACTGAACTGAACTGAGCACGGCCCCACCCAGCAGAACAAGTTTTCCCCTCAGTCAGTCTCTCCCATCAGGAAGCTTCCATAAGCTTCTTATCCTTCTCCATCAGAGGACAGACAGACTGAAAACCACAATCACAGAAAAGTAGCCAATCTGATCACATGAACCACAGCCTTGTCTAACTCAGTGAAACTATGAGCCATGCCATGTAGGGCCACCCTTGATGGATGGGTGATGGTGGAGAGTTCTGATAAAACGTGATCCACTGGAGAGGGGAGGGGGATGGCAAACCACTTCAGTATTCTTGCCTTGAGAACCCCATGAACAGTATGAAAACAGTTTGTATGGTGTTAGAGAATGTTTTAATTTCGTTGTTTTACATGTAGCTGTCCAGGTTTCTCAGTATTGCTTATTGAAGAGACTGTCTTTTCTCTATTGTATATTCTTGCCTCCTTTGTCATAGATTAATTGACCATAGGTGAGTGGGTTTATTTCTGGGCTTTTGATCCTGTTCCATTGATCTATGTTTCTGTTTTTGTGCCAGTGACATACTGTGCTAATTACTGTAGCTTTGTAGTATAATCTGAAGGCAGGGAACCTGTTTCTTCCAGCTCATCTTTTCCGTCTTAAGACTGCTCTGGCTACTCAGGGTCTTTTGTGTTTCCATACAAATTTTTTTGTTCTAGTTCTGTGAAAGATGCCTTTGGTAACTTGATAGGGATTGAATTGGATCTGTGGATTGCCTTGAGTAGTGTGGTCATTTTGACAATATTGATTCTTCCAATCTAAGAACAGGGTGTAACTTTTCATCTGCTCCTGTCTTCTTTGATTTCTTTCAAGGCTGATTATCCCTAATCCCCAAAGTACTGGTTCTCAACTGGTTGCACACAGAATTACCTGGGAACCTTAAAACAAAATTCTATCCCTCAGGCCACTCCACTTGGATGACCTCAGTGGTGGCAATGTTAGAGCCCTGGTGGGCCAGAAGCCAAACTGAAGGGCATGAAGTGATCAGGGGGTGATGACAGGTTAGTGATAGGCAGAGGCAGCTCCTTGGGGAGTGGAGGAGTGAGTGGAGAGGAGGTAGGAGGCAGGCATGGAGGATGATGAGTGGGATATACAGAAGGAAGACAGAAGTGAAAGGAGATACTTGGGTGGCTGGGTCTGAGAAGCTGGAAGAGGAGTGATTTACAAGACGATTTAGAGATTATGAGGGACACGTGGGTCAGGAGCTGGGCAGAACCTGGTGGGTGTGAATGTGGCTTTGCTACTTTCAGGGCGAGTGAACTTGAGCTCAATCCTGCCTGTCCCGTTGCAGTAAGGCGGTAAGGATGACAAGAGAGAAAATACATAAGCACTGAACATGGGACCTCCTACATGGCTAGCATCAGTAGAGAGCAGCTACTGCTGTCCTGGAAACCGGCCGATCACCGACAATAATAGGGTCATCCACAGGGCCACAGGGCGACAGTCGCTGTGCTGTCTCAGCAGTGAAAACCACAGCAGTGATGTTCCCGTAACGATAAGAGTGATGATACACAGGACTTTTTTGCACACAACAAAGTTTATAGATTTTTAGGTTCCTATTTTCTCCAGGAGATAGAAAAAGCTAAGGTTATCTGTTGAGAGTGAGACAGGAGGCGACTGGTTTGAATTTGAGCCCAAGTCTCACTGAGCTGTCTCCTCTTGTCTTGCAGCCCAGAATTCACTTGGAGATCATCCATTGTATGTTTTCCCTAAAGACAAGCTGGTGGAAGAGGGCTCGGATGTCACCATTTGTTACATTTCTAGGAACCATCAAGATAACATATCCTGTTATTTGGAAGATGTACTGACATATGGAAAACAACTTGATCAAAGTGTATGGGCATTCGAGTTGAAGAACGTTTCTTTCCTTAGGAAAACTGGGACCAATTTCTATTGTCAGGGCCAAGGTGTTCCAGAGGGCATCGTTCTTTATGTCTCAAGTGAGTGGACCCATTCTCTGTGCCCACCCCCCTTCCCATTTCCCATGGAAGAGATCAAATCTCCTTTCCCAGAAGAAAGATTTCTACTTGTGGCCTCAGTTGACTTTTTTTTTCCCAAGCCTTCTAGGAGAGTCTCTGTCAAAGATACTCTGAAGCAATACTTGTTGGATTTCCTGTTGTTTTCTTGAGCTTACTGAAATTTTAGTCCTAGAAATTGAGTGATAAAAAGGAGAAAGTTCAGGTCATGACCTGGACAGCTGAGATAATATCCTGCCCTGTGTGAGCCACGCTGGAATGACCACAGGATGGCAGGGCGGGGAGGAGAGAGGCTGCAGGTTGGAGGGCCCTAGAGAGGCGGCCAAGGTCATGTCGGAAGACCCGGGTTTGAATCTTCTTCCCGTGGCTGGGTGCGCCGTCTTGGCCAAGTTTCCCCTTCTGCGAACCGGTCTAGTAATGGTTGTTGTGAGGATCACAGGAACACGGGCCACACACACAGGACTTCAGCAGATGAGGCCTTTACTGCTCTTAACTGGGTGGTGGAGGGGAGAGGAGGCAGTGTTGTATTTCTCTTGTCAATCTGTGTATGCTCCCCCCAACCTGCCGTGGCCTCCTGTTTTGTCTTGAAGCCTCTGCCCTCCCCCCACACAGTGAGGCAGTACCTGCAGCTCCTCCCTCCCTGCTTTCCCTGCCACGGGCCATCTCCGGGCTCCTGGACGCTTGCTCACCCAGACCCCTTGTGTGTCCTCTCAGAACAGCAGTGCCTTGGGGACTTGGAGATGCCACATGTACGTTCCTTAGAACTCTCAGCCTTCAGCTGCTGAAGTTAGCAGGTTCCCCAGATCTGGCTTCCTGGCCTCCTAAGCACAGCCCAGACTCTTGAAGCCACAGCATCCAACACGAAACTACCAGGCAACACTGACTCCATTCATTCATCACTTTGCTCATTCTCTCTGCGCGTCGCCAGACTGCTGAGTGCTTACTGGCCAGCTCTGGGGCTACCAGTGCAGACCTCATACAGTCACTCCCGCTGTCCCTGGTGACAGCCCAGCAAAGCACCAGGAAGGGAAGGAGAAGGGGCCAAGATGAGGTACCTGAATGTGACTTTCTGGAGCTGCTGATGCGCTGGCCTCTGTTGAAGTAGACTTTTCAGTGTTCAGAGCAACTCTGTGGCCTCAGATCCCCAAGAGAGCTTTCCATTTCCGTTGTGTTTCAGCAAAGGGCTTCTGCTCACTGTTTCATCTGCTTTTTCTTTGTGTGGACAGAAGTGCTTGAAGAGCCCAAGGACTTTTCCTGCGAAACCCGGGACCTGAAGACTTTGACCTGTACTTGGGATCCCGGGGATGACACTGGCTTGATTGGACTGCCTTCCTACACTTTATTTGAATCGTAAGTGAGCTCTGGTTACATTAGTGACAGGCTCTCCCTTGTTCGAGGTGCTTGTGACAACATATCAAACATTTTCAACAAATATTTTCAGACCACCTTGCCAGGGTCAGAAAGAAATCCTTAAGGGGTCACAAGTATATAATACTTTCTATCCAAGTTTTGTGAAAGGAAAATGGAGCATAAAAATATTAAGACCATTAGTTGTGAATCTTGATGTGAAATAACTCCATATGGTGATCTAGATTTACCTAATTTCTAACTTTTTAAGAGTACCCAAAGTAGTAAACTAAGGAAAGTTTTCACAACCCACGAGGGGAAGTCAGCAATTCATCCTTACATATTTAACCACATAAATCAAGTTTTTTGAAATAGTATTTTCATCATCAATATTTGCTAGTGATGGATCCATGCTGTTGTGTGGAACATAGTTTGAAAGCCACTGAACGTGTCCCCCCAAGGGATTCAGGGACACACATCTGTGTTGACAAAAGTGTAAACCCTGAAATTGTTGTGTGTGTGTTTTTTTTAAGATTTTCCGGGAAAAAGACACTTTGTAAACACAGAAACCGGTGTGATTGGCAAGTAACTCAAGACTCACAAGAAATGTATAACTTTACACTCGTGGCTGAAAACTACTTTAGAAAAAGAAGTGTCAGTATTCTTTTTAACCTGATCCATGGAGGTGAGACTTGAGTGTAGCTCACTGTGGTCACTGGCATAGCTTTGTTTGACACATTGTGTGATCAAGTAAATGTGCTAGAGATTTCTGCCTAGTTCACATGCTAAGTGAAAGTTTTAGTTTGTAACTATTCTTCCTGCCACGCTTCTCTTCACGGGTGCATGCATGGCCCATGGTCCCCATTATTTGTTTCTGTTGATGATGTAATAAATGCCGAGGAGCTTGCCTCCAGTTCAAACTAGAAATCTGACAATAACTTATGTCATCTCCCATCCCACAGGTCCCTGTCCCGTTCCTTCCACTAAGGAAATGACAGATCTATTTTGTGTGTGCTTGTGGATATATTCTCATTTCTTATGAAATCCTGTTTTTATTTTGTTTTAATGCATATCAGAGATATTAAGCTATATGTAATAATCCTAGTAATTGTTCTTATATAATATTACATTGCTAACACTCATATTATTCAGTGGTGCTGTAGTCCATTTAGTTTCACTGCTATAAAGTATTTCATTGTGTAAATATACAGTATTTTATTCATGCATCTCCTTTGATGGGTTTTCAGATTGTCTCAAGGTTTATGCTCTTGGATACAGTGTTAATAAGAGCATTTTGATATATATATCCAGTAAACACCAATAATGGTTTTGTTTTGAGTGTATACCTGTACCTAAGAGTAGAATTGGTGAGGACTCAGAAAATGTAAATGTTCAACTTACAAGATAGTGCCAAATTCATTTCCAAAGTGGTTGTAGCAGTGTATTCTCTCCAAATCGGTATTGCCGCCAATTCATTTTTGAATTGTTGTCATTTCATTTTTGTCAGTTGAATGAATGGGAAGTGGTATTTTGTGATGGTTTTGATCTGCACATCTCTGAAGCTGGATATCTCTATGTTTTGATTACACCCCCTCCTCTTTTATGAAATGCAGAATGTTTAATCATGCTGTTCATTTTTTCTGGAATGCTTGTCCTTTTACCTTCTTAATTCTATACATCATTTAGATTTCAATTTAATTATCACTTCAGTCAGTCAACTAATTACAGGGTGATGCCAATCCAGTAGGCACTTCAGATCCAGCTGTGAACAGAATTGAGTAATTGCCCCTAATGAGTATATGTGCTGGGGGAGAGGGTGGAGAGGGGGGTGTGGAGACACACAGTAAATATATAAACAAGTTAATAGCATAACTCCAAGCATTGCTAGGTCCTGTGAAGAAGATAAAATTGAGGTAGGAGGGTAGAGAATGCCTGGGGTGCTGCTTCAGTTGGGATGAGGGCACTGAAGGGTAAAGAGGCAGAAAACCTTGAGAGTATTTGGAGCAAAAGGAATGAGCTAGAAAAGGTCTTGGAATGGGAACGTGCTCTAGGTGTTTCAGGGACAGAAAGAATGTCCTGTGTCTCTCCTGTGAGAGAAGGGAGCTTGGAGTGGTGGGCAATGGCCAGGTCACACAGCAGCTCTGGAAGGGGATAAGATGGAAGGTGCTTTTATTTCAAGATATTCAATTTATATTTTTCAGTTCTAAAATTTCCATTCTTTTTTAAAAACTAGTTTTTTCTCCACTAAGAAGTGTTTTCCTTCTGTTCATTTCAGGTACATTTACTTTTACCTCATGGGTCTGTTTCAAAGTCTTTATCTAATCATTGTAGCTTCAAGGGAGTCATCTTGATGCATGAGTCATCTCGAGGTTGATATCTGTCGATTGACTTTTCCCTTTGAAATTGGTGGCATTTTCTGTTTTTTGGTTTTGTTTTGTATGTCAAATGATTTTGGATTCTATTCTTGCCGTTGTTAAAGTTACTTTGGCTAGACTCTGGATTCTGTTATATTCTCTTTGTTGGGCCACCTCTCCAAGTTTCGACTCCCCTCTACATTCTTCCTTGCTTTTGTTTAATTTTAAGAGTCCTCAGTTTCTTTTTATATTTTTTCAGAGTTTCTGGTATAATCAATGAGAGAGAAAGGCTGTAGTTGGCTTACTCCATCTTAGCTGCAAGTCTGGTTTTATTTGTTATTTTCTCAAAAATAAGCAAAAGTGCTTATTGAGTAAATCATTGAAAAAATGAAGTGCCTATTTACCAAAGTCTTTTTGGATCTATGCTTGAGTTTTTTTATTTTTTAATTTATTTTGGCAGTTCATCCAGTGGCTCCCTATAACTTATTCCCCAAAAATGTCAGTGCTACAAATGCCACCATGACCTGGAAGGTACACTCCATAGGAAACAATTCTGCACTTTTGTGTCAGCTTCAGCTCCTTGGTGAAGGAAAAGTGATACAAGTAAGAGCTTAACTTTCTATTTTCAAAAATTTCTTTATGTCTGAACAGAGACTAGTGAATATAAAATCTCTTGTAATTTTTATTTCTGTGTGGGTTCAAATGGAAGGGATCATCTGTTTACAAGGTCCAGGAATATTACTCAACCACTAAAAGGAATGAAAAATGCTGGGCTGGAAGAAGCACAAGCTGGAATCAAGATTGCTGGGAGAAATACCAATAACCTCAGATATGCAGATAACACCACCCTTATGGCAGAAAGTGAAGAGGAACTAAAAAGACTCTTGATGAAAGTGAAAGAGGAGAGTGAAAAAGTTGGTTTAAAGCTCAACATTCAGAAAACTCAGATCATGGCATCTGGTCCCATCACCTCATGGGAAATAGATGGGGAAACAGTGGAAACAGTGTCAGACTTTATTTTTGGGGGGTCCAAAATCACTGCAGATGGTGACTGCAGCCATGAAATTAAAAGACGCTTGCTCCTTGGAAGGAAAGTTACGACCAACCTAGATAGCATATTAAAAAGCAGAGACATTACATTGCCAACAAAGGTCCGTCTGGTCAAGGCTATGGTTTTTCCAGTGGTCATGTACGGATGTGAGAGTTGGATTGTGAAGAAAGCTGAGTGCTGAAAAATTGATGCTTTTGAACTGTGGTGTTGGAGAAGACTCTTGAGAGTCCCTTGGACTGCAAGGGGATCCAACCAGTCCATCCTAAAGGAGATCAGTCCTGGGTGTTCATTGGAAGGACTGATACTGAAGCTGAAACTCCAATACTTTGGCCACCTCATGCAAAGAGTTGACTCATTGGAAAAGTCTGTGATGCTGGGAGGGATTGGGGGCAGGAAGAGAAGGGGACGACAGAGGATGAGATGGCTGGATGGCATCACCGACTCAATAGACATGAGTTTGGGTAGACTCTGGGAGTTGGTGATGGACAGGGAGGCCTGGTGTGCTGCAGTCTATGTGGTCGCAACGAGTCAGACACGACTGAGTGACTGAACTGAGCTGAGCTGAACTGAACTGAAAAGGAATGAAAGTAGGTCATTTGTAGATACATGGATGAACCAGTCTGTCATACAAAGTGAAGTGAATCAGAAATGGGAAAACAATTATCATATATTAATGCATAATGTGGAATCTAGAAAATGGTGCAGATGAACCTATTTCCTAGGCAGAAATAGAGATGCAGACATAGAGAATGAACATGTGAACATGGGGGTGAGGGGAAGGAGGAGTGGAATGATTTGGGAGATTGGGATTGACATATATACCCTTACTATGTATTAGGTTGGTGCAAAAGTAATCATGGTTTTGCATTATTGAATTTTCTGTTTGATATTAGAATACATTCTTAAATAAATGTGGTTATGATATGCATCATTTTAACATGCACTTCTCACTTTATGTTTTTTGCTAATGACTTATGACTTGCTATTTATTTTATATTTATTTTAGACTAGGGAAATGATGTTAGACAAAAAGCAAATTCAAGCAATTTTCTTATTAGAGTTCAAAATGGGCCATAAATCAGCAGAGGCAATTTGCAACATCAACAACACATTTGGCCCAGGAACTGCTAACAAGTGTATAGCGCCGTGGTGGTTCAAGAAGTTTTGCAAAGGAGACAAGAGCCTTGAAGATGAGGAGTGCAGTGACTGGCCATCGGAAATTTAAATGACCAATTGAGAGGATCATTTTACAACTACAGGAGAAGTTGCCAAAGAGCTCAGTGCTGACCATTCTATGGTAATTCAATATTTGAAGCAAATTGGAAAAGTGAAAAATCTCCATAAGTGGGTGCCTTATTAACTGACCAGAAATAATAAAAATTATTATTTTAAATTGTCATCATTTCTTATTCTATGCAAAAACAATGAACCATTTCTCGATTGGGTTTTGATATGTGATGAAAAGTGGATTTTATATGACAACTGGTGATGACCAGCTCAGTGGTTGGATCTAGAAGAAGCTCCAAAACACTTCCGAAAGCCAAACTTGCACCAAAAATAAAGGTCATGGTCACTGTTTGATGATCTGCTGCCTGTCTGATCCACTACAGCTTTCTGAATCCTGGTGAAACCATTACATCTGAGAAGCACGTTCAGCAAATCAATGAGATGCACTAAAAACTGCAATTCCTGGCACTGGTCAACAGAACAGTCCCAGTTCTTCTGCACGACAATGTTTGAATGCACATTGCACAACCAGTGCTTCAAAAGTTGAATGAATTGGGCTATGAAGCCTTGCCTCATCCACCAGGTTCACCTGACCTGTTGCCAACCAGCTACCACTTCTTCAAGCATCTCAACAATGTTTTGCAGGGAAAACGCTTCCACAACCAGCAGGAGGCAGAAAATGCTTTCCAAGAGTTTGATGAATCCTAAAGCACAGGGTTTACGCTCCAGGAATAACCCAACTTATTTCTTATTGGCAAAAATGTGTGGATTGTAATGGCTCCTATTTTGCTTAATAAATATGTGTTTGAGCCTAGTTATAATGATTTAAAATTCATGGTCTGAAACCACAATTACTTCTTCACCAACCTATATAAAATGATTAGTGAGAAGCTGCTATATAGCCCAGGAAGCTCAGCTCAGTGTTCTGTGATAACCAAGAAGGGTGGGATGGTATGAGGTGGGAGGGAGGTCCAAGAGGAAGGGGGTATATGTGTGTGTGTGTGTGTATATATAATGTATACGTATAGATGATTCATTTCATTGTACAGCAGAAACTAACACAGCTTTGTAAAGCAATTCTATTCCAATTTAAGAAAAAAAAAAAGATCCAGGAAATTAATCATAAACTTTTAGAATTTAGAGATATTTTTCCTCAAAGAACTAGTTGTACTCCAGGTCTAGATGTTCCATGTGTGGCTTTACAATAAATTGTGCTCACCAGTACTTCTGTCTTCTACTTCCTCCCCACCTCATCTTTCTTTCTTTTTCTTTTTTTTTTAAATCAAGCAACACAATATCTCCGTCAGGGTGAATGGTGAGTACCTCTTAAGTGAACTGGAGCCGGACACAGAATATATGGCCCGTGTACACTGTGCTTATGCCGACCACTTCTGGAAATGGAGTGAATTGATTAGCCAAAATTTCACCACAGCTGAAGCTGGTACGTTCAGCTCCCTGACATCCCAAGAATCTAAACTGACTGACAGGAGATGGGTGGGCTTCCCTGAGAACTTCTGCTTGTACCAAAAACTCAGGGCAAAGTATTACAGCAGAGGCTGAGTACCATCTTTTTAAAAAAAAAAAAGTGAATTTAATGCCTAATGAAATGTGGGAGGGAAGACATCTACCTCAGACATTTATTTGCCAAGTTATTTCTACTGAACATTTTCTCTGGGATTTTTAGCTTTCCAAAATGGTTTCTAAGCTCCTGGTATTGCTGGATTCCTGTTGGAATTGGGGCTCTGTAAATAAGTATGAACTTTTCATTCAGGCCTGGGGACAAACAGTAGCATTTGTGCTGAGGAAAGCACTGATCTCATAGAAAACAGCCTTGGGCTGTGTTTGGAAAGGTAGTTATCTGGAAACTTAATCATCATTGTTAGGTCGTTCCAGCGACAGCAAACTGGGAGCCTTCTCTTGATGCTCTCAGAGGTTGTTTCCTCAATAATGACTGAACAGAGAGTTTTCCTCTCAAATAACTACGTTTTAGACCACAAGTATTGCCCAGGAGATGAGACGGCCCAGCCGTGCATTCATCTCCTTCCAGTCCCACATAATAGTCATACCATTGCGCAGTTAACACAGGAGGCAGCCTGGGCCCCTAGACCGGGGAGACGCGCCTAGTTTGCAGTTAATGAGCAGCAGAGACACAGCAACAGTAACCAGAGCACCGAGTGCTCAGTGTGTGCCTGACGCCGCGCCAAGGGTTCCCCGTGTTTTCCTCAAACCCTCCCACCGCCGTGCAGCAGGTCCTGGTAGTCTCCTCACTCAGTGGGTGAGGCCCGGAGGCACCGGGAGGATGAGGAGTGTCACAGGCCCCGCCAGCAAGCGGCCGAGTCAGGACTGCGACCCACACCCAGGCCCGCTGACTCCAGAGCTTCCCCCTCACCCAGACTGCAGGCTGCCTGGTGTGTCTCTCGGCGGTGCTATTACAGCCGGGAGAGCTTGTGGCTTCAAATCCGGGCTGTTTTGCTGCCTAAGGAAGGATTATATATATTTATTTGATTCCATCTTGTTATTCCTGTCTGTAGGCTGTGGAGTTTTCTTCTGTTTCAGCCTGGAAGGGACATTTTAAAGCGCTCTGACTGAGGGGGTAGCGAGGGCAGTGCCCCAAAAGCCACACCTGGGCTCAGAGGTGCTCAGTGGCCTCTTCCCCTCGTCGGCCCCTCGAAGAGTCCAATCATTTTGTTCTAGTCGTATAGACCCCCCAGGAATCCCTGGGGCAGAGAACCCTGTTCCTGATGGTAATGTGGTGTATTCCTCAGTTGTGGGCTTCCCAGGTGGCTCAGTGGGTAAAGAATCCTCCTGCAATGCAGGAGACACAGCAGATGCAAGTTCAGTCCCCAGGTCAGGAAGATCCTCTGGAGAAGGACATGGCAACCCACTCCAGTATTCTTGCCTGGAGAATCCCACGGACAGTGGAGCCTGGCGGGCTACAGTTCATGGGGTCGCAAAGAGTTGGAGACAACTGGAGCAACTGAGCAAAGATTTGCTTTATCCTAATACTTTATACTTTAATATTGCTTTGCTTTGGGATTATTTTTTGCAAGTGTATTCCAAAATTATACCTAAAACTTAGTGGAAAGAAAAAAACTTTGCTTTTTTTAAAAAAAAAAAAACAACTTTGCATTTTTGGTAACTAGTTTTTTAGATTATAATATCGTAAGTCTGAAAATGCTTAACTTTGCTTTTGCAAAGTTAAAATCAGTTGAATCTACTGATGGTGAACCTATATTTTTTCAACTGTAATAACACTTTGCTCAATGCTGGCAGAGTCAATGTTTATATGTATTATAATCCTACTTAAGCAGAGTCACGGTGAGCAGAGATAAATGACCCCATGGGGAGATACTGTAGCGACATAAATATGGATGGAGCACCGTCAGCTATGCTGCTGTTCTCTTTTCATGCAGGTGGTCACGTACAAACCAGCAGCGGAAGATTCTGCCCTGAGCTTGAGGCCTCGTATGGTGCCTGAGTTTTCCAATACGTTTTTGACTTAATATTGGCGTCTCTGATGGCTAGTTTAGCAAATTGAAATCTGCCTCTTAATAGATTTTACAAATATATGGCCACCTTTATGTTGTGCTAGAAAGTGTTAGCAACTACAGGGGGTAAAAAGGAGTCTCTTCAATTTCAGAGATTTCCCTGGTGGCTCAGATGGTAAAGAATCTGCCTGTAATACAGGAGACCTGGGTTCAGTCCTTGGGTCAGGAAGATCCTCTGGAGAAGGGAATGGCAACCCACTCTGGATTCTTGCCTGGGGAATGCCATGGACAGATGATGAGCCTGGCGGGCTACCATCCATGGGGTGGCAAAGATTTTAAAAATATACAGTCACCTTCATGTTGAATAGGAAGTGTTAACAGCTATATGAAAAAAATTTTTCATTTTTTAAAAAATTTGGTTGTTGGGGACTGTAAACTATATTTTCATAAAGCAGAGAATTAAAATTTTATGTTATGTTGCAGATCAGTTTCTTCTTGCACAGAGATATGTTGAATCCAGTCATAAATCACTGGTCTACAGTTTAGTGGCAAGAATAACAAGGAGGCAAGGTCTTCTAGAACAGAGTGGGGAGAGGTGGGCAGTGGGGGGGTTTGCAGCCAGTGACCCGAGGGCCCACACACAGGGAGCTGCCCCAGGCTCAGACCAGGAACTGGGGGACGGGCGTGCATGGGGAGGAGGGGGACAAGGAAGGGGTCCCAGGCTCTGACCGCAGCCAGTGGCCAGCCAGTGTGCAGTCAGGAGAACTGGGCTCCGCTTGAGGGTGTCTAGCTTCAGCCTCCACCAGAGGGGCAAGGAAGTAGCAATGGTTTGCTGTGCCTAGAAATTCTAGAAATGGGAAATTTGCCTAACTAATCTAGCACTGGACTGATGCAGGATTCTTGCCTAACTCACCCCCTAGCATTGGACTGACGCAGGGTTCCAAAATTCCTTGGTGGCTTCTAGAAGCTCTGAGGCTTGAGTTTCACAAAGGCCCCCATGTCACGTCCCGTTCCGATGTAGCAGCCCTTTTGTAAAGCACCTACTGTGTGCCTGCCCCTCGTGAGGAGTGAACAGTGTGGCCATGACCAAGTGGGTAGACATCACAGAGAGTGAAAAACCGAGATGTGGGCCTCAGGTCGGACTGGCCGTGGTCACTTTACTGATGGAACTAGAGGAAGGTTGAAAGTATTGCTCCACATCCATGTGTGACCCAGGAGCTTTCCTTTGGTTAATTTCAGCTCCATTGGAGGCGCCTGATGTCTGGAGAAATGTGATGTTTGTGTCAGGACATCCAACGGTGACCTTGTTCTGGAAGGTAAGAGGCCAAAGGTTCAGAAAGACATTTTTGCTTGTCATGTACTTTTCACCGAGACTAGATACTGATGTAGTCTTTTGATTGGGAGGGCTCTTCCCAGGAATCCACTAGAATTTGTGACCTGGTTGGGGAATCCCCGCTCCGCATCCATACCCCTAATCACTGGACCAGTGCCTCCTTCCTCGGCAACCTCTTGCTTTGCCCAGGTAGCTGGTTTCGATGGTTAGAACTGCATCTCCTAACTTCCCCGAAGGCCTGCCCCTAACATCTGCAGGGCCCAGGGCATGAGAATTGGAGAAATATATACCATATTTAAAAATTATGAATATTTATATTTGAAAGTTATAAGTCAAGCTAAAAGATTGTGACAGAAATCAATTTAGTCCTTCTGTGTTGACTAACATGCCTTCATGACAACGTGGAAGGCTTGGTTTGTGTCGAGATGGTGGTGGTGGTGATTTAGTCGACAAGTCGTGGCCGACTCTTTTTGATCCCATGGACTGTAGTTCACCAGGCTCCTCTGTCCATGGATTTCCCGGCAAGAATACTGGCTATGCTGTGCTGTGCCTAGTCACTCAGTCGTGTGTGACTTTGCGACCCCATGGACTGTAGCCCTGAAGGTTCCTCTGTCCTTGGGGATTCTCCAGGCAAGAATACTGGAGTGGGCTACCATGCCCTCCTCCAGGGGATCTTCCCAACCCAGGGATCAAACCCAGGTCTCCCACATTGCGGGCAGATTCTTTACCATCTGAGCCACCGGGGACACCCCACTCAGAGCTCTTGAATTCCTCATGTTTAGTGCTAAAGCATGGCCATGCTGGGGGAGCTGGCCCCCAGCCAGAGCCCACCCCACTTTTCTTCCCACCTCCACTCTGGTCCTCCCCATCAGGGGGCTTGTTCACACATGTGTGGATGCGCCAGTCTGTACGGGCAGGTTCTGTCCACACACCCCGAGCCAACAGCTGCCCCAGCCTGATCTCAGGTCTGGGGGTGCACACATCAGGGGGCACTATCTGGCTGGGGGTTCAGGCCTTGGGAGTGGGCTTAAGGTTGTATGGACAGAGAATTCTTTGCAACCTGGAGGATCATCTAAAAGAGGGACCGTGGGCCCTGAGTCTGGGGAAGCACAGCTTGGGGGCCAGGGGGTGACCCAGCTGGTGGAGGGAGGCATTCCAGGAGCCCAGCCCCCTCCTGTCTGGGGTTACTCCTGTCTCCCCTGCTCTACTCACAGTGGTGGTGGTGGTTTAGTTGCTAAGTCGTGTCTGACTCTTGTAACCCCATGGACTGCAGCCCGCCAGGCTTCTTTGTCCATGGGATTTCCTAGGAAAGAGTAGTGAAGTGGGGAGCTACTTCCTCCTCCGGTGGATCTTTCCAACCCAGGGATCAAACCTGCATCTCCTGCATTGCAGGCGGAATCTTTACCGACTGAGTCCGTACTCACAAAGTGTGTTTTAATCCAGGCTAAATAACCCCCTTCCTCTCGATTCCTTAACTGGTCACCCTTTGGACATGATAGGACTTCCCTGATGGCTCAGATGGTAAAGCTTCTGCCTACAATGCGGGAGACCTGGGTTCAATCCCTGGGTTGGGAAGATCTCCTGAGAAGGAAATGGCAACCCACTCTAATATTCTTGCCTGGAAAATCCCATGGACAGAGGAGCCTGGTAGGCTACAGCTGATAGGGTCGCAAAGAGTCGGACACGACTGAGTGACTTCACTTTGGACATGATATGTTCCTAAGCTCACCCCCAAATGGTCCTATTCTCTACTCAATTTTAGTTAAAATAGAATGTCTGATTTCAAGTGTGGTTTATTTAGAAGGTTATTTTCTGTCTTAAACTGTTTTAATTTGCTGTGTGTGTGTGTGTGTGTGTGTGTGTGGATAAGGCAATCAAAGGAGAGAAAAGATGAGAAAGTAATCACGCAAACTCTCATTCAGAGGGAAGCCCATGTTGAAATGATTGTCCATATTTTTTTCAGCCTCTATCAAAAGTGCATACCCACGGGAAGATCCTGTTCTATAATGTAGTTGTAGAAAATCTTGATGAACCATCCAGTTTAGAGGCGCGCTCTGTCCCTGCTCCGGCCAACAGCACAAAAGTAACCCTCAATCAGAGCTCTTACCAGATCCACGTCACAGCTCACAACAGCGTGGGCCCTTCTCCAGCTTCCACAGTTGCCGTTTCTGGACATCCTGGAAATGGTGAGTTTCTTTGGTTTTGTTTTTCTTCTCTAGGAACATGTTGATGGTGGTATTTGGTAGATATGGATACATTGGAAAGCGTAGTTTGGAGAGACAAAAGATGTAGCTGCCAAACACTGTCTGTCATTTTCTTTGGGTCCAGGCATGTTAGTGGGTTTCTGGGACGGTCCTCCTCGGTGTGGGAAGATTTCAGCCATGGCTCAGGACATTTCCCTTCCAGGGATTCTTCCACTGATTTGGGAAGTTATCTCAAGTTTTATTCAAATAAATGCAACACAAACAAATAGTCCTAACAGAGTTAGAGTTGGTATGAACATGCTTTGTGGCTTATGCAATATGAGTTGCATTTCTTATATGGCAAAATATTTTGTCAGTCTTGGCCACAAGGAGAACTAACATCATCTTTCGAAAAGGGCTTTGCCAAAGCTGTGGAATAAATGATGATAACTCTCTAAACACTTAGCCTGTGAAAGTCCAAACAAGGTGGAAATGACCTTACATGTATAATCAATAATGGTGTTACTGTCCTTCCTGGGAGAGCTATGAAAGGAGCTTGGTTGCACTAACCCTGCCCCCAGTGGTACACACTCTGAGACACTGCACACTTGGACACACCCCACAGACATCCTAAATTCATCTGTGAACCTTGCAATGATGTCACCCTTCAGTTACTGCTATAAAAATCGTCAGACCCTGCTTGTGGGGTTATGTCGGGTCGCTTTATACCTGTTATTCAGATTAGGCTTACATTTAGGTTAAATGGGCTAGATTGGAGGGTGTTATTATTTTGTCTTATTTACTTTGGTTAAGAACCATCCAGTGTGTGAAGTAAGAAAAAGAAATTGGGATTGTGCCACAGAAGAAAAACTAAGGAGTTACTTGACATAATCTTTGCTTTTGAAGAACTGTATCAGAGAAGGAAGTGAATGGTTGTATTCTGTCTTTATTAGGAACAGAACAGAAAAGGTGGGCATTTCATTCACTCCTAGGGGAGCTGATAGATAAAAGAACAATACCTCCAGTGAGGCTCAGTTCAAACAACTCTACTAAACACTATTATCCGTTTTGGGGTCTTCCCATCTGTGGGTTCCTACCCCGTCTTCCTTCCTCATGCCCTGCCTTCAGAACCTACTCCATCCCCTTGTGAGGCTCTTTCCAGCCTTCTGATATGGTCCACATTCTTATGTCTCTAGAGTGGATAAAGTCACTGATGTGCTATGAGACAGACCAAGGATGTTCAGCCAATTCATGCTAAAGTGTGAATGACTGAAAAGATTCCCTTTTTCTTTGCCTTTCCCTTCACTTCTCCAGACATATTTGCAAGGTTAGAGAAGCAGCTTGGTGAGAGTTATGCTTTAAGTTTGGGGTGAAATTATAGTCAATGTGAGTAAGCGGAAAATGTCTGCTTCAACAGGAAAGAGATTAGGGTCTCTGATGAAGAAAGACAGAGAAGCTGTGTGGGTAGGATAGACACAAGCCTTCGTGGGGAATCCCGGACCTCATACTTGGGGCTGCACGTTTGTTTGGATGCTCCCAGCTGGATGATAATTTGGTGCTCTGGAAAATTTAATAGCACTCATCAACATTCAGCTGTAATTAGAATTGCCAGATAAAAGAAAAGATGCCTCATCAAATGTGAATTGCAGAGAAACAAGAAGTACATTTAGAGTATTAAGTCCATCCCATGTCATATTTGCTTGTGCCACACTGGCTGCCTCTCTGAACAGCTGCTTGTAGGCCCAGTCCTTGATCAGAGTCTGCTTTCACTCAACTGACCACCTGGGTCCACTGCCTTCTGAACAGTGGAAGGCTGTGGAATCAGCCTTGGAAACAGAAGTTCTCATCCTTCTAGATCTAGACTGACCTGCATGAAGTCAGCAGAGCTGTAGTCCATTGAGACCATCACCTTTTGTCCAATTGTCAGATGTTAGGAAGACTACCCTGGTGCATAAAATACATTGAGGCAGCATCCTAGGTCATAAGTAGTGTCACATGCTTCCATAATCTGACTGAGTGTGTATGTGAATCATTTTTTCCTTTTTTTCTCTGCAGTCACCTCAGTTTCTACCCCTAACATCTTGGAGACAGGAGTTCATTCCAGGGCAGACAGCATTGTGTGGGGGAATAAGCTGACTTATTCAACAGATAATTTTTGAAAGTAGATCAAGTACCAGACACAGTTCTAGGTCAAAGGTCAACTACTTTTTCAGTTAAAAGGCAGAGCATAAATATTTTAGACATTAATGTAGGCACGACAATCATCATTTTCCAATCTGTGTTCTTTAGCCTTTGTTTTTAACAACACTTTAAAAATCTTAGAACTGTTCTTAGTAAAAACAAGCTTTTGAGGCTTGATTTGTTCCACCAGCAGTCCTGCCTGCTGATCCCTCTTAGGAGCTGATGTTTCTTTGGCTCTCTCAGGACAAGGGACATTTGAGGGGCGGGTGTGAATATTTATTGGGAGTGAGAGGTAGGAAAAACCTGATGAAAACATCCCTCCTGCCTTTATCCTAAGCCCTGTCGCAATTACAGAGGGAAGGTTTGGGCCTGCTAGACACACAACACTTTCAAGCTTATTTTCTTTAGATACTTTTGCAGAATGTCTGATTAATTAAATGTGAAGCATTGCCCTCTTTGTAACATACAGAAAATGTTGAAGAAGGAAGAGTTAATGGTACAGAGGATGGGTTTCCCATGTCTTGGAAACCCCAATCCAGAAATGCCACAGGTTACGTTGTGGAGTGGTGTGACGGTCCCCAGAACCTGCCCTGTGTTCCCCAGTGGAGAAACCTAGGACCCACCACCACAGGCACAGTCATTAGCTCGGGTAAGAAGAACCTTCTGTATTACCATCTCGCTCCATCCACCTGGTTCAACTAGGATTTCTGGACCATCTCAGATACTCTGTGCTCACTGGTAACTCCAAATCCCGCGTGGGTCTTGGAGTTCAAGTTTTGCAGTGACGTGTCCTAAGTTTTGATCTTTATATTTACTTTGCAGAGCCATCCAGATGTAAGGCTGGATAGGTGTTCATAAGGTTCATGAATTCGTTCTAAACCAGCAGTCTCAAATGAATAGCAAAGGAACTTTGTAACAGTCGTCCTGAGCGCTTTTACAAAGGCAAAGATGTGGATTTGGAAGACACAGGAGTAGAGTTGATGGGAGTTGATTATCAACTCCTTCAGTTTCAATGCAACTTGTGGAGCCTGGTCTCTTGCCCGCCACACTGGGTTTGACTTTTCCAGGTTGCAAGTGTAGCAGTTTAAGGAGCCTAGGTTGGTGACTTGAGCAGTGGGTTAGTGGCGCCATCTGCTGGGCACAAGGTGGAGATGTGGGAATTGTCGGTCCAGAGAGTGATGGAGAAGGAAATGGCAACCCACTAGAGCGTTTTTGCCTGGGAAATCCCACGGACAGCGGACAGAGGAGCCTGATGGGCTACAGTCCATGGGGTTGCTAAAAGTAGGATATGACTCAGCGACTCAGCCACCACCACTCCACCACTTGAGGGTGACTGATGAGGCCCAGTGGGGTCATTCGGGTGGCTGGCGGCAATGAGGAGTCTTCCCTTG
The DNA here is from genome assembly GCF_019320065.1 of Cervus canadensis. Classification (NCBI taxonomy): domain Eukaryota; kingdom Metazoa; phylum Chordata; class Mammalia; order Artiodactyla; family Cervidae; genus Cervus; species Cervus canadensis. Next base: position 33,786,542 of record NC_057401.1, on the reverse strand, counting down.
TCTTGAGCAGTGTTAGAGGTGTGGGGTGAGGAGAAAGTGAGTTACTGGAAGCAGATCTTCCAGGCGCTTGCCTCTCATGGGCAGAGAAAGGGTGAGTCGCTGACGGGAGATTTAGAGTCAAAAGAGAGTTTTACATGGTTTTCTGGTTCTGGTTGAATTCTGCACCCAGTTTTGTGCACACAGATAAGGGCATTTTGAGAGCTCTTAATTGAGAGGATGATGTAGAAAACAGTCCCCCTTTGTCAGAAATGCTGGAGGATTTCAGGGCTCAGGGGAAGGAGGGAAGATGGTAGAGATGAAGGGCAGAAACTCCGAGGAAGAGGATTTTTTAAGGGGACCCAAATTCATTTTTCATCCTTTTCCTTTTCAGAGGTAAAGAGAATGTCATCCTGTGTTATTGACAATCTGTTGACTTTTCTTCTCTAGGTGCTTTTAGACCAGGGGTTCGCTACAACTTCAGAATTTATGAAATTTCTACAAAAAGGATGGCCCGTTTATTAGAGAAAAAAACTGGCTATTTAGAGGAACTGGGTAAGTTTAAAGCATTTACTGTGTCCATGGGTAGACTTGTTCAGGACAACCCAGAGACTCTCTGCTTCAGCTTTAGGAAAATTACAGCATCTTTCCTAATTTTCAGTGTGCTACTTATTCTGACCATTGGGTTTTTTAAAACATTATTTTTAAATCGTAAACATAAAACATTTTCATTAAAGACAATTCATGAAATGTTATGCAAAAGAAGACAAAACTCTTGCTGATTTTACCACCCAAGGGCACATATCCAGAGTTAATGTTTTGTGTGTGTCCTTTCTCAGTATAGGCATACACTTTTATATAAAAATCAGATCTTACTGTATGCAGTTTTGTAAAGTCCTTTTTGACTCACGTCACTAAGTAATACTTATCAGTCATTATGACTGCAAACTGCCTCATGGTTTGCATATGGCAAATCACCCATCTTTGGACTTTTAGGATGATTAAAATTTCTTTAAATTAAAAACTATAAAATTCACCCTCAATTTTCTTGCAGTCTCTAATAGTCAATCTCTCTCTTTTTCTTGGCCAAATCCCCTTATGCCTTATCTGACTCACCATCATTTTAGCTGAATCTTTGTCCATTGCTCTGATAATGGTTTTCAAATAAAGTCCTAGAGGTAGAAGACTCGAACCAGAACGTTTGAACTTCTTAAATACAGTTTTTAAGACTTTTGGCAGATATACTGTGAAATTGCTGCCCCTTTCAGACATTGTACTTTAATTCCACCAGCAACGTGGGCAAGTTTTGATCCTCTCGTGTGGTTGCTTATTTAGCTTCTTGGCGTCCAGGGTCTCACACCCGCTGGGAGCTGGGCGGCTGGGTCCTTGGTTACCTTGCATCAATCAGACCAGCTCTCAGTATTCTCCATTGAGTGGGTGCTGTCCCAGACAGGCAGGAGGGGTGTTTCTGTGTGTGTTGGCGGACATAGGCCAGGTGTGCACTAGCCTATGTGCTGAAACAGACTCAGGGCAGCCTCAGAATAAACTCTTCCCACACTTGGACAGGGCCTTCCCAGGTGGTGCTAGTGATGAAGAACCCTCTTATCAAGGCAGGAGACCTAAGAGATGTGGGTTCAATCTCTGAGTCGCGAAGATCCTCTGGAGGAGGGAATGTGGCCCACTCCAGTCTTCTTGCCTGGAGAATCCCATGAACAGAGGAGCCTGGTGAGCTAAGGTCCATAGCGTTGCACATAGTCAGACATGACTGACGCGACTTCACACACACACACCTACACTTGGACAACTGTGTGTTACCACTGCCTGGGAACTAAAGCTCTTCAAAGCCACCCTGACCTCTTCAAACATAACCCTTCCTCCTCCTCCCTTCACCCCACATCAGTTCATTTTCCCAAACACTGTTTAGAATTCAGGCATGGAAAAAAGTCTAGGGAAGCCTTTATTTTCTTTTTTGCTGTGTGACCTTGCACAAGTTATTGAATCTCTCTGGGCATCCATTTCTACTTCTGGGAGAGGCAAGGCTTGAATAAGACGAAGCTTGTTTCTTCCCAGCTCTCAGGAACAAAATCAGAGAAAAAGATAAGAGTCCTTCACTTGGCGTAAGCACCTATAGAGTGGGCTGTGGTTCTACCTTCAGTTTACATGAATGCTCTGAAACTGCTTCCAAATTGTGACTCTTACGTTATTGCAACTTCCTTTCTTAGCTCCTTCATACAACCCTCAAGTGGTCCCGAATAACTTGACCTCCCACTCCTTCACTCTGAGTTGGAAGGATTATCCCACCGAATCTCAAACTGGTTTTATACAAGGGTACTATGTCTACCTGAAATCCAAGGCAGGGGAGAAGTGCCACCGGGGATTTGAAAAGACAGTTCTTCCAGGTGACACTTTTTAGTTGTCTTTTACTCTGTTTACAGTTTCAAGATCTCCTTACTTGAAATAATTGGAAAGGCTGCCAGCCATCTCTGATTGTGTCCAGGCTGATTTCTGTGCTCACATGCTTTAATGATCTGATAGTGTCCTTAAATTAGTAGGGTGGACAGGACGATGGGGGCCAGGATTTTAACCTACTTAAAAACAATGTGGCCCAGTATTTTTAGACGCACTTGAAGTACTCCCAACTCCTTAAGAAAACCTACTACTGCTTAGGAAACTTGCTTGCTAACCTCATTTCCTTTTTTTGACTTTGTTAAAGCTTATCGCAATGTACTCTAAGTAGCTCTGGCAAGCTTGGTTTAGAAATGTTGGCAGTACCAAGTCCACAGAAGTATTAATGCCTGACTGTCTCGCAAGATCTTTATTACACTCTTAATCATTTTTATCTTCTTAAAAAAATTTTTTTTTTAAAAAAAAACAGATAATTCAGTATGTTGCAAATACACAATTGACAACCCGGATCAAAAGACATTTGTCATGAAAGACCTACAGCCAGAATCTGTCTATGAGTTTCTCGTCACTTCTTATACAAGTGCTGGTGAGGGTCCCCTGGATGACTTCAGAAAGGTCACGACTCCGGATGAATACTGTGAGTTTTTCCAAATCAAAACTCTTCTCTTAGGAGTTCCTGGGAAACTGACAAATGACACACACAGTTGTGGACTTTGTCTAGATCAGGAATGTTTAAACCTTTCTTCTCTGTCTTTGTCTGTCTCTTTCTTTCTCTAGATGAAACTCATGAAAGGAAAAAAAAAGTTACACAGAATCCCACAACATATGATAAGAGTGAAGCTAATCTGACTGATCTATGACCTAGAAACTTTCTAAGTCCCAGAACAGTTTGAAAATCACAGATAGCGTATTTTAGTATATCTGAGAAATAAAAGTAGAATAATTACCTAGGTTATGACTTAGGTAATTTTATCAGACCCTAACTAGAAGGGGTGCATTACTCAGTTTTTAATGGGTAATAAAATACCTTGTGGTACTGGAGAAGACTCTTGAGAGTACCTTGGACAGCAAGGAGATCAAACCAGTCAGTCCTAAAGGAAATCAACTTTGAATATTCATTGGAAGGACTGATGTTGAAGCCCCAATATTTTGGCTACCTGATGTGAAGAGCCCACTCATTGGAAACGACCTTGATGCTGGGAAAGATTGAGGGCAGGAGAAGGGGGCGACAGAAGATGAGATGGACATGAGTTTGAGCAAACTCCAGGAGATAGTTAAGGACAGGGAAGCCTGGTGTGCTGCAGTTCATGGGGTCGCAAAGAGTTGGACACGACCTAGTGACTGAACAACGAATAACAAAAATACCTCCAAATTTCAGTGGCATACAGAAATAAATCTGTCTTTTCATGCTCCTGGCTTGGCTGATATAGGTTGAACCAGGTGGGACTCCAAGCTTCAGGCACGTTTAGGTTTGTTCCATGTAGTTTTTTAGTTCCCTAAGGCTCAGGTTGAAGGACAGTGGCTCTGAGGGACCAGCTCTGCTCAGAGTGCATCACAGGAACACAAAAGCAAGCCAACTCTAATGAGCACACTCAACTCAGCTACCAGCGTGACCACTAGTCACCTCCCATTGGTCAAACCAAGTCATGGCTGAGCCTGTACGTCAAGGGGGTGGAGTATACTCATACAGAGAGGGAAGTGAAGAATGGGAAGTAATGATCCATTCTGTCAGGAGAGGAAATGAGTTTGAGCTGCAAGTATTATGGGCAAATGCATCCCTGTGTTGGCTGGTTGGTGTCTCATCACCCTGCTCCCCACCAGTCAGACAGCACTCTTAGTGAAATCTTGCACAAATAGAGTTTTGAGAAATAACAGACATGTAAAACTTATTCCTTTGAGGGAAAAGCAGTCACTAAAAACATCCCTTTCTTTTCCCTTCTCCAGCCCATATACTGATATACATCATTCTCCCCATGATTTTCTGCGTTTTGGTCATCATGATCGCCTGCTACCTAAAAAGTCAGTGGTAAGTGTGTGGGGAAGGTTTTATCCAAGAAGAGAGTCAAAGAAAAATCTAGAAAGAAATTTAATAAAATAGAAATCACACTGGATCATATGAGGCAAAGTGCTGGAAAGGAAAGGACAAAGAAGATTTGGTAAAAATATGAAAATTTTTGAATAATCTTATCAATAGATGAGCTGTTGACACATCAACAGATGTATAAACAATACATAAGGAAACTATTTGAAAATATTGCAACACTTGTTTAATAGCAACGGCTAATATTTATATCTCACTTTACCATGTGCTTGGCAATGTTTTCAGTGCTTTACATATAACAACTCACTTAATCTTTCCGACACCATCACTACCATAATGATATCCACTGAACCAGTGAGGAAATTAAAGCCTAGGAAGGTTAAAAAACTTGCTTAAGGTTATAGTTACGGGTGATAAAGCAAGGATTCATCTGACTCCAGGTTTCTCACTCTTAACCATTCCATGCTATTGCAAAATTCAGTGTAATTTTCATTGGTTTTCTAGGTTGAAGGACAAGTGTTATCCTGACATTCCAGACCCTTACAAGAGCAGCGTCCTGTCTTTAATAAAATCCAAGGTAAATTCTGGGATATTCTAGGGATACCATGTACTTGTTAAAGACTAACCCAGGGGTTGCGCTATAATAATCATACATTCTTAGACCTCCTCAGGAAGATATAACAAAGCAACAGCCACCTCTGCTCCCCCAGCCATGAAATGAGTGAACACAGCTTTGACTTCTCTCAGGGGCTATCCTTTGGTTTTCAGCATCATCGCCAGTTAACTTGTGACCAGGATAAAACACACAAAGAAGTGAAGCTCTGAGTGCATTTCACATACTTTATATACTGTGATACACACACACATTATCTTTGCCCATTTTCTATTTCTGTTTCAGGAGAATCCTCATATAACAATAATGAAGGTCAACGACTGTGTTCCAGATGCTATCGAAGTTGTAAACAAGCCCGAAGGGAGTAAGATACAGTTCACAGGCACTAGGAAGTCACCCACAGAAACTAAAGGTACTAAGCCTGCCTATCTTGACCTGCTCCCAACAGAGAAGAACTACTCTGGTCCTGGACCTTGCATCTGTTTTGAGAACTTTACTTATAATCAGGCAGCTTCTGACTTGGGTTATTGTGGACATTTTCCAGTAACCCCTCAAGCCCCACACTGTCAGCTGGGACCACTGACTTCACCTGAAAATTTACTAAAGACACTGGAACAAAACTACATGAACTCCCTGGGAGAAATCCCAGCCGGAGAAGCTAATTTGAATTATGTATCCCAGTTGGCTTCACCCATGTCTGGAGACAAGGAGAGCCCACCAACAAATCCACCAGAGCCCACACTCTGTTCGGAGTATAAAATGCAAATGGCCATTCCCCTGGGTCTTGCCTCCCCTCCCCCAAGTGAGAACAGCAGCCTGTCCTCCACTACCCTTTTAGATCCAGGGGAACACTACCACTAAGCTGAGTACCCACTGCATATCCTTATGCTACACAGACACTAGTAGAAGCATAGCTGGCACTACTCCATCACCAGATACCTCGGGGCTTAATCCCAGTGAATTATCACCACTGGAAGATCTGATTTATGTAATTTCACTAGGTTTCAAAGGTCAGAAGCTATGAAATTTAACATCTGTGCTTGGAGCAGGCTTGCTGTGGAAATGGCAGGATCGTGGCAACAGGCTTACCTTGCTCTTGTGTGTTCCACGTTCACCTTTATGACAGCAGACCTGGCACTTGACATAAGAGACAGACCACATCCACTCAGTATTGGACAGGGTGGCTGTGGTCCTTGAAGTTCAGCTTTTAGCAGGAAAGCATTTCCAGTAAGTTTTTCCACACATTTCATATCTCAAGGGTAAATAAAGGAACTAGATTTCAGGTCACAGAATATTCGTTATGGGAGCATAAATTGTCAATGTTAATTTATTCTGGGTGTATTTAATGAAGTCACATATTTGAGACCAAAACAAGATTTTAGCCTTGCTCTGAAGTGGTGACAGGAGTAAGATGAACTCTTCCTATTAGACCTTATCTAATAGGTAGGACATACAAATGAACTGATGAGATCCCCACAGTTGTCCTTCTGTTGTTTACCATGGTTAAGGAGTGGGGCTGGCACAGAATCCTGCCTCAGTGTCAAGATTATAGCACTCCTACTTAGTGGACACGTCTTCTACAATTTTTGATGACTACCTCAGAATAGAAGAAAATATGTCATTAATTCCATTCACATTTTATGGTTCATTTGTTTTTTGTTTTTTTCCAAGAACTATGATATATACATGACCTGTTTTCAGTAAGCCTCTTTTGGATTCTCCAGTAGGTTGTCTGGGCCAAGATAACACCTTCACTGTCTCCTTATGTTCCTATGATGGTATAACTGTAAAAGGCTATGCGGAGTGGGCGCTCCTTAATGGCTTGGCAGCAGCTTTGTCTCTTTGAACCAATATATGCAAAGCACCTACCTGTTATATAGCAGTGTTCAGTCATGCCTTCTCTCTGCCCGACAACCCTTAATGTTTACTCACCATATTTCTAAATAAGCGTGATTAGGGGCTCCTTTCTCTTTGCTGTGGTGGAGATGGCACTGCTTGTGCCTCTGGTACAAGTGCCCTGTGTCACACCGTTCCGCACTATGAAGAACAAGAGAGAAGGAGCCACAGCTGAAAGGAAGATGGCTGTTAACTGACCTAAATATACACAAACCAGGACTTCTGCTCATGCTTTTCAGCTTTTTCCTTCCATAGAACTATGCTTTTGGCTGGAATAATGGACTATGTACACCTAACACAGTACAAACAAGTATCTTGATTAGTCTGTTTTTGAGAAGACTTTGGGGCCAGTATTGTCATCATTTAGCCTCTTTGTGTCTGTCATGATGCAATGATAAAAATACATAGAAACATCAATGACAGTGATGATTGATTTGTAAGTAGTATCTTTTGTAAAGGTTTTCTTTAGAAAAATAATTCACAAAACCTTGAAGTCATTTCTGTTGCCGTAAGCCTTAATTAAAATATTTCACCACTGCATTATTTTGTGTTTTCTCTACATCAGTGAATTGAAACTCTTGTAATTATCATTAAGTGATAAATCATGTTCTGAGCTTACTAGAAATGTAAATTCCTAGGTGCCACTCTAAATCTCCCAACCAAAATCTTTGTGGCACAAGGCCTGTAATATATCCCAGGCACTCAGATACACAGTCAACTTTGAGAATCACTGACCTAAGTCAAACAAAGATGTCTTTCTGAAATGTAACAACATGCCAATAGGAAATGGCTGGGTTTATATAACTTTCTCCTTACAGTATCACTATGACTCTAGTTTTGGCTCCAAACATTCCTTTCCCATGTCCACAAATAACCAAATAACAGTATTTAGACTATATGCCACTTAACAGCATTGTTTTAAGAAATGTTATTCAGAAACTTTGAAATTTGTGTCAGAATTACGAGGATTAAAAGAAAAAACCAACTCATGGAGAATTTCAAATAAAGATAGAAGCAGGAGTTTAACAAACCATTATGAACTATCCCTGGTAGCTCAGATGGTAAAGAATTTGCCTGCAATGCAGGAGACCCGGGTTTGATCCTTGGGTTCAGAAGATCCCCTGGAGAAGGGGATAGCAAGCCACTCCACTGTTCTTGCCTGGAGAATCCCATGGACAGAGGAGCTTGGTGGGCTACAGTTCATGGGGTTGGACAAAGAATTGGACACGAATGAGCGACTTAACACTACTACTATGTACTATCATCAACCCCAATAGCCACTAAACCATGGTTGTTTTAGTCCATCCATAGTCTTATTCAGTCTTCCCCTTTGATATGATTTTAAAGCAAATCATGGTTTCATCTGTAAATGTTTTTCTAAATTGGCTTTACTTTTTCTAAAACAGCCATAATACCTTTTTAATAATCACACCTGTGAAAAAACAACCGAATCAAAAAATGGGCAGAAGATCTAAACAGACATTTCTCCAAAGAAGACACAGATGGCCAGAAAGCATATGAAAAGATGCTCAACACTGCTAACTTTCAGAGAAATGCAAATCAAAACTACAATGAGGTTATCACCTCACATCAGTCAGAATGGCCATCATAAAAAAGTCTACAAACAATAAATGCTAGAGGGTATGGAGAAAAGGGAACCATCCCCCCATCACTATTAGTGGGGATGTAAATTGATACAACCACTCTGGAGAGCAGAATGGAGGTTCCCTCATAAACTAGAACTACCATGTGCTCGGGCTCCTGCTCAGTCGCTTCAGTTGTGTCTGATTTTTTGGTGCTTAGTAACTTCAGCAGTGTCTGACTCTGCGACCCAAAGGACTGTAGCCCACCAGGCTCCTCTGTCCATGGGATTCTCCAGGCAAGAATACTGGAGTGGGTTGCCATGCCCTCCTTCAGAGGATCTTCCCAATCCGGGTATAAAACTCACATTTGCCTGCATCTCCTGCGTTGCAGGCAGATTCTTTACCCACGGAGCCACCTGGGAAGCACTTGTGATTCAGCAGTTCTAATCCTGGGCATGTATCTGGAGAAAATCATAATTCAGAAAGATACATGCACCCCAATGTTCACTGCAGTACTATTTACAACAGCGAAGACATGGAAGCAACCTAAATGTCCATCAACAGAGGAATGGATAAAGAAGATGTGGTACAGATATGCAATAGAATAAAAAGAATGAAATAATGTCACTTGCAGCAACATAGGCGGACCTAGAAATTGTCATACTAAATGAAGTCAGAGAAAGACAAATATGATATCACTTATATGTGGACTATAAGAAAAAACTGATATGAGTGGATTTATTTACAAAACAAACTCACAGACTTCAAAAACAAACTGATGGTTGCCAAACAGAAAAGGTGGGGGGGATAAATTAGGAGCTTGGGATTAACATAAACACACAACTATATATAAAATAATCAACAGGGACCTACTGTATAGCAGAGGGAACTCTACTCAATATTCTGTTAATAACCTATATGGGAAAAGAATCTGAAAAAGAATGGATATATGTATATCTGAATCACTTAGCTATACACCTGAAAACTAAGGCAATATTGTCAATCAACTCCAATATAAAATAAAAAAATTTAAAAATTAAAAACACATGCAAAACCTAGTTAGTAATATTCCATATCAATATTGGGATATTTTGATGGTGGGCGGAACTGGAAATGACCTACAAATAATGCCTCGGCCTGGTGACTGGTCCTCAGCTGCAGGTAGGTAGATGGGAAGCAGGGAACCTGTCACACAGTTCTAGTATCTAGTAGTCACACAGGGTTAACTAGCATTACAGTGATATTGATATGGAATATTACTAACTAGGTTTTAGATGTGATTTTAATTTAAAAAATTTTTATATTGGAGTTTATTGACAATATTGTGTTAGTTTTCAGGTGTACAGCTAAGTGATTCAGATATACATATATCCATGGACCTGCTGGAAGTGCCTGCTGACATTTCAACACCTGACCCATACTAAGTCTAGTGAAACTTTCTCCACTAGAATGTCATTTATTAAGAAAATCAGGTTGTATTAGACAATATCAAGTATTTCTTCTAAGAACTCTATGGAGACCAGCTGGCTTTCATCTCAAAGAATTTACAAAACATGCTAAGCATTTTGCATAAAATAGGAATTTTAAAACCTTCAAAGAGGGACTTCCCTGGTGGTTCAGTGGTTGAGATTCCGTGATTCCACTGCTGGGGACGTGGTTCAATCCCAGGTAGGGGAAGCAGGATCCAGCAAGGCATGGCCAAAACATAATGACAACCTTCAAAAAGATATAACTGAAAATATAAAGCCTTCAAAATTAGTAGTTAAAATAGTATGTACAATAACATATTCCCATTTAAAGGACAGTTATCTTTGTCCTCTAAGCATTAGAGAAAGTTTTCATACATTTTGTTTTTTTTTTTTAATCAATGCAGAATTAGTTGCTATGGTCTGAATGATCACCTCCCTCCCCAAATTCCTACATTGAAATCCTAACACCCAGGGATGATGGTATTAGTAGATGGAGGTCTTTGGGAGGTCACTCTCATGAGTGGGACTGATGTTCTTATAAGAGACACTACAGTTTCCTAGTCCCATCAAGCCATCGAGGACATAAGACAAGAGAAGTTTGGGACGTGAAGAGGGCCCTCACCCAAATATGTTCACGCTCTAATTTCAGATTTTCAGCCAAAGAATTGTGAGAAATAAATTTGTTATTTATAAACTGTCCAGTCTTTGGTATTTTGCTATTGTTGTTCAGTCGCTATGTCCAACTCTTGGTGACCCCATGGACTGCAGCATGCCAGGCTTCCCCTGTCTTTCACTATCTCCCGGAGTACTTTATACACCAGAGAGTTTTAAAAAATGAAACAAACTTTCTGAAGCTCAGCTATATTGTCAGTTTTAAAAATGAGCTGTGTGATGATGATTAAGTGTGCTTTTTAATTTGAGGGCCAACTACATTTTTGTTGAAAAACATATATAGAGAAGGCAATATGAAAATGATACACATAAATATGTTTAAAAACCAAACTATTCAAAATAAATCTATTTCTGAATACATTTTACCACATTCAACCAATGATAACAGACCCTAACTTTGACACTGAATTTTATTCTCCAGGATTGACCATTTATTTCCCTTGTGGTATTTTCTTTTGCCACTAGGTGGCTGTTGGCTAGCTTACCTGATCCAGTTTCTGTGAAAGTGAAAGTCGCTCAGGCATGTCAGACTCTTTGCGACCCCATGGACTCTACAGTCCATGGAGTTCTCCAGGCCAGAATACTGGAACGGGTAGCCTTTCCCTTCTCCAGGGGATATTCCCAACCCAGGGATCGAACCCAGGTCTCCCGCATTGCAGGCAGATTCTTTACCAGCTGAGCCACAAGGGAAAGCTGAGTGAAATCGAATAGCTTACACAGAAAAGTTACCATCATACCATCATTGCTCATCCTATGTATTAATCACTAAAGTCAGAATTGTTCTGAAGATAGATCTACTTTATCAAACCTTTCACAATAACCTGAGATTAAAAAATAATAACTGTAAAGACATTTGATTAGATTATGAAGTATTCAGAAAGTATAAATACCTATTTTAAAACATTTGGGACAAGCCACTACTCATTTGAAAAGACCCTGATGCTGAGAAAGACTGAAGGTGGGAGGAAGGGGACGACAGAGGATGAGATGGTTGGATGGCATCACCGACTCAATGGGCATGAGTCTGAGTAAACTCCAGGAGTTGGTGATAGACAGGGAGGCCTGGCATGCTGCAGTCCATGGGGTCGCAAAGAGTTGGACCGGACAGAGCGACTGAACTGAACTGAACTGTTACTGAACCAGATTCTTATCTGTGGTATCTAAAAGTCACTTTTACCTAGAGTTACATGTAACAGCCTCAGTGGTACATAAATCAGCAATGATGTTTTTAAAATGTGAAATAGAACAATGACACAAGTTTAAGAATTTTTAAGTACATTTTATTAAGAATGTATCCCTTTGATAAGATTATGCTTCAGGAGGCTTTTAATGCCCTTGACATAAACTATACACATTATACAAAAACAAGAAAACCACGAAAAAAAATCAAGGTGAGCAAAACCATTTAGGGACAAACCTTATTTAAATTATACACAACTCAATGAAATATTCTTACGGAAAATATATAAATACTTTTCTTTCTATGTTACAGTTATACAATATAAATCAGATTTCAATGTCTGTTCAGTGACCTACAAACACCAGAACCTCCGAATATGTAGCAGCGTATTACTAAATAAAAAAGAAAAAAATTATGTGGTTAGGGAGCATTAAGTCTGAGATTTTTTTCACAGTCCCTTACCACTTTTCAAAACTAATTTACATCATTTGTTTTACAATGCAGCTTTAGGGTTTCTGACAGGCCAATAATGGAACATTTTTCAACTATCATCTATGAAAGTTTTAAATCTCCCCCCTCCTCTTCCCAAAGACTTTGCATTTTGTGCTAAATCAACCTATTAGTGGCAAAATTACAAGATATACTTTTTTGGCATAAATTATATTTTTCAAATTAAATATTTTATAAAGAAAGTCAAACAAAATGTGCAATTTATGCGTGCAGTGGCATAGCTATCCACCTACGTTACAAAAATACTAAAGGGGAGAAAATCCACATTCATTAAAGAAACCTACTATGAATGAAAACTACCCTGGGAACCTAGAACTAAAAGAAAAAACAAATGCTCCTAGAAAGATTCTCACAGATGTTAATATTGTCTGATAAGCACTGCTATTAATTTTACTGGTATGCTTTTATAATCAAACTCTCACTGTAGTGACAGTCTTGAAATGAAGCTGGTAATAATGTAGTTCCTAAATGGAGAGACAAGGGAGACCTTTCCCAACTGACATTTTGGAAGATCTGAAATGTTCTTTTTATTCCAACAGCTCTTATCAAACTCTCTCAATTAACTTTTTTTCCCTAATTTAATGGATTGTTGAATTTGAGACAAAACTGGAAACATAGGATAAAAGGGGAAAAACCTTACTTCCAAAGGACCTTTCCCAAGGTAGTTTACAAAACTCCTCTCACACAAAATTAGCACCTCACTCTCACTATGCAAAGTAACTGCAGTTATAATTTGGATGACAATTTGATTGCTTTTTATTGCTTAGTGATCTGTGCTTTAATGTGGGGATAAAAGGCATCCTCTGAATGGAATGAAAAAAATTTTTTATATAAATAGCAGTAGACAAGTCTAAATAAGCATTCACACCTCACTGTTGAACACTTTGCATCTGTAATATGCCCTGAAAAACTCAGCCTTAATTACTTCAAGCTCTGGATAAAAGAGCTGAAAACTATTAAAGCCACACCATTTCAAAAGGTCTTATATATATGATGTTAGAGTAACTAGTAAAATAAAGTATATACCTCCAAAGAGCCTCTTTTAATGTCAATGTCTTACAGAATGCCCTTATGCTACCAATATTTATTAGAAAATTTTTTATTAGGGAAAAAAGACTTTTTCCCCCTTCAAATCTACCTAAGCATAAACAGGAAGTAAAAGTATAAGAAATTTTAGACCATGTTTAATTACAAATACTAATTTCTAATTTCCTTATTTATCAGTATTTACTTAGTATGTGAAGCTGAAATCTGTTCTTGAAAAAAATTTCAATTAGAAACAATTCACTTTACAATTAGAAATTCACAGTTTATAACCAGCACAACTGCCCAAATTCCTCCAAATTATTCAATAATTACCAGTAGTACAAATTTATATGGACTAAGATTAATTCTAAAATCTTGAAAAACTACAGTATTGACATTATTTTGGTATTTTATAGTCTGGTAATATCTATTACATATAGATGCTTTTCTCAATTATTTCTATTACCACTGACAACATCCCTAATCTTTTCTGCTATAATTTAACATTTTAAACACCTAAGTAAATCACTTGGCACTGCATGTGAGCATTTTTCATCGTAAAAGTCTACTTTTATACAAATAAGTACTTAAAGAAAACGTATTAGACCTGTCAGTGAAACATGGATAAACCAAATAGCACTATACACTTAATATAGACATCTTTTTTTTAGATTACTGAGAACCACAAAGCTCTGTCTCCCCAAACTAAGTGCTAAAGACAAATATTATGATATATACATACATATCTTTCAAAGTAATAATCCAAAAAACTGTTCAGGCTAATAGTAACAAAGACTTCATTTCAGGATGGATGAGTGAGGTGGGGTCCAGGGATGAAGGTGTGTGTTTGTGTGTGTGTGTGTAACAAAAAAGAATTTACTGTTAACTTTTGAGGGATTAAACCACAGATTTTATACTCTATATTAACTGAGGTAGTGTTTAAAAATGAACGTCTAAAATATGTTAATCCCATTATTAATAAGATTACTACATTACCTCCTTTGGAGTTTTTAACCACTATTTGGTCTAGTATCTCTGACATTTGGTTCTCTGGAAGGTAGTTTCATCATCCAAGACCAAAGACCAAGGTGACAGGCAACGTTCTTAGAAGTACTGTTGACATTTAAATAAACACTTGGGTTCAGTGATAAATTAAAGTTAAAAAAAAAAAGCATCTGTTTTATCTTCAATTGGATTTTATGAAAGAAAATCTGAAGAACCACTTTTTAACATAAGCAGCAGCTTACAGCCCTTATCTGCTTTGTTATAATGTAAGTCGCTACACAGTGCACATAAGAACAATTCACTGAAGTGCAGTCAAAGAGGTGTTACGAAGTGAGATGAAATGCTTCATCTCAATTGGAACTTTCAGTGCCAGTAAAGTAAAAAAAAAGAAAAAGTATCTCTGTGAGTTATGCTTTCTAGTTCACAGGGTTCTTTACAGAGATCTCAAAGGACAAGTCCATTATAAAAAAGAACTGTAATAAGGGAAAATACTAGTCCCCATATTGTGACTGTGTCAGAGCTGATGCCTAACTGTAAAAATGGTCTAAACAAATCAATTAAAAAAGGGTCCTAATCAGTCCAGCTGGATTTTTTTTTCTACTTATATATAGACCTCAAAAAAGATCCTTTCATTTACAAGCATTCTAATGATGATGGCCATGCTTTTTTTATATACAAATTTGCATATATGTTTAATTCCTGTAAAGATTTCCAAATATCTTTAGACATACACAAATTAAACAAACAAATAAAACTTTGCCCTCATCAACTTTAACAACTTCACAAATGTGATAAAGGCAACTACTGTACTCATAAACTCACCTATCACTGCATTTAGTCTGTGCAAAACAAGAACACTGATATAAAAATTAAATTACTGCTGCTTTAAAATTTGGTACTTAAGGCTTTTCACTACAATTTTTAATCATAATAATGTTTCACCAAGGATTTTTTTTTAAATAAACTATGGCTCTTCGTTTCCCATGGAATGTATAAATTATAGGCAACCTTATCTTTTCCTTAAGAGATCCAAGGTGTTATTTAATGCTTTCTTTCACTTTAGGTCTAAATTAATAGTGCTTTGTTCAAGTTCCTGTTAAAATGGTGATGTGGGAAGCTAATGGAAATAGAAGTGCACTGAAAACATATGCATTTTATAAATGAAAAATACTATGAATTATAAAATAATTTTCTGATTTTAATCAGGAACTGTAGTGAAAAACCTTAATCGGTTCAAATAGCCTATAATAACACATTGCAACAAAACTGAAGAGATGGAAAACAAGTAAGAAATTTTATGTAAGTCTAGTCACATAAAAATAACTTATAAGTCCTGGTTGGTGAGGCTCTTCTTTCGCTTTGAGGTTAAAAACCTCTGAAGTAGTGTTATAAACATGAAGAAAAAAGTGGAAGGGCCAAAGATCCCCTTCTAATACCAGCAGTTACAGAACATCCCATTGTGCTAACAGGATGCAGCCTCAGAGACACTGATTCCTGGCTTCCAAAATTAGTTAACAAACAAGGCATCTTTATATTTACCCTAAAAAAGGAATTCAGAGATAACGGTGTGTAGGGTGCTTCTGCATACCGTACTGTTCCACTGTTATTATGCTCTTAAAATGAAAAGTAGAAAACCCATGTAGGTACTCAGTGCTTGGATCTTGCATACAATGGTAACTAAAACTCTTAAAACTGTGGTAATGAATAATGAACCCCCAAAGGGGCTCCACAGAGGGGAGAGGAAGTTGTTTTGGTTAGGGAAGTCCGCAGTTCCAACTGTTCATGTACCAGTAATTGCTGGAACAGCATTTAGAAGATACTCCTGTCTTTGCTGCCCAGTCAGCCGGCTTTTTTGAGGCTTTTAGAAGTCCACAAATATGAATATATATATATGTATATATATATATATAGTCTACATCTATATACATCATAAATATGAGGTCAGGATTCAGCAGATGTATCAACTATAGGTTGCTTTGGTGGTGTTGCCAAGACAGCCTCTGCTTCTTCATGCATCTAGGGAAGAAGTGGTAAATTATTAATGACTTTCTAGTGTATCAACAGATACAATCTCAAAACTTTTAGTTTAATTCAAACAAATATTTTTGAAAGATAAAGTTCAGAAGTACAAATCCTACTTACTTGTAAAAACTGTACATCCTGAAATAATTCTTGTATGAACCTCCGACATGGAAGTCTAAATGTGCAGTGTGACAGCAAATGGGAAACCTCAGAGTAAAGGCATATGTCATCAAATGTTTGAGGATACTTCTCTTTAATTCTAAAATGAAAGAAAAGACTAGGATGTGATAAAAATTATAATAATGACTTGCTTATTTTCTTTCAAAATATCATTTTTAAGTATTTTTTTCCTCTGGATATATAGATCAAGTGACATATCTGGGGTGAGGGCAAAAGAATATAAAATAGTAAATATTCCTACCTCACACTTAAATTATAACTATTTTAAGTTTGGGCTATCTCTTAAAATGATAAAAACCCAAATACTTCTTGGAAAGTGAGAAATATTCTTTTTCACTGGCCTGAGAAATTACAAAATGTATTTACTGGCCTAGAATAACTCAAGTATTTTTAAAACTAAGCTTTAAAATAGAAATAAATTTTTAAAGTTAAACTGAAGTGGAACTTTGGGCTCTATCTTTGTATCTTTCAGCATTTACTAGTGGCTCTCGCCTGGTCCAGCACCTCAGAACCAGCAGTGGGTGGGCTAATACAGGTGAAGGACCCTCTACACTTAAAGCTTCTGGCCAGGAAGTCTGCAGTGGGGCCCTTGTATATATGCTACTACATTTTGTAAAGTCCCACAGGAGACCCTGAAGTGCATTTCATTTTTTGAGGACCACAGCTTTAAATAGTGCATATCAAAGATGTTGAAGATGGCCTGAATATTCTTTTATCATGTTGCTGTGATTTAGAAAAGCAAAAAAATTCTGCAACTTTTAAAAGGAGTAAAAATAGGGAAAAATTAAACCAAGAAAATGTCACTTATTTTTATGAATGCCAGCTTTTCTTGAGCTTTATGGTCTCAGAATTCTTCTACTTCTTAAAAATTGTTGAGAAACCCCCAAATCTTATTTTTTGTGTGCCATGAAAGTGAAAGTCACCTAGTCGTGTCCAACTCTTTGTGACCCCAAGGACTATACAGTCCATGGAATTCTCCAGGCCAGAATACTAGAGTGGGGGAGCCTTTCCCTTCTTCAGGGAATCTTCCCAACCCAGGGATCGAACCCCCATCTCCCACATTGCAGGTGGATTCTTTAGTTCTACTTTTGTGGGCCATAGCCATCAATAATTACCATACAAGAAATTAAAATTTATCTAAATTCCATATATATGTGTTAGTATGCTGTAATGAAAGATGGTAACGATAACCCTATATGCAAAACAGAAAAAGAGACACAGAAATACAGAACAGACTTTTGAACTCTGTGGGAGAAGGTGAGGGTGGGATGTTTCAAAAGAACAGCATGTATACTATCTATGGTGAAACAGATCACCAGCCCAGGTGGGATGCATGAGACAAGTGCTCGGGCCTGGTGCACTGGGAAGACCCAGAGGAATCGGGTGGAGAGGGAGATGGGAGGGGGGATCGGGATGGGGAATAAGTGTAAATCTATGGCTGATTCATATCAATGTATGACAAAACCCACTGAAATGTTGTGAAGTAATTAGCCTCCAACTAATAAAAAAATTAAAAAAAAAAAGAAATTAAAATTTAGAAAATTTCAAAACATTTATTAATTCATTTAAAAAATAAAATTACATGTTAACATAAATACATATATTTTAATGAAAAATAACTATATTTTCCAAAACTAAGAGTGAGAAGAGTCATTATTTTACATTTTTACAGATCTTTTTAACATCTGGCTGAATAGAAAACAGTTGGATTCACATACCTGCTTCTGCATTCAATTTGTTATCATATGCTAGTTTGGTTGAAGTAGATGAAAATCTAGGCTCACTAAGATATGCCATGCAGTTGAGAACTACTGATGTAAAGCTAATTGATCAAACTTTTTAAGTATTTCAAGTGTCTTTTTCACCATAAAAAAGCAAAGAATACTCGTGCTCAAAGCTTACTTACGTTAAAAGCCCAGTTTCATGACATTTAGTTGAAACTGAACTACTCAAATTAATGACTAATCTCAGAACTTCTTTGCGAAGGAGTATTCGGCACATTGGTGTATCATCTGGAATTGTTTTAACACCTGAAAAGAAGATAAAAATATTTTATCTGTATCACAATAGAAAACTACTATAACTAATGGAATTTGTTTTAAACTTTACCAAACATACATATAAAATTGAGATAAACTGCACATGACCTGCCAATCATTTTGGGATCAAAATTCTTTCTAATGAAAGCAGACAACTATGTGAGTATGCATCAGCAGCTGATATAGGTATAATAGTTGATTAAATATACCTAAATAAAACTAAGTTGTCATAGATTTGAGACAACTAATGAACAGCACTCATCATTAACAAACAACTAAGTACAGTTATATTAACAAGCTTTGGATTTAAATCTGAAAACTTACCTAGTAGCAATTCTGTACTTTTGGTGCTGCTGGCTGAGCCTTCTTGAGACACTCCATCACTGCATCCAGAAATGCCAGAAAATTTAGAGGGAACTACTTCTAAGGGATTATGGATAGTCTGCTCACACCAATCAGAATATGGAATGTCTTGAAGGTCTGAAGAAATAAATTAATTCAATAAACAGATCAAAACAGCTTAATTCCTATGCTTGTACTGTATACCACAAAGGAATGGTTCCTTGTAATTTCCTTCCAGTCTCTTCAATAATTATTTTCCAAGATGAAGATTTTCAAAGTAAATTTACAGACTGCTCAAATAGTAAAGTGTTAAATTCTAAGACATTTACACATAAGATTTTTTTCCCTAAACTACAAAAATAATAAATATGTGTTTAAAGAATTCATATAAAGATATATATAGAATAAGTGAAGGTCTTTTACCTACCCCCTCTTCCATGCCTCCCACCCTTAAACTAAATAGCCCTCTCCTTAAATATATAAAAATTCCGCTCTTCTGCTATTTTAAATTTCTCTCTCTTGCTCTTTAGGTGTATAAGTGAGATTACACTGTATCTATTATTCTATCACTTGCTAGTCTTACCATTTAATAATCACCAATATAACAATCATAGTTCCCCAGACTTATCAGTCCCTTTCATAGGGTTAAACTTACTATTACTATCCATGCATTGCTAAGGTCTACTCCTAGATGGGATTTTAAAGTCAACTAAACATCTTAGTGTGGCTAAAATGACATCAATATTTTTTATTTAAAAACTGCCTGAGCACTTAAACTAAGTGATTAGAGCAAATAGAAATCAGAAAGTCTTCAGTTATCCTTTTAGGAGATAACACTGGGCAACCCAGAAAATCATGCAACCTTAGTACGCTAAGAAAAGAGATTCAGAGAGAAGACACCATCAGTCAGAAGGTAAGACCTCTTGATAGTTAGTCCTATCCTCTTTCCATTACAGTACATTGTCAGAATAGTAATAAAGAGTTTTTTTAAAAGTCTAGGAAACTAGACCTACATCAACACATACTATTCTTCCTATGCTACTTTCAGTAGAATAGATACCACTACCTCAGCTCACCTTTAAGTACTTCCTAAGATTAATAGTGACATAATATTAAGCAGAATATGTTCTGGTTCCTCAGGATATCAACTCAGCATAGTTTTAATACCTTGGTTACTAAGAAAATCATGCATCTGTCAGGTACTTAAAAGTAACATATGCTACTTAAATTATACACTGATTTTAAAAATAAAACTACTGCCAAAAGATCTGAAAACTAAAGATGTACTTAAAAACCAGTAATGCTGAATAACCAGGTAAGAAATGGCTATGTTATTTTGGACTCAGTAAGCTTCCCAGGAAGTAAAAAGACAAAATATTCCAGCAGGAAGAACAATAAGAAAATTATACTTTCTATGTCAATGTTGTTTGTGAAAGGTTATAAACTTATTCATTTCAGCCTCATCTTCAACCAGTGATGACTCCTAACATTTCTAACCTGTTATAACCACATTTTATTTCTAAAGATATCATCCATTCTTATTAAAAAAAAAAAAATCACACCTCTAACTAAACAAAGCCAAAAGGATTAGTTTCTCCCACTGTGGTGGTTTAGTTGCTACTCATGTCCAACTCTTGCGACCCCATGGACTGAGGCCTACTAGACTCCTCTGTCCATGGAATTCTCCAGCCAAGAATACTGGAGTGGGTTGCCATTTCCTTCTCCAGGAGATTGTCCTGACCCAGGAATTGAACCTGGGTTTCCTGCATTGCAGGCAGATTCTTTACCAACTGAACTACAAGGGAAGCCTCGCTAGAGTCTTCTTCACATCTTCTCCCACTGGAAGATGTGAAAAAGCATCCTAAGAATAGTGGTAACAGAAGGCTTTTAATCCATGGGCTATCTTTTGTATGAAACTTGCTAAACCATATGGATAAAAATTTTTAATGAAATAATTACATGTGCTAAATGGAAACTTCAGAGAACATGTGGGTAGAATATTGGCACTATTTATTAATCAGTAGGATATGGAGAACCAAAACTTCTTGAAATTGGGAAGCTAGGTGACCTACTTCTTAGGCATAGAAGATAATGTCTAGCACTCTGCTAAAGGCCAAAACTCCATACTAGACTGATGATATTGACTTTTAGGGACATTTATTTTGAAAGCTATTCAATGCAATGAAACTTATACACACTTTTACTCAACACATTTCATGATTATTTTTAATTTGGATGAAGCATTATGTCCATAAATTGAACCTTTTTCTCTGTGTAATTGACATTTAGTTTCTTAACTGTATCTGTTGCTTTTATTGTTTCCTCTCTTTTTAATTAATAATATTCTGTACTGTCCTTAGTTGCTCAGTTGTGTCTGACTCTTTGTAACTTCGTGGACTGCAGTCCGCCAGACTCCTCTGTCCAAGGGGCTTCTCCTGGCAAGAATACTGGGGTGGGTTGCCATGCCCTCCTCCAGGGGATCTTCCCAACCCAGAGATCGAACCCAGGTTGCCCTCACTGCAGGCAGATTTTTTTACTGTCTGAGCCACTAGCTCAGCTTTATTTTATCTTTTAGTTAAAAATGGAGACATGACAGCAATCAGAGCAGAAAAAGAAGTAAAAGGAATCCAGATAGGAAAAGAAGAAGTGAAACTCTCGCTGTTTGCACATGACATGATCCTGTACATAGAAAACCCTAAAGACTCTTCCAGAAAATTACTAGAGCTAATCAATGAATATAGTAAAGTTGCAGGATATAAAATTAACACACAGAAATCCCTTGCATTCCTATATACTAACAATGAAAAAACAGAAAGAGAAATTAAGGAAACAATACCATTCACCATTGCAACAAAAAGAATAAAATACTTAGGAGTATATCTACCTAAAGAAACAAAAGACCTATACATAGAAAACTATAAAACACTGATGAAAGAAATCAAAGAGGACACAAACAGATGGAGAAACATACCGTGTTCATGGATTGGAAGAATCAATATTGTGAAAATGGCTATTCTACCGCAAAGCAATCTATGATTCAATGCAATCGCCTATCAAGCTATCCACGGTATTTTTTTCACAGAACTAGAACAAAATAAATTTCAACAATTTGGTATTGGAATACAAAAACCCTCGAATAGCCAAAGTATCTTGAGAAAGAAGAATGGAACTGGAGGAAATCAACCTGCCTGACTTCAGACTCTACTACAAAGCCACAGTCATCAAGACAGTATGGTACTGGCACAAAGACAGAAATATAGATCAATGGAACAGAATAGAAAGCCCAGAGATAAATCTACGAACCTATGGACACCTTATCTTTGACAAAGGAGGCAAGGATATACAATGGAAAAAAGACAACCTCTTTAACAAGTAGTGCTGGGAAAACTGGTCAACCACTTGTAAAAGAATGAAACTAGAACACTTTCTAACACCATACACAAAAATAAACTCAAAATGGATTAAAGATCTAAATGTAAGACCAGAAACTATAAAACTCCTAGAGGAGAACATAGGCAAAACACTCTCCGACATAAATCACAGCAAGATCCTATATGACCCACCTCCCAGAATATTGGAAATAAAAGCAAAACTAAACAAATGGGACCTAATGAAACTTAAAAGCTTTTGCACTACAAAGGAAACTATAAGTAAGGTGAAAAGACAGCCCTCAGATTGGGAGAAAATAATAGCAAATGAAGAAACAGACAAAGGATTAATCTCAAAAAATATACAAGCAACTCCTGCAGCTCAACTCCAGAAAAATAAATGACCCAATCAAAAAATGGGCCAAAGATCTAAACAGACATTTCTCCAAAGAAGACATACAGAATGGGCTTAACAAAACACATGAAAAGATGCTCCACATCACTCATTATCAGAGAAATGCAAATCAAAACCACAATGAGGTACCATTACACACAAGTCAGGATGGCTGCTATCCAAAAGTCTACAAGCAATAAATGCTGGAGAGGGTGTGGAGAAAAGGAAACCCTCTTACACTGTTGGTGGGAATGCAAACTAGTACAGCCACTATGGAGAACAGTGTGGAGATTCCTTAAAAAACTGGAAATAGAACTGCCATATGACCCAGCAATCCCACTCCTGGGCATACACACCGAGGAAACCAGATCTGAAGAGACACGTGCACCCCAAGGTTCATCACAGCACTGTTTTAAATAGCCAGCGACATGGAAGCAACCATAGATGCCCATCAGCAGATGAATGGATAAGGAAGCTGTGGTACATATACACCATGGAATATTACTCAGCCGTCAAAAAGAATTCATTTGAACCAGTCCTAATGAGATGGATGAAACTGGGGCCCCTTATACAGAGTGAAGTAAGCCAGAAAGATAAAGAACATTACAGCATACTAACACATATATATGGAATTTAGAAGATGGTAACGATAATCCTATATGCAAAATAGAAAAAGAGACACAGAAGTACAGAACAGACTTTTGAACTCTGTGGGAGAATGTGAGGGTGGGATATTTCAAAAGAACAGCATGTATAGTATCTATGGTGAAACAGATCACCAGCCCAGGTGGGATGCATGAGACAAGTGCTCGGGCCTGGTGCACTGGGAAGACCCAGAGAAATCGGGTGGAGAGGGAGGTGGGAGGGGGGATCAGGATGGGAATACGTGTAACTCTATGGCTGATTCATATCAATGTATGACAAAACCCACTGGAAAAAAAAAATAAATAAATAAAGGAAATCAGTTCTGAATATTCAAAAAAAAAAAGATAAAAAAATAGAATAAACTAATTATTTTATTTAATAGTGGACATATTCACTTATTTAATGATTTGTCTTATAATTCCATTGAAATCATAAAAAAAAAAAAAATGGAGACATGAAGTATAGGATAGATCAGCCTCTAAGAGATTGCATACCTTCTTTATTCCCTGTATCTGGGCATAAGGCTGAATGTAGCCTTATGTGAGAAAGAATAAAAAGCTCTAGGGAAAAAATTATACAAGTCCATATGGGTTAATTCAGAAAAATCATAAGCTAAATTCTTCCTATCAGAAAGTGAAGTCTCCAAATAGAATATATTAAATGCTGAAACAATTCATGAAAAAAATCAAGAATTTCTGTGAGGAGCTCTGATCCACCTGATCATCATTTCTCCTGGGCAGCAAGAACAAGGAAACTATTGTTGGAATGAACAAGGAGATTTTCCTTAGGAACACAGTAAGATCATTCTAATTGAACTATCAGAATTTATGAAAGAATATTATTTCTAATGTAAACAACTTAGTGTGAGTCACCATTAATGGACAGCTTAGTGAATGCTAATCTTACATGTTAGTAAGTACCAAAACTACACCATAAGGCAGGTATCATTATTCCCATTTAGAAATTTAAGAAAAAATTAAAAGTAAAGCTCAGTGAAGCTAAGTATATTGCCCAAGATCAAATAATAAGATGGAAAAGTTTGGCTTTGAACCCAAGTGCTCTTGACACCAAACCTCACACCCTGCTATGTTTACACCAGGGGTCTGAGTATTTCCTGGAGCTCTGGCATTTCCCAGTCTCCTCCATCCCCAGTTGTACATTTGGGCGAGGACAGGGAGATGGGATACCACCTGATGTTCCCCTTACACTGTCATCTGCATACCACTGATCTTTTGTATGGACTATTGAAACATGGGTTTTACAACTAATATTTTTGAAAACCAGCACTGTCTCTTTAGGGCCCTCCTTTACTCAATGTAATCTCTACCCACTCCTCACAAATCTGTCAGTTTAATTACCTGGCCAGACATTCAAACCAATCTCCTTGCTATTATCCTTTATAGCCTGCTGATTTTTTTCCAGTGCTCTCTTTCACAGATGGACTAGTCTAAAACACTAGTCGAACCCACTTTTAGTTGGTTAGCTACAATATGGCAAATGCAGTGGTATACATGAAGTGCACCCCAAAGAAACATATAATGCGGCCAACATTTTGCCTTGCATACTTAACAATACATTGCATACACATCTGAGAAGGTGGTAGACACAGAATACAAATATCTTAATCGCCTTTCCTCTGAGCTTCAACATTTTTTTGAACAACTGCCACTGCCAACATTACCACTGGACTGCAAATTTTAAAGAATGAAAAGTCTTGTGTTCAAGTCCTGATGCCTCTTTAAAATTATCATTACACAGCAGAGGCACGACTTCAGACTACTGCAAACTACAGTAATCCAAACAGTGTGGCAATGGCACAGAAACAGACATACAACATATAGATAAAGGAAACGGAATAGACAATCCAGAAATAAACCCATGAACATATGGTCAATTAATCTAAGAGAAAGGAGGCAAGAATATACACTGGGTAAAAGATAGTCTTTTCAAAAAGTGGTGCTGGTACAACTGCACAGCTACATGTAAAAGCATGAATGTTCAAATGAAATATTAGAACATCCTCTAGCACCACATACAAAAATAAACACAAAATGCATTTGAGACCTAAACTTCTAGAGGAAATCATAGGTGTAACACTGTTTGACATAAACCGTAGCAATGGTTTTTTGGATCTGTCTCCCAGAGTAATTGAAATGGAAAGGAAAATAACCAAAATAAACTTAAAATCTTTTGTACAGCAAACCTCCCCCCCCCACCAAAAACACCACACTTAAAACAAAGCAAAAAGACAACTTACAGACTGGGTGAAAATATTTGAAAAGAATGCTTCTGACAAGGAATTAATTTCCAAAATATACAAACAGCTCATACAGCTCAATTAAAAAAAAAAAAAAATCAAAAAGTGGGCAGAAGACCTAAACAGACATTTTTCCAAAGAAGGCATAGAGATGACCATGAAACGGCCAATAAGCACAGAAAAAGATGCTCAATACCACTATTAGAGAAATGCAAATCAAAATGACAATGAGGTATCATCTTACACCAGTCAGAATGGTTATCATTAAAAAGTCTACAAACAACAAATGTTAGAAAAGGTACAGAGGAAAAATGAAACCTCTTATACTGTTGGTGAGAATATAAATTGGTGCAGCCATTATGGGGAATGGTATGGAGGTTCCTTAAAAAACTAAAGAGTCACCATATGATCCTGCAATCCCACTCCTGGCATATACCCAGAGAAAACCATAATTCAAAAAAATACATGCACCCCGATGTTCATAGCAGCACTATTCACAACAGCCAAGACATGGAAGCAACCTAAATGTCCATCGACAGATAAATGGATAAAGTAGTTGGAATATTACTCAGCAATGAAAAAGAATGAGATAATGCCATTTTCAGAAACATGGATGGACCTAGAGATTATCAAATTAAGTCAGAAGAGAAAGACAAATACGTGGTATCACTTATATGTGGAATCTAAAAATGATACAAATGGACTGATTTACAAAACAGAAATAGGTTCACAGACATAAAGAACAAGCTTATGGTTACCAAAGGGGATGGGCGGAGATAAATTAGGAGTTTTGGATTAACATATATACACTATTACACATAAAATGGGTAAACAAAAAGGGTCTACCATATAGCAGAGGGAACTATATTCGGTATCGTGTAATAACCTACAATGGAAAGGCACCTGAGAGAGAATACACCCACACGCACATGTATAACTGAATCACTCTGCTGTATACTTGAAAGTAGCACAACATTGTAAATTACCGATACTGCAATTAAAGAGAAGCAGAGGAATCATTGTTTAGTTATCTGCCACAGATAACAGGGCTTCCCAGGTGGCTCAGTGGTAAAGAAACTGCCTGCCAATGCAGGAGATACAGGTTCGATCCTTGGGTTAGGAAGAACCCCTGGAGGATGAAACAGCAATCCACTCCAGTATTCTTACCCAGAAAATTCCATGGACAGAGGAGTCTGGGGGCTACAGTCCATGGGATCACAAAAAGTTGGACATAAATAAGCATGCATGGATAATAAAGATATCTCCCTTCTGATACATAAATTCCTTAATATGGCCAATAGCAGTGTTTCTCAAACATTAATGTATACATGAATAACCTGGGCATCTTGTTAAAATGCTGATTCTGATTCTGTGTGGGGCAGAGTTTGAGACGACATTTCTAACAAGTGCTCAAGTGATGCTGATGCTGCTGGTTCACGGACGACTTTGGGTAGAAAGAGCTATGCAGTACCTGTTCTCTGCCTGTCTTTCCAGGCTGATCCTGTTATTTCCTCTCCCTTCACTTTCTGAGCTCCATTCCCATGGGTGTCCCATGCTTGCACCCATCAGAGAAGACTTTTGTTCATGTTCCTTCCTCTCTCTTAAAATTCTCTATACTCCAGTTTTCATTTAGTTAGGTTCTATTCACTCTTTCAACCACTGCTCAAGAGCAATTCTTCAGAAGTCTCTTCTTCGATCTGCCTATTTGATTATGTTTGTTGTTTAGTTGCCAAGTCATGTCCGAGTCTTTCTGCGATACCACAGACTGTTGCCCATCAGGCTCCTCTGTCCATGGGATTTCCCAGGCAAGAATACTGGAGTGGGTTTGTCATTTCCTTCTCCAGGGGATCTTTCCAACCCAGGGACCGAATCTGCATCTCCTGTATTGCAGGAGGTCTCCCACATTGCAATCAGATTCTTAACCACTGAGCCACCAGGAAAGCTCACTAGGTTCTATTCCTTTGCTAATATCAGGCAGCAAGTAATGGTGGCTCAGGCGGTAAAGACTGCCTGAAATGTGGGAAAACTGGGTTTGATCCTTGAGCTGGGAAGATCCCCTGGAGAAGGGAATGGCTACCAGTAGTTTTGCCTGGGAAATCCCACGGACAGAGGAGGAGCCTGGTGGGCTACAGTCCATAGTGTCACAAAGAGTTAGATATGACTGAGGAAAAACAATACTTGGTACCTACCCTTGATGGCACTTGTTGCAAATATGGTTATTATTTTGTGTATTGACTGGGTGGTTGATCAATCCATTTCCTTCTCCATTGGATATACAATATAAGAATAGTGTCTTTTTATTTTTTCCTCTCACAACTGTCTTCTTAGCATATAGAGCAATGCCTGATCCCCAGAGTGACATAATAAATATTAAGTTGATTGCATGAATGAGTAGAGGTTCAGTGTTTTCTTAACAACTAGCCTGCTTCCTTTCACACCTGAGAGGATATCAGTAGTAAATTGTAATCATTTCCCAATTAAGAGTCATTCTCCCCACTTCATATCACTTGAATAACAAGTCAAGGGGTTCTAATGGCTGAGCCAAGGTGAGAGCCTCATTGACGGCAGCAATTCTTCCACAAGTCCCAAACTTGATGCGTCTCAACTTGATTACTATACTGGAGTGGGTTGCCATTTCATTCTTCAGGGGATCTTCCCGACCCAGGGATCGAACTTGGGTCTCCCATGCTGCAGGCAGATTCTTTACTGTCTGAGCCACCAGAGAAGCCCAACTAGCTCAGCAATAGATCACAAATGGATCAGAATTTGCTGGACTGTCTTGTGACAGCATAATTAGAGGGCTGGCTTCCCTATTTCCTGTTTGATAAAGAGAAAACAGTATAGCAAAACTCCACAGTAAGTGCTTCCTAAGTATTTGCTGAATGAGTAAATAAACAGAACTTACAAGAACTAAAACATCATAAATAATGTATAGACAAATGACTTAAAGTAGCATCTTCTTTTCTGTGTACATCAGAACAATACTGACCAAACCTTTCACTCAACAGAAAATGAAAATAATATAGCAGGCTGAGTCCCTGTTCGTAGTGGGAAGTGCCTTGTCCAAGGGTTTGTCAAACCCAGGCCCTACTGGGAGAGGATTAATCTCTCAGCACATCCATAACCTACTCAGTTATCAGTGTGCAGAAATCCATCAGTTGGGAAGATTTTAATCAGACTACCATGGAGAAGTGGAGATGAATGGCCCAGAGAACTCTGGTTATCACTACGTTTTTCTGAGGGTGGCGAAGTGATATTCACCAAGAAAAGGTATCTATAGTTATACTTTAAACATACATATCATATAAAAAGGCTGAATCTGGGTCTGATTCACTTTCTGTCTCACCAAAAACATACTGAGTGCCTAGTATATAAAGCAGTATGTAGCTAGGTGTTAGAAAATAAAAATGAAAGGGCATGACAGACTATACCCTGAAGCACCTTACTGAATGGAATGGGAAAAAATAACCAACAATAATTAACACAAGAGATCTATGTACAAAGGGCAATAAAAGTAAAGAGGAAAAAGTGTCAGTATCTGACTAAGAGGGTCAGACAAAGCTGTGAAGATAAAACATTCCCGTCTCTGAGGATGAGGTGGGCTTGCCAAATGGACTCTATGTGGCTATGTGTGAGCTTACATGTGTGTGAGGAGGGGAAGGTGCAAGAGGGAACAGCATGGAAAACACACTTTTCAAGCCCAGAATCACGAAAAAGAGCATAATCTGTTCAAAAACACCAAATAAGTCAGTAATGGCATGTCAATCACAAGATAGGAGAATGGTGATAAAAACAATCGACAGATCAGAGTCTTGTGTGCGAGACATGAAAAGTCAGTAAAGAACTGTTAACAGACTAATCCAAGGCAACAGTATGAAAGGTGAACTGCAAGGGGACAAAACTGGAGACAAACACTAACACTCCACAGGTAGATGCTGAGGGACTGCACTGAAGCTGAGGGAATGAGGTGGAGAAAGAAGGATGATCAGTAGGGCTGGGAGAGATCTTGTGACTGGAGCAGATTCAAATTCAGGTGGATTCATCCAGACAGACATAATCACTCACCTGAATGACTACATATTGCACTCAGTTGGTTACTGGGCTGGAAACCCAGAATTTCAATACAGACACAATAAAGGCAGTTATCATCTGTATGTTCCTGTAGTCCAGTGTCTTCTGTACTTTCTAAAAACAGAGAAGCATCTGAATGGATTGAATTCATTATTTCCGTAAGACTCATCTGCTGTCGTAGCAAGTGAAAAGAGTTTTTTACAAGACCTCCAGTTCCAGATGGAAGACCTGTGTGTGAATAAATATAAAACATAATCTGAGGAAGATGGCATCACTGACACTTCTTTCGAGGTGCATTAAACTATGTGAAATTTTAAAGAAGGGAAATTAGGGAAGAAAATCAGAACACCTTTTATGACTCAAAATCTAATCTTAATTGGGGAGGAAAAATAGGATAATTTGCTTTAAATTAGGAAAATAATTAACATCAACAGATATAATTATCTTACTTTAACATGAGGTTTTAAATACAAAATAAAAAAATAAAATTATACAATTAGGTATCATTTCAATTCTTCTCAATATCTGCATAAAGAAAAAGTAAATAATTCTGGGTCTAAAGAGGTCCTTGTTAAGAAAAAAATCAAGATTATAAAGCTTTAAATCTGTGGCTGATATGCATATATTAATTAGAATACTACAGCTCATGGCAAAGAGAGATCATGTATATAATTATTTTCTCTCTCTCTCCTCTCTCCAAAAAGGGTAAGTGCTAAATTTTTTTTCATATATTATATGTTTAAAACAGAAACAACTGATCTGGTTTTTGTCTTCTTGAGAGGCTAGGTACTTAGTTCCCCCTCAAAAAAAGTTATGGTTTAATTTTAAATTGACTCAACTATTTTGTTGCCCAAAATTAAGTATATGTGAATTTTTAGTGTCATCCTACTGATAAGAATTTTCTTTTTAATATAAAGAGAACAAAAACCATCCATTACCTCCAGCATCATGGGCAAATACTCTTGCACCTCGATCATCATGTGGAGGTATATTTTTTGTTTGAAAATAAGGAATATCCTTTACCTGAAATAGATATAAGTCACAGTAAGTCCTATTATAAAAAGAAATTCATTTTATGAATATTAGCAAAATTAAATGAAATATAATTTAAATGGAATTACTAGAGCACATGAACCTATAATGAAAAGATACTGAAGGAAGTTATATTACCAAAATTTGACAAAATAACATAAAACCGTTAAGGTCCTTATCTATCCTTAGTTACTTAAATGGATATTAAAATAATTATTTTAGAATTTATCTCCAGTGTTCCTGCCTGGAGAACCCCAGGGACAGGGGAGCCTGGTGGGCTTCCGTCTATGGGGTTGCACAGAGTCGGACACGACTGAAGCGACTTAGCAGCAGCAGCAAAGTGTTTTTGGTCTTCTAGACAAATGTATTCTTAATTCTATCTACCATCTAGAGATTTGTGAGTATTTTGTGGGATTACCACAGTACGTGGCTGCCATGTATGAGATAAGCAGAATCAAAGGATTAAATAAAACAAGGGATATACTGTACATTTCAAACTTAAACAATGTTTTATGTCACTTATATATCAATTAAAAAAAACAGGAATAAGTCAAACATGACTAAAAAGCAAGATTAGGACTTAAAACTTCTATAGAGAAATATACAGATAAAGAAATCAAACAAGATGCTGATTTAGTATGAGAAGAGAAAAAGGATAATGTTTTGGGGACTTAGAGGTGCTAAAAAGAGTACAGAATAGTCAAGAAAGGTGGAATAACTCTTATGGTAAGATTTCTTTAACTAAAACTGCCTAAGAATATCACCTTCCCTAAAATTAGTATTTACTCTAAATTATAATTTCTAGTAAGCAACTAATAGAATATGAAAAAGAACAGTAAACTAATTCAAAAGAAACCAAAAGAATTTATGATACCTGGAATATATCATTGATATCTACTGGAAGAGCAAGACCAATATAGTCATCTGAGCTACCGTATGTCGCACTGGACACCATGGACCTCACGGAGGAGGATCGCTGCAGCGTATTTTGGTTAATAGGACTTAATAAATCTTCTTTATCTAGCGAAGCATAACTTAAAGCTTTCATGAACCTAGAATATCATTAAAAAAACTGCATTAGTTTCTTGATTTGTTATAACAATCAGATAAATAACTGTAGTCTATTTTCTTTCATATCTTCAAAAAGGAGAGAAAGCATGTCAAGTACTAAACAGTGCCATCTTATGTACTGAGAACATATAAACACTTGAAAATATTTATCTCCTATAAATTGATATATAAAAGTTCATTAGTAATGTTGACTGTTGACCAAAAACAACTGTTATGGTCTCTCAGGTAAAAGTGAAAAGGTGAGCAATTAAGGTAACGTTCAACATCTAGAAATAAAAATAAAAACAAAAACTGACCTCAGAAAATAGAGGTATTATCCAAATATTAACTTCACAGTCACTTGAGACTGCCAGATTTGCTATCATACAAGTAAGGGCACATCTATTAATTCTATTTAATACTACTTTTATTAAAATAAGCTTAATAACTTATTCTTTTGCATAGTAATTACTTTATCAACATAAGATTTTCTAATATAGCAGACATACACAAAACAGTAAAAATGGTATCTCATATAAATACTACAAAAGATAGTTTATATGAAGCACTGATGTTTCCTCAATACATTCCTTACCAGTGATTCCATGCCATGGACTACTAACATTTCCACAAGATATACCTTCCTTATACAGATTTTCATTCATGCAACAGACATACTAAAATATCTTATTATATGCCTGCTTTGTATATACAAGGCAGTACTCAAGGTTCTACAGTATATGTATACTGCTATTTGAAAATTCAAATCATTTAAAATGTAAAAATGTAGCCTGATAACAAAGATTTTGAAAAGCATACAAAATAAATGTTTTATAAATAGCTACTAAAAGTAACATAGGAAAAACCACTCCTAATTCCCAAATAAAAACCACTCAGAATTGAAATTAACAAATTTTAAAACTAGGGCCGCAGTTTTTAATTTGTACTTGTTTATCTTTCTAATTCCAGAGAACTCTTCAAAGACTACTGGACTGACGGGGAAGAAATTATTGTTATACTTGCCTCCACAATACCTATTTCAATCAGAGTAGCTCCATTTTTACACATCCTTCACATTGGATTTCCACAGAAAAGTTTTTTGAAGAAAGGGGTTCTCTACTTAAAAAGTTAATGCTTTAAAAAATGCTTAAAACCACTGATCTACTCCAATTACCTCCAAGCAATCGAGGCCTACATATTTCAAAATTCATGAATTTTACTATATAGATTTACAACAGTAAACAATTGAGAGTTTTGTCTGCCTTTGTTCTGGATTGATAAGGCTTGCAAAGCTTTTGAATTCCAAGGAGATAAGATACTACAGCATAATTATGGAACTTTTTCCAAGTTCCTTCACTTAGTGCCGGGATTAGATCTCAAGGTTAAGGATTCCTACTTCAGTGTATTTTTCTGCTATGCCTCAAAGAAACACCTCAGAAAGATATGGTTTTTAAGACTGCTGGATTCATGCTAATCATTATACCACAGTATGAGAATGACTACTCTTCTAATTTTATAGGAAAAAATCTTTTCAGCCTCGATCCAAACTATTAAGAGTAAATGTATAGCTATCTTCCATCATTTTCATTTTCTCTGAATTAACCAAAAGAAAGAAGTGGGAAAAGGAAGACTAATATTGACAATTTTTTCCTCCATGGACCCTGGTTAAATATTAAATACTTAACACAGTTTGAAGAGTAAGTGGAAGATTTGATGAACATAAGATTTCTGTTTGGCATTCATTCCTTTGTACAGTTGTTCTTGTTTCTCTTGATTGCTTTTTCTTGTTTTCATTTTTTCCCTCTCCCAAGAAATGAAAAATATATAGCAATCCTTTATAATGCCAATAACCTGGAATTTTACTCTGGGAGTAAAACTTCCATATACCCTTCTCTCATTCTAACAGAGAGTACAGGAAATAAGATCCTAAGAACCCAGACTGATTAGGAAATAGTGATTTGGAGTTGTTGTCATCTCTCGTTTATTCTAATGAATAGTTAAGCAATGAAACTTTTTACCTGTGCTGTAACCAGTTTAGATAGAAATACCTGCTTCAACAAGATAGAATGATTCTAAGTGGGTAGAATAATCTTAACTGGGTGGTCCAGAGTTAACAGCGCTTTTTTTATTGTACTGAGCTGCAAGATGGTGGCGTCCTTACTACTTATTTTGGGTGCTACATTACTGCCCCTGGCTGAATGCTACTAGCTGCTATAATCTGAGTTTTCAAGTATTTTGCTTTAGTATAAAAGTTTCCTCTTTTAGTAATATATTTAAAAAAAAAAAAAGTTTCCTCTTTTGCTACCAATTTCAACAGCTGTTCTTTCTTGTCACAGGGTCCTTACCAGTAAAAGGTTTTAATTATTGTTCTATAGGCCTGAAAACCTGATATCCAAACTTGTTAGAATAAACACTGATAAATTTTGAATGTGGGTCAGAGGTACCTCCTTTGAATAAAATTTGTGAATGTCACTGCATAGCTTTATACTAGTGAGTTGTTGAGAGGGATGACGTTGTCAGATAGGTAAGACAGTATTGCATAATTTATGAAATCCTACCAAAGGGAACATAATTTACTATCTGCTGCAAGGAGTCTCTTCTAATAAATGTGTTAACATTACTGAAAGAAAATTCCTTCATAACTTCTTAACAACTTGATTACATAAGAGCCAAATGGATTACATTAAAGAAATAGCTATCAATAATAATAGTGATAATGATGATGATGATAGCTAACTTTTATTGAGTGCTTAATTTGTGCTAGGAACTAGGCTCACTACTTGGCAAATACATCCACTTAATAAATGTAAATGAATAATCAAAAACTACAGAAGATTTTTAGAAGTACTTGACCCAACAAAAAATTAGGTTTTAGAAATTTTTGCAAAAATCAGATTTAGCAATGAAAATCTTTTATAGATAAAATTTACTACTTTGACCAACTTGATATAATCTTTAGATAGAGCAGAAATCTCCCAAATGTTCTTGAGCACAGGCATACTGCAATGCTGAATTCTGAGGACCAAGTAATTCACTGAATGTTCATTTGGTTCCTACTTAGTTATCACAGCTACTTAAACTGAGGGTTTCCCTTGTGGCTCAGTGATAAAGAACCTGCATGCAAATGAAGGAGACGCAGGTTTGATCCCACGGTCAGGAATATCCCGTAGAGAAGGAAATGGCAACCCATTCTGGTATTCTTGCCTGGGAAATCCCAAGCAGAGAGGAAAATGGCGGGCTACCAGTCCATGGAGTCGCAAAAGAGTCGGACACGACTTAGCGACTAAACAACTTAAGCTGGAAAGACTTGTACTGAAATTTTGTTATCTTCAAAAAAAAAAAAAAAAGAAAAGGTCAACTTTTGGAGCCTTAAATTGACCTACCTGAAAAAGTTGTTTGTTATTGTAGGTCTTAAGCTCCTGATTCCCCCGACATGCTTCTTTTTAAAATCGATCCTTGCAGAAGCGAGAAATAAATAAAAAAAGCTTGTGACTTGTGTGTCCTTGCAAAGCATGTATGTTTATTTCCAGGGCCTAAAGGAGTTTCTTTTCCCCCCTCGCAGCTGCAAGAATCCATTTCAAATCATATCCGGGTAACTAGGAGCTTATAGCCTACTACAGTAAACAGTAGGTCAGTTCTGAGGCTTATGTAGATGTAAAACTTAGCTAAGGCTTTACATTTAAGTCTGTTAAAATTCAACCATGTTCATTTTAAAATGTTTATTTGCTCACCTGCTTGGTGTTAACCTGGACTCAAAGCTGTTGGCCTTCATGGTGATGGTATCAGTAAACAGCACATCCTTTGCTGGGGATGCCAAAGCTTCAGAATGAGATAAGGATGGATGCATTCTTTGCTGCTGTAATCTTTTCAGGGTAGCGTAGCCAAAGGCATCTCTAGAACTTGTGTAACTAAAGTTACAGTCTGCTAGACTTTTAATTGTAGCAATAGAGGGTGCTTTAAGGGACTGTGCTCTTCTAGGAAGTGTATGAGAAGAACCTGGAGGCACCAGGGACACTGAGTTTGATTTAGAGAGAGAGAGATGGTTAGACTGTGGCGTCAAATAGTGGCTTGTCTTAACAGTTTTAGTACTTACCACAGTACTCATACTTCCACAGTCTGTGTCCACAGTCGTAGCATCTACACCTACTGTCTCTCGTGAAGGACTTGAACTCATTGAACTTATGCCACTTGTTGTAGTATCTGTATTAAAACTCTGGCTACGTATCTTCATATGTGAGCTCGATGAACTTTCTACAACTAATTTTTCTCGGCTTGTGTTTTCTCTGTGATTCTCTGTACCAAGACTCTTGGTGAATTTTAAGTCATTCTCTCCAATACTTGGAGTACTACCAGTGTCTTCAATGTGCTTATTCCCAACAAATGAAGTTTCTAATTGTAATGTTTTCTGTACTGTGGATATGGGTGTGAAATCATCACTATGATTAAAGTCAACACTGGGCTCTGTAAGCGTTCTGATCCGCCTGTTGCTTGTCTTATTTTCAGATGACAGTTTCCCTCCTTTTGGATCACTGCTGCTACGATGTTTTTTATTAGGCAAAGTAAGAGAATTTAAGATACGATTCTTCACAAGTTTACTAGAAGCAAAGAAAGGGAATGGATTTTTATCCTTTATAGGTCCAGGTCGGTCATAAAATGCTGGCTCTGCATCTTCATTGATGTCGAGGAAAAATGTACTAGTAGAGCTGCTGCCAAACCGGTCATCCTCCAAGATGAACATACCTATGATAAAAGTATTGATAATAAAAGGACATTAAAAAGGACAAATAATTATGGCAACTTTAAGTGACATAGCTGAGGAAATTTCTGTCTAATAGTCACCTGGAAAAAATATTTTCAAAAATAGAGTTAAGATTGGTGAGCCAAATAAACAGAGCTTCCTTGAGATCCAGAATTTGTATTTGAATAAAATATAAAATTATGTCATTATGAAATCTTCTATTATTTCCAAAAAAAAAAAAAAAAACTACAGGACTCATTATGTCACAGCTTATCTAAAGTTTCTTTTGTATCCCAGTAAGTTTCCAAAACCTCCAAATATTCAGGATAAAATTAAAGGCAGAGACGAGACTTGACTATGGATGTTTATTCAGTTGGTACAGGTTCCTGGTGGTTTATACTTCCAATCACAATAGGCAAGAGAAATCAATCTTATAAGAAATGATTGTCCAATCTTGAACAACATACACTTAGAACTGAGTCACAACATTTTAAGTTCATGTTTAAACAAATTACATTTATTTATCATTTTGTCTTAGGTACTAAGAAACTCATCTAAATTCAATGCCTACCTAAAAGATTCAATCCAGGTGACTAATGACATCTACGGGATTGTATTTTATTTTTCTGTTGAATACCTAGAAATGATTTCAAATATATTCTGAACAAAGGCAAAACAAAATCTTAAACTTGCACACTGCCCTGTTTTTCCGTATTATGTCAATTTTAAGATGCACATGTTTCACACTCTAAAATCAGGATGTATCTTGCAATAGGCATCTTTTTTTCTTACACAGTGGTGTGCATATAATTTAGGATGTCTTAGATCTCGTGAAATATGTTTGATAAATATTGCCCTATTCTCTTAAAAAAAAACTGGGTCTTAAATTTTTGCACCTAGCACCGTTTAACACAATGGTGTTTAATGCAATCCATTTTTCATTTAGCTGATTTTTTAAAACTTCATTTAGTTGATTTTTGATACTTCCTTTTAGCAGTTTCACTATTTAATTTTAAAATTTAGTTTTTCTTCTAAAAATGAGTACATCAATATAATATCTCTTAACAAATATATTCTAGCTCAACAACCCTATATATGAAAAATGAACTAAAGAATTAGGTAAAAGATGACAGTAGGTGAATAAACATTTACTTATTAGAAACTGCAAAAAAAAGCAGGGGGATGGTTCTTCTGGCACATGATTTATTATTTAACTCTGTAAGTAGGAATTTCCAACAGCTATTTAGAAAGCAAAGGGAAACAACAACGTAGGTTGATGGCTATACTCCCTGTTGTGAAAAGATACACATTCTCCAAGAGGCTATTACTGCGAAATTATCTCAGAAAGAAGTAAATTAAGAATGTAAAATTCATTTAAATTTTTACATCGGCAGTGTTAGTTTTGGCTAACTTCATATGATGCTGTCGTAACACTCACTTGATGGTGCAGATTCACTTTCACTATTATGTCTAGAGCTTGTTGACTCCGAGTTCAAACTTAGGGTGCTTGGGACAGATGAGAGTTCATTACAGAGTTGTTCTACATCATCTGGAACCACTGGCCACAGATGTTTACGACTGTGCCTTACAGAATCCCAGTTGTGACATTTTAGAATATCACAGCCTTGCTTGGTTTTGGCTATGAGCCCAAGAACATATACACAGGTCCTGTAAGTAAAAAGTGAAGTAATGACAGTTTAATTTCAAACTGAGATTTCTTAAAGCAGCCATAAAATACTAGTTTGCTATATGTACATTTGCATTTTATTTAATAAGCTATTAAAAATAACATGAAAATCTTCCCAATAAAACTATTAATTACAAGGAAATAATTTCAAAGCATTATAATCAAATAAAAAACATATGTATACACATACATTAGCTTTTCTGAAATAAATTCAGAATATTTAGGCTAATGGAATACTGGACTATTTGGACACATGCTAAACTCTCACTGTTTACTTGCAAGGTAACTGTCAATACTATAATACTAAAAAATAAAGTAATATTAAACAAGGAACTCCTTAAGATGTTTAATTTAATGCATTGAAAAACTATAATCATAAACTATTTTTCTCACATCCACATGTGAACAACAGTATATCCAATAGAGATTTCTGAGTTAAATCACACACCCTCTGACTGAAAGAACTTCACACTGTTTTGCAAGTTTCAGTATATCTGGAATCACATTTTCTTCTTGTAGCAAATTGAGACCCCAATTAGATGAGCCAATATTTCCCTGAAAGAAAGGAAATCACATGACAAATATATTTACGAGAGTAACTCTTAAGAGATTTGAAAAGCTACCTATAACACAAAAAAATCTAACCACATTTGTAAGAAAGAACTGTGTGAAAAAACCTCACATAAGGAACTTTAGGAATTAAAGTTCCATTTGTCTTATCAAGGGGCTTCCCTGTTGGCTCAGATAGTAAAGCATCTGCCTGCAATGCGGGAGACCCAGGTTCGACCCCTGGGTCAGGAAGATCCCCTGGAGAAGGAAATGGCAACCCACTCCAGTACTCTTGTCTGGAAAATTCCATGGACAGAGGAGCCTGGTAGGCTACAGTCCATGGGGTTGCAGAGTCACACACGACTGAGCAACTTCACTTTACTTTTGTCTTGGGGTTGTAGAGTCAGACACGACTGAGCAACTTCACTTTACTTTTGTCTTATCAAGAAAAACAATAGTTT
The DNA here is from genome assembly GCF_019320065.1 of Cervus canadensis. Classification (NCBI taxonomy): domain Eukaryota; kingdom Metazoa; phylum Chordata; class Mammalia; order Artiodactyla; family Cervidae; genus Cervus; species Cervus canadensis. Next base: position 33,747,330 of record NC_057401.1, on the reverse strand, counting down.
AATTATTTACTTTTTAATATTTAAGTGGGCAGAAACAATCTTGGCTTTAGAATACTAATCTAAGAACAAATTCCAAACAAAATAATTTTTATTTAATATCAATGGGAAAATGAGTAAAAATCTAAAAATTTAGAAGATTTCATAGAAGTGTTTATTACAAACCAAGGCCCAAAGAGATGCTTTCAGTTTTTTAATTTCTTCCCATTTATCCAAATCTGGTGTACGAACATTGTGACAGAGTTCCGTAATAATATTCTGGAGAAGGAAAAAAAAATGCCATATGATTAACAATACATTTTTAACATATTTTCTTATTGTATATTAAAATCTATTTAAGGTTTATATTTAGTAATTTCTATATATTTAGAATCTTAAAATAATTTTATGCAAAATTTCTTAAGAAGCAGCATTAGGACATGGGCTCTGAGCTCATATACTAGAGTTGGAACTTATTAAGCAAGTGGCTTTCAGCATGTTACTCTATCTCCCCATGCTTTGATTTCCTGAACTCTAAAACAGGGATAATAATAGCCTCTGTTTCATAAAGTTTAATGATTTAATGAATTATTACATATAAAGTTTAACAAAGTACTTGGGACTTAGTATTATAAAATGTTAGCCATTAATTATCATTATTTCTTTCAGAAAGAAAATAATAAATTAACAACTAAAGCTTCTCATACTATGGAGGTAATGACATTGAGAAAATCATTTAAATTTTCAGCAAATTAAAAAAAATTAATATAAAGATACACACCTCAATAATCTTCATGGATAATATAAAAATACATGAAATTATGGAGTATATTTACATAAAACTTTTGCTCTTGAGATGAATACTGATATGAAAAGGAACTGAACATCTAGGTTACTACTGTTAAGAAACACACACAAATACTTCTGTAACTATTCCTAAAATAAGAAAATGGTTATACTTATTGAAAAGACCTAGTAGCAAGACATATTCCCAGTCAAAATTTGATGTGCATGCTATACTCAAAGAACAGCTGGTTGCCTAAGCCTCCAATATTTCATGAAGCATATGAGAGTAGTTAGATACTAACAAATAGAAGCTGATACTTTCAGTTTGTTACTCACCAAAGGTAACTGAGTATGTTTCAGGTTCAGTTTAATTTTCCAATGAGAGGAATGAAGAAATTCAATTTTTCAGCATGTTTTTTTTTACTAAGAAGATGAACTTTCCCAACAAACTAGAAAGGAAAAGAACTTGGACCTTGACTGGGTTACTTATTCTACATAGCAAATTACATATGCAGAAGATTGTAAGTCAGGGAAACGTATGCAGGCCTGTTTATGTGTGTAAGGACTACAAGCACAGAATGCCAAAGTCAGTTACAAGATGGAGCTTTAAAAGCAATTATACCACTGACTTTAAGGCTGTTGAGAAGTTTTTGCAAAGATAACACTTTAGTAATATTAACTTTTTTCTATTACTGTAGCTATTTAAAATAAGCAAATTATGTTTTTACCTGTACTTCCAATAAATGACAGCCTGTTTTGTGGTGTACCAGTTGTCCATAAAGATGTACAGGTAGGTAGACATGAGGACGCTGTAATCTAGTATGATAAAAATGACTGATAAACTTACTGGCTCATTGTAAACATACTAATTTACAAAATGACTTAAAATATGAGATAAACAATTAGACAATCACTCAGCATGAATAAAAATATGGAGGTGGAAAGGCATTAGAATTCTTCTAGAAAAATAATAGTTTAGCTGGTTTCAGAGTAATGGTAAGAGACCTAAGACCAGAAAGACAGACGAGGGCTAGAACATGAAGGGATCTAAATGCTCTACAAGTCAGGGAATGCAAGTTATGAATGCCACTGAAATTTTGTACATTCAGTGATGTGCTTTAAAAAGACTTTTCCTATGTCAGTGTAAAAATATCCAAGTACTCAGAAAACTTTAAATAACAACATGATTTTAAATTTTATGTTTGAGGACTAGCAATAAATTATTCCATTAACTGGACTATACCTTTGGTTACTCCGACGAACATAGTTGTCACCATCAATTGGCTTCCGGTAAGTGGTAAGTGCTTCATTAAGCTGTTCTTCAATCAAGTCAACATATTTTGAATTATATTCCTGGAAAATAATATTGTTTAAATTATATATATTACCATAACAACATTTACTAAATCTCTAATATGTTAGTTACCTAGCAAATCTCGGAAGCACAAATAAAAAAGAATGAACATCTTTTTTTTTGTTCAGGAAATTTGAGAAATTTTTGAAGAGCATAGATATAACAAGCTATTATGAATGCAAAAATGTTCTACCATATCCATAAACTTTCTGTTTATACTCTTCTCCCATTTTCTTTTTTTTTTTTTTCTTCTCCCATTTTCAATTAATATTTTGGGGTCCATATAATTAAGTTAAAATTTTTGTTTTTCATCTTATTTGAATTCCTTTCCTCACTAAAAACAAACAAAAAAAAGTTTCTTAATATTAAATCCTGAAGATAGTCACTAGGAATTTTAAAAGGAAATTAACTGAGTTCTATCATTTTAGAACCTTTTGGTGAAAAATAGTATCTCTTTCTTCAATGATTTAAATCAGGTCAAATGTAAAAAATATTTCCAATTAAAACCTGGAAAACTTCTAGTCAAATAATTTAAACTGAGACAGTCAATCACACTACCATCTTCATTGCAAAAGATCTCCACTTCAAACTGTTCAGAAGAAATTGGTAGCATCTCTGAAAAGCAATTTGCCAGTACTTATCCAAATTTTAAATTAATATACTTTTTGACTCAACAATTATACTTTAGAAATTTGTTCAACAAATATATTTGCACAAGTACGCAAAGAATCCAAGAATATAAAGCAAATGCTGTTTACAAAACTAAAAAGCTAGAAACAATCTCAGTGCCCAAAATACAAGAGTGATAATAAGAATTAGGGTACAGTCACATAATTTACTATGTAGCCACTGAAGAGAATTAGATAGCTCTAAATGCAAAGCTCTGGAAAGATATCTCACATATACTGCTAAAGAAAAAAATTAAATACAGTCCTATTTACAGTTGTGAATGAATTCATCTGTATTTTTAATTGAAGAATATATACTTATAGATGTACAAAACATCTTTAAATGTATACAAAATGTTAACAAACATTACCTTCATAAAAGACAGTAAGGGGGCAGGGAGATATTTTTCATTTTAAACCATTTTATACTACTTCAGTTTGATGAGTTACCTTAACTCCCTACTTAGAGACTCTAAAAACTTACTTTTCCTGCTTTTCTTTTAGATTTTTTACTGTGCAAATGTAATGTTAATAGTCTAATTATATTATCAGCAAACCAAATTATTACTACTGCTATAACACTACCATAATTTCCTCTAGACATGAAAATCTCAGTACAAAAATACAAATTAAGGCAAGTATTTTGAGCTTTATGCAGGAATAGTTACATTCATGTGGTACTGTCTGGCCAGTCTTTTTTTGACCAGTGGTAACCATGTGGAACATGCTAGCAAAGGTCAGGGGTATGGTCTGTAACAATGAAATGCAGTGAGTTTCTGGTGTGGATCATCTTGAGGATTCTGCCTCAAGGAGGCAGAGAGGGGCAAGACCCCAAACGAGGGTATACCTCTAGGAGGTACTGTAAGTAAGCAACCAGAGGAGCCACTTCTCTGGTGGAAGGAATCACAGATAAGAGATCTCCAGAGTGAAGTCTGAGGAATTTATGAACAAGAGCCCTGAGTAAAAAGAAAAATCAACATTTGAAATCTGCCCTCCCCAAAGCTAATAGCCCCAGGTAACAACTGCATCAGCTGGGTAAGACTGTCCATGAATTCTCATCCCTTCCTCCATCTCTCCCTCCTGCTCTAAAGCTGGAGAGGCCCTAAATCTGCAGCTGGTAAATGGAGAGGAGATAAACAATAAAAAGTTATGAAATGAACCATACCCCCTCTTTTATTGCAGGTTTCTAAGTCTGTACAAAGCCTGGGCTAGGAGAGAAAGTTTTAAATCAAATGAGTGGATTCTCAGTATGATTCTGGTCTGAATGTTTTATTACCTAGAAAAAGAGTGTCAACTTTACCATGGCATGCTGCAAACTACTGGGAGAAAATCAAACATAGAGGAAAGAGCATCAGGGCTCTGGAATCAAAAAGTGGCCCTGGCTCTGTTATTTTCAAGCTTTGTGACCTAGGATAAATTAGGTTGTTACTCATCTTAGCTTCTACATTTTCCTTCACAAAACAAAAATAATAGAAAACATTTCACAGAGTTGCTGTGAGGATTAAATGAGGTTAATACTTGAAAAGCACTAAGTTTAATGGTAGGCAATCACTATTCACTAATTAATTTCCCATTCGCTAATTCATTTGTGAGATAAGTTGTCTTTGTTTTTACACCTTCCATTTACTGGCGAAACTCACTATAACTGCAAGTTAGCATCTATTTGCAACTTTCTACTGAAATTGCTCTGGCAAAATTCACCAATGACCTGTCACATTCAACAGTGTTTTTTCTAGTGTTTACCTTATCTGACCTCTCTCAAGAATATATACCACTGGTCTCTCCTTCCTGAAGCATCCTTTAGTGAAATCATTCTTATAATTTTTCCTCAGTATCCCCATCCTTTTGTTCCCCTCATTAAAGCAGAGTGTTCTCTAGGGAGCAATTTCCAGTTTTATTTTTTTTTGTTCTTTACGTTTCCCTTGGTGATCTCACTCAATTCAAATTTCAACTACTACTATTCACTGACAACTCCCAAACTGCCATCTTCAGCTCCAGATCCACATTTCCAAGTATTTTCTGGATATCATCACTGGCCATCCCATAAGCAATAGCAGTTCAATTTATTCAAAATTTAGTATCCTCAATCTTGCAAATCACAATCTCTTAATGATGAACCATTATTTACTCAGGCATTCAAATCAGAAACCATAAGAGTCAAGCAGTCCTCATTTATTATATCCAATCAGTTTATGAATTCTGTCCATCTTATTTTAAAAATGCCCAGAAAATGTCTCTCTATCAAACCTCACCACCACTGAAGTTCATGCTCTTACCAATTTTGCTTCTAAACTAGTCTCGGTATTCCTAGATATTTTCACTTTTTTTTTTAAAGTGAGGATAATCTTCTGTTTAGGGAATGAAACTATTATGTCTTTATTTCAGTTTTCCAATTCACCAATTACTGAAAGACTCCATGCCTGAAGTTGTATGCTTTACAGTTACAGTATTTCTTTTCCATCCAGTTTTATTGAGAGATAATTGACATCCAGCAGTGTGTACATCCAGCATAATGATTTGACTTACACACATCTGAAATGACTATCACAATAAGTTTAGTGAACATACATTATTTTATATAGATACAAAACTAAAGAAATAAAATATTTTCCCTTGTGATAAGAACTCTCAGGATTTACTCAACAACTTTTATATATAACATTCAACAAAGCTAATTATATTTATCATTCTGTATATTATATCCCTAGTACTTATTATAAGTATATAAATGTAAGTTTGTCTCTTTTGACTGCCTTCATCCAATTTCCTCTACCCCCACATCCCACCTCTGGTAACTATAACTATAGTTTCATTATTTTTTTTTAAATGAGACTATCTTATGAAATATGGTTCAACACAGACAATATAAACAATGATCTGAATTCAACAGAAGAAAATCTGGGAATCATTTATGTTAGGACTGATTATTCTATGAGCTTCTAAGATGCTTTGATGATTTATAATGCTTCAAGTTAACTGAAGCCACAGTGATGACCAGCTAAAGAAAAGCTAAAGAGATAACCAATACCTTCAAACTAGCCCCTTCTTCCTAGATTTCCCTATTATGTACAATAGCAAGAAGTTTGCTCTCAGATTTATGAAAAGTCTACCCTAAAATGAAGTTTAATAATTAGATTATTATATCTGCCTGGTAGAACTGTTTTATAATCTTCAGTTAGGAAAACTGTTTCAGTTCAAAAGGGCTGTAAAAGGAACCCAAAATAAAAGAAATGATGATGGTAAGTAGGGTTGACAAATGATGCAGTAGGTTAAAGCTGAAGGCAAAATTTCAACAGAAAACATACAAAATCAACAGTTCACACTATAAAATAACTGTAGCTTAAAAAATGGATAAGTATGAATATAAATAAGTAACAGAATTTTAAGACCTGACTTCATATGAATATTTAAATATTTAACTTTAATTTCAAAATTCTCAAATTTATTTTCCAAAATAAAAACATACAAACTGAAACTTATTCAACAGAAAATTACCTTGTGCCACTTTTCCAACTGTTTTGTTACATAACCCCTTTCATTCAAATAGGAAAACCCTTTTGGAATGGAGAGAAATCTGTAAAGTGCAACAGGCAACAGTTTAACATTGGGTCTCACAAAAAACTGTTTAAGAAGCTAAAGTATCTCAAACCAAATACACTTAAGCCCAAAGACTTTAAGAATAGTGCCTTAAAGAAGGCAATTATAATTTCAAATACAAATAGTTTTATAATCTTTGCAAAAAACATGAATCCAACCACAGTAAAGAAAATGTTATGAAAAGAATGAGGACACACAGAAATGAAAAAGAAACACTATGGAAAACAATGAAAAGCCAGAGTTTCAGTACTAAAGAATGCCTGATATTCTAAAACAGGCCTCTTTCAGAAGTTAACAGCTAAACTCTTTAGAGTGCTTCCTTTCCAGATTTGAATCCAGCTTTAATACATACTGCCAGAGAGCACACAAAAGAAAACATAACTACAGGAAAAATTTTCTTAAAATTTACCTCAGGAGGAGAAGCAAACCCTTGTCCCCAAGGTGAGATAAAGCTGGCTTCATCTGAATAAGTGCATGAAGATTGGCCTAAAATAAATAATTATTAGGCAAATTAATAACTGCATGAAGATAGTAAATTCTCTACTTCCAAAACCACTATATTACATACATTATAATTTCACACAGTTTTCTATCAAGTTTGAATATTTTCATAAAAACTCACATCTAAGTATTTTATCGTAAGATAATGAAACTTTACCTTGTCTTCACATGCTTCATCAAGAATATCAAGGGCCTCAGAAGAAATCGTTTTGTTTTTATCATGCAGCTGGGTCACAAGTAACTCAATTCCCCAATTATTGAAGAATTCAACATTAGCTCTCAATAATACTCTTAAATGTTTTGTTGCATACAGTCTGCAGGCCTATAAAGATAAATGAGAACATTAAAAAAAAACCCAAAAACCAACCACCACCATCAAACTTCACTATAGACAGTCCATCTGACTTTGTTTTAGAATAGTTTTACACTTGAAAAGGGCAGAAAGACTGGAATTGACAGTTCTAGCCCTTGATACAAACATGTTTTTTAGTCCCAGTATAATAAAATACTGTATCTATCTGGCTGCTTCAAAGCATTTCTCTTTATATAAAAATATGGGTACTGTAGTCGAGTTCTTTGGACAAACTAAAATTTAAAAATAAACTCAAATTCCATCCCATAGTCTTAAAATGTATAATTTTACTAGGCTAAAGTTTATAAAATACTGAACTAACTAGTTATGAATTTATAGTTCTACTGCCTATGTTATACTCACATCAGTGGCTGCTGTTAAGATTTTGGAAAGGATGACCCTGGCCAAACCATCTCTGCTATAGTCCAAGCTTGAAACAGTCAGTTTTAGCAAGTGATCTTGATTTTTCAAGGAGCAAAGGTTAAGTAAACTAAAAAAATGATGAAAATAATAAAGGTTACTAGGAATTACTGTACTGATTCATTAATTCAACAAATATTTTAAACTTCCTAATAAGCATTTCTAAAAGAAAGCAGTTAAGAAATATTCCATTCTTAAAAAAGCGTCAGAGCATCAAGACAACTCTAATTAAAATTTTTTGTATTTTAAACAAAACTTTTTGTCTTTTTATACTATTTGTGGGGTTCTCAAGGCAAGAATACTGAAGTGGTTTGCCATTCCCTTCTCCAGGGGACATTTTTTCAGAACTCTTCATGACCCATCATCCATCTTGGGTGGCCCTACATGGCATGGCTCATAGTTTCACCAAGTTAGACAAGGCTGTGGTCCATGTGATTAGTTTGGTTAGTTTCCTGTGATTGTGGTTTTCATTCTGTCTGCTCTCTGACAGATGAGGATTAGAGGCTTGAGGAAGCTTCCTGATGGGAGGGACTGGCTGTGGGGAAAATTGAATCTTGCTCTGGTGGCAAGGCCAAGCTTAGTAAATTTTGAATCCAATTTTCCGCTGATGGGTGAGGCTGTGTTCCTTCCCTATCGTTTGGTCTGAGGCAAAACTATGGTAGAGGTAACAGCAGTAATGGTGACCTCCTTCAAAAAGACTAATGCCAGCAGGCTCTCAGGACTGTTGTAGTAAGTGTCCCTGACCCTGCAGCAGGCCACTGTCAACCCATGCTTCCACCGGAGACTCTAGGACACTCACAGGCAAGTCTCTTGGACTGCAAGGAGATCAAACCAGTCAATCCTAAAGGAAATCAACCCTGAATATTTATTCATTGGAAGGACTGGTGCAGAAGCTGAAGTTCCAATACTTTGGCCACCTGATGAGAAAAGCTGACTCATTAGAGAAGACCTTGATGTTGGGAAAGATTGAAGGCAGGAGAAGAAGGGGACAACAGAGGACAAGATGGTTGGATGCCATCACTGACTCAATGGACATGAGTTTGAAGAAGCTCTGGGAGATGGAGGACTGGGAAGCCTGGCATGCTGCAGTCCATGGGGTCACAAAGAGATAGACACGACTGAGTGATTGAACAACAACAATAAAACTTACCAAATACAGGTGCACGGACTAAAAAGCATAGCCTTTCTGATCACATTAAAAATAAAGTTTAGGTATATATTGAGATAGAATCTAGGAATGCTCACCATTGAAATACGCTGCATTTTTCCAGCATTTTGACGCCATGAGGGTGGCAAGAAAGTGTTCCAATAAATAAAAAGTAGTGTTGACTAAGAGTAGTCAATAAACCATTATTTTGAAGGCTTCTTTCAGGTTTCATTCCAGAAGAGGCATTGAGCCACTGAACAATATCCTTTACTAGATCTTCTAAGTATCCCTGCCCATCCTAAAAGCAAATACATTATGATATTGCTAGAAAAGCAGTTAGTGTCTACAACTAGAAAAATCAACTCAATTAATCAAGTCCAAAACATTTAATAATAATGAAGTTACTAATAACAGACATTAATCTCTGAGTATCTGTTCTTTTTAATCCCATTCAATACAATGCTGCATGAGATGGTATTATTTTCCATTTTACCAAAAGAAAACCAGGTCTTCTAGAAGGCAAATAACTTGCCCAAAGTCACATAAATAGCTAGTGACTAAGGATAAAAATCTAAGTCTGGGCTCATTCTATGTCTCTAAATATAGCTTATACATATTCAAAAATAAAAGGAAGGGGGCAAATTCAGTGAAAAACATGTGCTCTGGAAAATATTCAAAGTGTCTATTACCTCTTCAGACTCAAGAAGAAATTCTGTAAACTGACAACCCACAACTGTGAGCTGCTTGGACTTGGCAAAATCCAGATCCAGATTGGCGTATAACTTACTACTGGGCTTGTAAAAATAAAGTAGTCTTCGTACAAACCTAAGATTAAAATAAAAAATCAGCAACAAAGTAATAAACCAAACAATTATTTTAAAATCTTAACCATAGCTTTTGAATATGTTTTGGGTTTAAACCATTGGGGTAAATGGCAAGAAATTTAATAAACACATTTGGTACATTCTACACACGCACGTGCACACACGCACACACACACACACGAATAATTCCCTTGATTATAAAAAATATCTTCATGAAATAAGAATTTTATGGTGAGATGCCTGATAGAAAATAGTGGAGAAGAAATATGCTAGCAGGAAAAATTCAAACATAACACTTCTAGAAGATACACAGTTGGATAAATATGATGAAACCACCTGGATATAAATTTTCATTCTTCTTTTTCTTTTTGACAAGTATCCATTTTATTTTACTGTTAGATCTTTTTTTTTACCTTATTTTAATCTTGAATATATAAATTTTCTTCTACTATATTTTATGAATTTATACTAGATAACTGCACACAATATGCTACTATACTATGATTTTGTCAGTTTTTCACAATTAGGCAAAAAGTCAACCATAAAAGCTTCAGGTAAAATTTAAACAACTGAATTTATAAAGCAATGGATGATATTTTCATGTTGTAATTTTCAACATTATGTTCTAAGCTTCCATTTAATTTAGTTCAATTTAATTTCTACACTATTATCCAATCTAATAAAGATGCCAGACCCAGGAGTTGGAGAAACAAAGTTGAATGAGACTTCATATCTGTTCTCACAAGTCTGAAAAGTCAGTGCTATGCTTCTTTATTCCAACATTAATTTATGTTCTATACATTTCTCAAAATGTGAAGAGATGATAATAACCAATAATAATACCAATGATATGAACTTCTCAAAAACATGAAGTAAAAGCTCTCTTACTCAAAGAAATCAACACTGGTGGTTGGGTAATCTAAACTCAGAAGGAATAAAAATGCATGGGGTAGTAGAAAACAGCATAATACCCTTTTAAGTACTGTATATGCTATAAACATAAACTGTTTTATGGAAGGTGTGGCCTGTTAAGGGCAGTGTTAAGAGGAAGAAGAATGAATAACCCTCCAAAGTCACATGCGAAAGAAATTAGAATATTTAAAATGCCCATCTCTTTGAGAGGGAGATATTATGCTCTTAACATATCATTCTCATATGTTAGGGCCAGGATTAGTACATGGCTGATAATCTTGATTTGAGAAAACTTTTATCTTAAGTACTTCATTTGTTCCAAAACTAAAATCAGAATGTAAGTAACCAGAAAACAATTAGTTGATGCTTTTTGGTTATAAAACACAAGCTATGTATAAAAATATATATATAGTATGTACCTACTGAATACCAACCATTAAAAAGTAAGAATGTATGTTTAAAACATCAATTATTACTTTTAACAGTTATCAGACATAATATAATTCAAATTTAAGTTCTTTACATTTAAATGCAAAACAGTTCTTACATACCTGTGCAACTGTTCATCTTTATAGTTTCTTAGATTTACATTTGGCCACTAGAAAAAACATAATATGTTATATTACGGACTTATTAATTCCTAAACATACAATTATGATAAATTGCAATGAATAATAAAATGAAAACAATCAAGCCATTACCAAGAAGTATCCTATCATACCTTAAGGATGGTCCCAATAAGATTCCAATTCCATTCAAGATTCTCTTTATGTTGAAGGACTTGGCTATCTCTAAGGTTCATTAGAAGAGCTTCCTCTGTATCCTAAATCACCAGAAAATAATAAGAAAAATTAAGAAAAACTGGCCTTACATCAAAAACAGTTGAAATTTTAAAAACAAAAAGAAAAATTTTTCATTTAGGGAGAATTATCAAGGTTCTTTAAAAAGTTATAAAAACTCAGCTCAACTGCCCAGTCATTATAAAACTTAGAAGCTTTTTGAAAAGTCATATGCATCAATAAAACTGCTAACTCAAGCATGTATATGCCTACTAAAATACAGTGGTTAAGAATTAGGAAATTAAAGTAAAAATCACATCTTCTGCATCAGTACCTTAAGAACAAATATATCTTTCTGAGCTCGGAGATATTGATCCCGTTTCTGATGTGTTGCAATTGCTTTCTGAATAATGTGATCTAAATGAAGGCTATAAGGTTTAGGTCCTCGTTTTTTCATTTCATGGAAGCGTTTTAAACAGTTCAAAGCTGCACTGGCTCGCCTAAATGAGGAAAAAAATTCAATTAATACTGTAGGAGGGATAGCATAATTTTAAAGAGATCACTTTGGTAAATTATTCTATTGAAACAAACATAAATGCAGGCTAGATACTGTTACTAAGAAGTAAATGATTTAATCAAATTTGGAACCACAAAGAAAAAAAAAAAAAAAAACAAGAACACTGCTGATTTGTATGAAGAAACACTAATTATTCAGATTCAACAAAACATACTAATTTTTTCTTACAGTGGTGGTGGTACAGTTGTATGTTAGTTTTAAGAAATCCCTCCTCAAGGTCCAAACTGAAGTTTTACATATTTTCTTATTTTAAAACTCTGCTTTTCACATTTAAGGCCTTGATCCATATGAAGCTGATTTTTGTTTAAGGTATGAGGTTGGATAACCAATGATTCCAATATTAACTGAACAGTCTGTATTTTCCCTACTAATCTGCAACTGTAAATGGAATCCTTTTAAAAATTATTTTTAATTCCCTTCTTGTGGTATATAAAAAGTACAGTTTTCAAGAATTTGGTGGCAGTCAAGTCTCAACTTCAGAAATTGTAATAAATACAAACTGGATTCAAAATGTAAAAACCTTGAGATGTGCCCAGATTGGCAAGTACTTATCAGTAAAGACAGCTTACCAAGCTCAAAAAAAAAATTCTATTATTATTATTATTGGAATTTTGAAGGTAAATTTGAATTCCTGATGAATACTAAAATCCATGGCCAACTTCAGAAATTGTAATAAATACAAACTGGATTCAAAATGTAAAAACCTTGAGATGTGCCCAGATTGGCAAGTACTTATCAGTAAAGACAGCTTACCAAGCTCAAAAAAAAAAATTCTATTATTATTATTGGAATTTTGAAGGAAAATTTGAATTCCTGATGAATACTAAAATCCATGGCCATAAGCTGACTCAGAGAGTTCAGGTCTACCAGGTTTTGAGAAAGTACATTTTTCCATGAAGAAACTACTAAAATAAGAGCTGAATGCTATCAATACCAATGTAAGCCTGAAGTCAGAACTGATGATCCCTAATGCTCTCAGTTTATAATACAACTTCAATCTGTTAAATAATAGTATTCTCATTGGTAGATTTTAAATTAATAAAAAAATACTATTTATTCATAGTGAGGCCCTTATGTGTACTTTTAAGTTAATAAAGCTAACTAAACTTATGAGAATTATAGTATAACTTAACAAAAATTCCTATGAAGAACATTTTAAAACTTCATGAAAAAAAAAAAAAGAAACCTAAATATATAAAATTTTTCTGATCATAAGAGGAAAAAAAAAAAAACAGACATCCCTGGACGAGACACAATCTTTATCAGATGAAAAAAGATTTCTACTATCACTATACAATCAAGCTCCTCCACCTTACATTTTAAATTATATTTTATTATTAGTCCTCGAATTCCAGCAGAGTTACAGCTGTAATACCATACTTTATAAATTCTGTATTTGTAATATTTCCTTCAGCATTAAGGGTTTAGCTTACTTCAATGCCTAAAGTATGGGAAACTAAATTCCAAAATTTTTCTCCTCAACATTTTTAACCCCATATATTAAAAAAATTACACTTAGTCTTTGTGCTTTAATCTGATACAATTTAGATACTGAGAGAGACTGAATTGTTGCTCAAAACATACAATAGTCCAAAAAACTCACAATCCCAATATTTTTACTGATCCAGTAGAAATTTTATGTCCTTGTCCAGAAACACATGAGAAAAGGTTGACTTTACCAAGCCAAAATACTTTGTAGCCTAAAATACAAGTTATTTTAAAAAACTACAAATTTTCCTCTTATCCAAAGGCTTCCCTAAAAGAATTCTCAGGAATAACCTATATATACTACTTTCTTAAAAAGAAGATAAGGACATCTAAGTGGCTAATAAATATACTAGGCACAAACTTTGCTAGAACTTGGACACTTACAATCTCTTTTCCTTAGGGATATCAAAGGATGCAGCCATATTCATTAGGGTTGGCAGGCAGTGCAAATGATGGCTATGTGAATGAGGAAGAATTGTGTTTGCCTAAAATGAAAAATAGTATTTTATAAAAAGTTGAAAAAGAGTATTTTATGTTATAGATTATCCACAGATATAATGCTAAAGACTGAGATTTTACTTATGAAGTTAATTATTTACTTTCTAATACATACTTACTATTTTTATCTTATTTACTTTCATCAAGGATGACATGTAACAAATACAAGGATACAGGCTCAGATTACATTAATAAAACTCTAAATTCCATAGATCCTTTATCATAACTTTAAATTATAATCTTAAGTGGTACCCAATTAAATTCAATTCTTAAATAATGTAAAAGGATGATAGGTCAAAACTTAGATTCAGTGCTATAATGTTATGCTAAAAGTAGGATTTAAAATGCTGGATGCAACATCATAATTTACGAGTTTACCTCTTAGGTTTAAAAGCCAGCTTCTCAAAAGAGGTTTGTCTCATAATTCCAACAATCTTTAAAATAAGAAACTTGCCTTCTGCTTTCCAAACAAAATCTGCAATATTAATTCTTTCGTAGATGGGCTTAACAGAGCAAGTGGCTAAATAACTTACTGATAAACAAGACAGTTATCATTAAACTGCTTAATTCTCTTTTCCTCACTCACAAAGCTGAACTTCTATATAGACAAAACCCTGCTGATGGAGGGGACCAAACACAACTATAAAAACAAAAAATAATCTGCCAGTAATAACAAGCCGTAACATAATTTCAAAAGATTTGCCATAGGGTTACTTCTTCTTTAATGAGTTCAGAGTGGTTCTTTTTATTTAGTATTTTATTAACTAATGGGCTTCCCTGGTGGCTCAGACGGTAAAGAATACACTTGCAATGCAGGAGAAATCCTTGGGATGGGAAGATCCCCTGGAGAAGGGAAAGGCTACCCACTCCAGTATTCTGGCCTGGAGAATTCCATGGACAGAGGAGCTTGGCAGGCTACAGTCCACGGGGTTGCAAAGAGTTGGACATGACTGAGCGACTTTCACACTTATTAACTAACAGACTTAGAAATATAAATTTCTAACTTGCAAATGATCAAAGTACCCTCACTGCTTCATCTGCTAGGAGTTGGAAATGATCAGATCACTTGGCTAGCTCCTTGTTTCCACAAATTACTGATGTCATAAAACCATGTCCCCTCCAAAAAGATTCCCACCTTTCAAAACAAACCTCAACTGACAAGTTTACAAAGGAGTACATGTTCAAATAAGGCAGTTAAATTTAGATTTTTCCTTCACAAAGTTTTCTAAAATTCAGGCACTGACTATTATCAATTCGATCCCTAGCTGACTGAAGTAATATCTATAGTTTTATAATTTTTAGGAAGGAAGTCATTCTAAAGATTCTAAAGAAAGATATTTATGGACTCAAAATGTCAACAATGAAAGTGAGTATTCAATACTTTTTATTTTTTCCACTTAAATAACTAGCCTATATATATATGATACAAAGTATCAAGGGCTCTTTGTAATGTAAAGCTATATATCCAAATAAGTGCAAACTTATGTTTTTGAGATAATGCAAAGTAACACTGTTAAAATAGCCTTGTTTCATAAATTAAAACATTAACGTACAAAACATAATTAAAAGTTGTTAAACTTACCATATGTAAAAGTTCTCCTAAAAGGATGGTGGCTCTAACTGAGATATGGTCATCACTGTTTGTTATTACCTCAACCAAACCCTTTGAAAATAAAAAGAAAACAGCATAGTTGCAAAATAGCACACATGAATGAACACATCTACGCATCATGTTTGTTGCTCTGAAAGAACTGTTAGAGGAAATAAAATAGAAAAAGGTTTATAATTCTTACTTCTAAAAGTCCATTACGAATAAATGCTGAGAGTATCAGTGCCAAATAATTATCCATGAGGTCTGGCCTGGAAATAAATACAGCACAGAAATATTTAAATCTTGTTCCATACACTAGAAAATTTAACATAACAATAGGAACTGTAATAAATCTTTATTATTTCTGTACTTAAATTCTACCTGGATCTGGCACGATGAGGAAGAATAGTTTTTGCCTCAGCTGCTACAAAGCCATCTGAAAGCCTCCAACTGTCTTGGAATCTACCTGGATCTAAAATAAATTTAGATAGAAGAAAATAATACATCAATGAAACACTTTAAACAACCATCAGCTAAACAGGCTATCCATGGACAGAGGAGCCTGGCAGGTTACACTCCACAGGGTCGCAAAGGGTCAGACACGACTGAAGTGATTTAGCACAGCATAGCATACAACCAGGCTATAAATAATTTTAACTGTTGGCTTAAAAAAAAAAAAAAAAAAGACTCAAAAAAGCATACAGAAAAAAGATGATTTCTGTAAATGAAGGGTTTATATAAATCTAACTTTAACTTTCTTCATTGAAGGCTTTAGAGTCATTTAGCTAAAATAAAATTTTAAAAATCAAATAATCTGAGAATTGCAAACAGTTTCTTATTATCTCCTCTCTTCCCTTCTTGATCCATCCTTCTATTATTAATTTCACTGCTAATTTCAGGAGCTAGGGTGATGGAGAAGAAATTAAAATTTCTTTTTAGAAATTCACCTGAGATTTTATTTTTATATTAATTTCATGCCACAAATATGCAATAAGAAAAGAAAATGATATTCAATACTTATTTTAGTACCTTGGAGGGACTCTGCCTCCATTAGGTAAGTCATTAAAAAAATTACAATATATGGACAGTGAATGCACTTCAATACTTACCTACACTGAGCAGTGCTTCTATGAACTCTTCAGTCACAACAGGTAGAGGAAGACGAAATATATCATAAAGCACTTCAAGGAGACCTCGCTGAAAGTAAAAAAAAAAAAATACAGTTCATTTATTTTTACAGAATAAATCTTCACTTAAAAATTTTTAAATGTCCTATTCACAGATTTAAAAATTGGTAAAAACAGAACTACTATATTTTAGAAAACTACTGTATCTGCCTATATTAGAGAAAAGTACTGAATGCTTACTACATATACATGATGTAACTTTTTCAATAAATCTTGTATTATCCCCATTGTACACATGAAGAAATAGATTTAAAGGTTGAAAATAATTTGTCTAAGGTCATGGAGCTATAAATAATAAAATGAGGAGTCAAACCTCAGTCTGGCCAAACTCAAAAGAGCATGTTTTTTTGCTGAGTAAGAAGTCAACTGAACTGGAACCTTTAGTTCCCTGCTTATAGATCTTTCCATCCTTAATAACATCCTTCCATGGTTTAGATGCTTTTATTTTTAGTTCACATTTTAAGCAAGGCACCTCTAGCTAATATTTATACTAATAATTAGAAACAGGGGGGCAAATTTTGTTCCTTTGAACATTAAAAGAAAAACGTAGAAGGGGAAAAGGAAGAACCTTGTGAAGAGTTAATTTTTTTCCCTCTAATTTCAATCTGTTTTAGCTGTTTTATACAATTCTTATAATTAATAATTTAGAAAGTGAAGTGTTAGTCACTCAGTTGTGTCTGATTCACTGCACCTCTGCGGACTGCAGCCCACCAGGCTCCTCTGTCCATGGAATTCTCCAGGCAAGAAAACTGGAGTGGACTGTCATTTCTTTACCCAGGGGATCTTCCCAACTCAGAGATAGAACCTGGGTCTCCTGCATTGCAGGCAGATTCTTTACCATCTGAGCCACCAGGAAAGTCATAATAATTTAGGACTATGTCTAATAATTAAGCATATAAATACCCTAATTTTAATCAAAACCACTACTCATAACATAAAAATAAAAGTTAGAAGGTGTAAGTTGCATAACTATTATGTTTACTTTTCCCTAAGTATAGTTTTCTGTATTGCTTGAAACTTTTACAATGAGAATGCCCCTGTGAAATGTCTATGCGTTTTATTAAATAAAGCGTAGTTAATTTCAAAGAAAGAAAAGGCATAATTAATGTCACATTTTAATCTAATTTTAATACATCCATAGTTCCTACAACAGCATTGTTTCAAATGATTCATATTACTATCCTTAGTGTTCAACTAAGTGGTAAATATTTATTCCTGTATTTTTAAAATGTTCTGTGACACAGATTAACAATTCATGAGGAAAAACACCACCTGAAACTTTTCTCCAATTAATTTCCTCCACTAAAATTCCAGGAATGATACAGAGTAATTTTTACCTACCCTTATTTCCATATTTGGAATGCAAAGTACTCCAATTAGAGACTGAATCCCAGAGTTTCCAGGTTTACATAAATTAATAATACCTATAAAGGATAAAAAGAAAAAAAAGATCACTGATTTGAATTTCAAAAGATGTATTCATAATACAAAATGTTACATTTTTCTAAGCTAAATTACATTATTATATTATTTGATCATCATAAGTGATAGTGTATTTCAAATATTCTCTGAATTTTCCAACTAAGTAGAGATTATGAATAATTTTACCATTTAAATTACATCCAAAAAGGTTCTCAAGAAATTCTGGGCTACTCGGCAATAGAAATAAAAGCAAAAGTATGGCTTTCTCTGGGTATATGCTCAGGAGTGGGACTGCTACATCATATGGTAGCTCTATTGATATTTTTAGTTTTTTACGGAATCGCCATACGGTTCTCCAATAAATAGTGGCTGTTTCAATTTGCATTCCCAGTAACAGTGTAGGAGGGGTCCCTTTCTCCACACCTTCTCTACATTTACTGCCTACAGATTTTTTAACAATGCCATTCTGATCAGTGTTAGGTGATACCTCATTGTAGTTTTGATTTGCATTTCCTAATGATATTGAGCATTTTTCCATGTGCTTGTTGGCCATCTGTATGTCTTCTTTGGAGAAATGTCTATTTAGACCTTCCACCCATTTTTTGCTGAGTCATTTCAATTGGGTCTTTTGATATTGAATTACATGAATCATTTATATATTTTGGAGATTAATCCCTTGGTCAGTTGCATCATTTACAAATATTACATTTACATTTACAAATTACATTTACAAACATTACAAATATTTACATTTACAAATATTACAAATATTATATTTACATTTACAAATATTACAAATATACCTCCCAGTCTGAGGTATGGTTACCTTGGCTGTGCAAAAGCTTTTAAGTTAAATTAGATCCCATTTGTTTATTTGGGTTTTTTGTTTTGTTTTTTTTACTACTAAAAAAAATTTAAAAAAGATCAGGATGTGATTTGGGTAAAAGGGGGTTCTGCCTATGTTTTCCTCTAAGAGTTTTACAGTGTCTGGCCTTAAAGGTCTTTAATCCATTTTGAATTTATTTTTGTGTATGGTGCTAAGAATGTTCTAATTTCATTCTTTTGTATGTAGCTGCCTAGTTTCCCAGCACCAACCACATATTGAAGAAATTATCTTTTCTCCACTGCATATTCTTGCCTCCGTTGTCATAGATTAATTGACCATAGGTGAGTGGGTTTATTTCTGGGCTTTCTATCCTTTTCTATTGATCTATATATTTCTGTTTTTGTGCCAATACCATAACATTTGAATAACTGTAGCTTTGTAGGATAGTCTGAAGTCAGGGAGACTAATTCCTCTAGCTCCATTTGTTCTTTCTCAAAATTGCTTTCACCTTTTGGGGCCTCTCTGTGTTTCCACACAAATTTTTGTTCTAGTTCTGAGAAAAATGCCATTGGTAATTGAGATTGCACTGAATCTGTAGACTGCTTTGGATAGCATAGTCATTTTCACAAACTAAGAACATGGTATACCAAGAGTATGTGGTACATATATACAATGGACTACTACTCAGCAATAAAAAAGAAAAAACTATGCCATTTGCAACAACGTGGATGAACCTGGAGACTGTCATGCTGAGTGAAGTAATTCAGGCACAGAAAGACAGATATGATATTGCTTATATGTGGAATCTAAAGAAAAGGGGACAGGATACAAATGAACTTACTTACAAAACAGAGGTAAAGTCACAGATGTAGAAAACAAACATGGTTACCAGGGGACAGAGGTGGTGATACATTGGAAGACCAGGACTGACATATATACACACTATGTATAAAGTAGATGACTAATAATAACCTACTGTATAGCACAGGGAACACTGTTCAATACTTTGTATTGGCCTATTTGAGAAGAAAATATTTTTTTTTAATGGACATGTGTAACTGATTCACTCTGCTGGACACCTGAAACTGACACAACACTGCAAATCAACTGCAGTCCAATGAAAAATTTTTACAAGAAAAGCAAAAATGAACAAATGAGACCTAATCAAATTTCTAAGCTTTTACATAGAAAGGAAACCATAAACAAAATGAAAAGACAACTTACAGAATGGGAGAAAGTATTTGCAAATGATGCAACTGACAAGGGATTAACTTCCAAAATATCTAAACAACTCATACAACACAGTAACAAAAAAACAAAGCAATCTAAAAAAAAAAGGGAAGAAGACCTAAGTAGATAGGTCTCCCCATAACACATGCAGATGGTCGACAGGCCCACAAAAAGATGTTCAACATCACTAATTATTATTAGACAAATGCAAATCAAAACTACAATGAGGTATCACCTCATACCAGTCAGAATGTCCATCATTAAAAAGTCTACAAATAATAAACATGGGAGAGGCTGTGGAGCAACAGAAACCCTCTCACACTACTGGCAGGAAAGTAAATTAATGTAGCCATTATAGAAAATAGTATGGAGATTTCCTTAAAAACTAAAAATAGAGTTACCATATGATCCTGCAATTCCACTCCTGAGCATATATCCAGAGAAAACCCTAATGTGAAGAGATACATCCACCCCAGTGTTCACTGCAGCACTATTTTAATAGTCAAGACACAGAAGCAACTTAAATGTCCATCAACAGATAAAGAAGATGTGGTATATATATAAAATGAAATATTATTCAGTCATAATATAGAATAGACTAATGTCATATGTAGCAACACAGATGGACCCAGAGATTATTATCATACTAAATGAAGTCAGACAGACAAAGACAAATACCACATGATATCACTTATATGTGGAATCTAAAATATGATACAAATGAACTTATTTATGAAAACATAAACAGACTTGCAAACAGAGAAAACAAACATATGGTTACCAAGGGGGAAAAGAAGTGAGGGAGCAATAAGTTAGGAGTTTGGGATTTATAGATACACACTGCTATATATAAAATAAACAAGGTCCTACAGTATATGTATAGCACAGACAACTATATTCATTATAACAAACCATAATGGAAAGAATATGAAAAAGAACATATATACACATATATCTATATACCTATATAGATATATATCTGAAGCACTCTGCTATACACCAGAAACACATTGTAAATCAACCGTATTTCAGTAAGAAATTAAATTAAAAAAATACATCCCAAAACACAATAAAGAAACAAAAGGAAAGATATTTGAGACTACTATTCTTGCTTATAAGGTATTTATAACATTCTACATTATAGTTTAAGGTAAGAAACTTTAGCGATGTATTCAACTAACATTCTTAAAATCTTTTTTGGTATAGATCATGTTCAAATTTTTTATTTAAATGCCCAGGTTATCATCAGCAATGTTGACTTACAAATGGTCAATTTTAATACTGTGTATTAAACCCCTCTTGGTTCTAATGATAACACACAAAAAAGACCATGTTAACATTTAAATGAGATGCTACAATAAGTTAACATTTGAAAAACTAGTCAAGTTTGTCTTATACAATATAAAGTAACACAGAGGAACTTACCTGCCCATGACCGGAATGTTGCTATGATTCCCATTTTACTGGCTAGAAACCTTGCTTCTCTGTCTTCTCTGTTGGGTGGGGTGGGGGTAGAGTCAAAGAAATTAAATGTTTAAATAAAAAGTAAGCTTTTCCCTATTACTATATCAGAGTAAGAGCTATCACTACTTAATATTTAAATATTTACACAGGAAATTTAAAATACATTTAAAAAAATAAAGACAAGATCTACCTCAAAGCAAATTACTCAATTATGTACTGATCATGCCTTCCCACATGTGAAATTCACGTCTTAAATTATAAATTCTGCTTTCCTGAGTTCTACTTTTCCTGCTTTTCCTAAAAACTATTCAGGAAGCTCATCAACACCTGTAAGCATTAGCAATACCACCAGCTTGCTTAAGAAGCATCTCTGTCAAAAGACTGCCCTTTAGCAAAGAAAATGACCACATAAACCTCTTACTGTTACTGCACGTGTTCTCTTTACTTCAAAAATCTTGTCCCAAACTTATCTGAGCAAGCTTATTCTATTTATTCTACCAAGCAAGCTCAACAAGCCATATATTCGCTGATTATTATTAAATAATTAGATATTATTATTAATTTACTTCTAAGTTCATTCAGGTTGTTGGCAGAATTCACTCTCTTGCTGTTGTACAATTGAGGTTTCGGTTTTCTGTCAGCTGGGGCCTACTGACAACTACTTTCTTCTTTTATAATTGGTATCCAATCATCTCACTTGTTTCTTTCTATGTAATAGTTAATGACAATCAATTAACCAATAGAACTATTTACACTGTCAAACACTGTTCATGTATGGCATATTGCCAGTTTTAATACTTAATTAGCAATCATGTACGTTTATGCTACCTCAACCATCTCTACCCTGTCAATGGTCCATTTCTTTTCCGTGCCGTATTTTTCACTTTTCCAATAAAGTTCTTAACAGTTTAAGAATACAAAAATCCAGAGAGTTGGTAAGGGAAAAAAAAACATAAAGAATAAAGAACAGTGAAAGAAAATCAAATTAAACAATGGTAGGCAAGCAGTTTATAAAAGTGGAACGAAATAGTTAAAAATCCCCCCCACACATACAGACCAACCACTCTGAGCTCTGCTGTACTAATCAACACGAGACTATAACAGAAACTAAAATGGGGACACTGGGTGGTGGAAGAAATGAGAATTAGTTAACTGTGTGACTAAGCTTTTGGTGCTCCATATCTTAAAAATGTTTGTGATACACTTGTATTGACTGCCTGGTAACCCATTTTCTAACCTATTCAGTAAATTGGTAGTTTTATTGAAAAAAAACCATAAAACCCATCCATTTCCTTATGCCCTAGCCATAATGTACCCATGCTACAGAAATTGCCCATACTCCAGAAACTTAAAGAAAGCAAAGTATTGAACCAAACAGGAAAGATAGGATTTTGGTGGAATATACTCCCTACCCAACCACAACTCTAAGTACCCTGGTTCATTTCTTACTTATCCTGGTAGGCAAAATTCGAAAAATGCCCCTGTCTTCTCAAGACTCCAGATCCTAATCCCTGGATCCCTATGAATATGTTATCACTGCCATGACTGTGATTAAGTTTATATCATACAACCCAACAGACCTTAACATACGGAGATCATCTGGTAGGTTGGATCTGGAGAGCTTTCTCTAACTGGAGGGAGAAGAGGGTGTCAGAGAGAGATTCAAAGCACAAAGATTCAAGGAACTTCTGTTGTGTTTGAAGATGGAGAGTGCCATGTGCCAAGAAAAGAAGGTGGGCTTTAGAAGCTGAGAGAAGGCCCCAGTTGACAGCAAGAAAATAGAACTTCAGTTGTACAAGAGCAAGGAATGAATTCTGCCAATAACCTGAGTGACCTTAGAGATAAATGGCTTCTTCACTAAAACCTCCAGATAAGAACCATGCCAGATCTCTCACCTACTGAACTGTGAACTAATAAACTGATGCTGTTTTAAACCATTATATTTGTAATCGTTCGTCACACAGCAATAGAAAATGGATACATTCTTCATCAGTAAGGAGAATGCCCAAGAGTCACAGGGTGCCAAGAAAGAAAGGGGCTGAAGAATCTCAATTCATAACTTAGCAAAAATAAAGTCTGAGAAATCTTAACTAGAGAACAACTATTCTTAATTTCTTAGCTCATGAAATGATGTTAGTTAGCATGCAATGTATCCACAGTGATGGAGGTATTTCAAGATACGAAAGCGCTATTTTTAATTCTGGAAAAAAATGAAAAACAACAAAAATATGCCCATTTACAGTGTTCCCAAACTTAGTGGAGGAATTTAAAAAACATGTTATCTCTAAACATAAGTATATCTGCAATTCAACAAACCTACTATGCTACACCTGATAGCATACTTATTGGAATTGTGTCATTGGCAAAACTCCACAGATAGTGTATTATTTGACCTCTAAATCAATTCAAATATAATTATTCCAGCATTCCTAGTGAACACGTACTTTTCTCTCCCAAAAGACTCTGAAAAATCATCCTACTTCGTTTCTGGAAAATAATATTTCTCTCCTTTTATTTCCCTATTAACCTTACTCTCAAAATTCTACATGGCTTATCTTTCTGCATACTCAATTTAAGGCAGCTGTTCATTCTACTCATTATTATCTGACCCTTTTAGTTTTTCAATGTAATTATGCTAAAAATATGTACAATGGTGCTGGAGAAGACTCTTGAGAGTCCCTTGGGCAGCAACATCAAACCAGTCAATCCTAAAGGAAATCAAGCCTGAATATTCATTGGAAGGACTGATGCTGAAGCTGATGTTCCAATATTTCAGTCACCTGATGCGCACAGCCGACTCATTGAAAAAGTCCCTGATGCTGGGAAAGACTGAGGGCAGGAGGAGAAGGGGGCAACAGAGCATGAGATGGTTGGGTAGCATCACCAACTCAATGGACATGATGAGTCTGAGCAAACTTCGGGAGACAGTAAAGGACAGGGAAGCCTGGCATGCTGCAGTCCATGGAGTCGCAAAGAGTCAGACATGACTTAGTGACTGAACAACAACAAATGTACAATAGAGAAATGATTAAAGGTCTAGGTTTCTACTGCCACCTACCTTAGATTTATTAAAATAAGAAACTAATTCCAAGTCTTTAAATTTCCCAAAAGATTACTTTTAATTTTTTAAGCCATAGTTAATTACAAGAGAACTACAATATAACTCCATGAAATAGGAAATTTACTTAAACTCATTTTGCTCTGGCTTGACATACAAATCAGGCAAATCTAAAAGTTTTAACAGCAACACACATGGTACTCACTTTAGCTGTCCTTCAGCTGTATCTGGACTATGTCTGTAGTGAAAATCAGTATAGGGTGCTAAAATTCGCTAATAAAAGGAAAAAGCAAGAAAAAGAAAAGAGTCCTTATTATAAAATGCACTCTTCCTTGAACAAGCTAAAATTCATCCAACTTCTCTGTATCTCTAATAATCCCAACTAGAGCTTATTTGAAGAGCCTATTTCTTCAAACTCATCATCAAGGAATATATTTGAGTGATTTCTTTTAATGTACAATTTTTGAATTTTTAAATTGACAGGTACCGTACCTATTAAACAGTGCATAAATCACGAATGTGAGGTTTGACAGATTTTTCTCAAACTAAACACACTCACTGTAACTAGCATCCTCGGAGCCTCCTCCTTCTCCTCTTTGTTCTCACCCCAAGATTACTACACAGATTTCTAACACTATGAGTTAGTGTTGCCTATTTTTGAACATTATTTAAATGTCTTTTATAAATTCCATTCTTTTTGTCGCAAGTATAAAGAAATCCAAATTATTTTTGTGTATTGTCCTTTGTATTTAGCAACCTTGTTAATAAGCTCATGTATTTCAGAACTTAAACTACTATAACTCATTTACTTAACCCCCCTGCTCTGCACTGATTACATTATTGTGGTCTGAATTTTATTTTAAAATACTTAAGACATTACAAATACTGCTTTTGACAATAAGTAGTCTTTTATATTTAGTCATATGTGTACCTTTTTTTGCCACCCTTCATTCTTTGCATTTCCTTGTCTCAGATCATTTTCGTTCTGACTAAGGATTCCCTTTAACCTTCCTCTGTGTCTGTCTCATTTTTTAAACAACAATAAATATTTATTATCTCGCATAGTTTCTGTGAGTCAGGACTCTACAAGAGTTTAGCTGTGCAGTTATGACTCAAGGTCCATCATAATATCGCAGTAAAAATATTGGTCAGGGCTACAGTCATCTCAAGGCTTGACTAAAGCTGTAGGATCTGCTTCAAAATGGTTCACTCACAACATGCAAACTGTTATCAACAGGGCTGAGTTCCTTCTCATGTGTGCCTTATTATAGGCTGCATTACTGTCTTCATGACATAAAGGCAAGGAATCCAAGAAAGAATAGTGTTTGTTTCTTTAGATTTCCTTGGGTCTTTTTACGTTAGTCTAAAAAATCTTTATTTTACCTTTGTTTTTGAAAGACATTTTCTCTGGGGTGCTGCTGCTGCTGCTGCTAAGTCGCTTCAGTCGTGTCCGACTCTGTGCGACCCCACAGACGGCAGCCCACTAAGCTCCTCTGTCCCTGGGATTCTCCAGGCAAGAATACTGGAGTGGGTTGCCATTTCCTTCTCCAATGCATGAAAGTGAAAAGTGAAAGTGAAGTCGCTAAGTCGTCTCCGACTCTTAGCGACCCCATGGACTGCAGGCTACCCGGCTCCTCCGTCCACGGGATTTTCCAGGCAAGAGTACTAGAGTGGGGTGCCATTGCCTTCTCCTTCTCTGGGGTAAGTGACATTATTTTCTTTTGCACTCTAAAGATGCCATTCTACTGTCTTCTGGTTCTAAAATTTCTGTTGGGAAATTGGCTGTCAGATTTGTTCCTTTGAAAGCAGTCTTTTTATCTCAAGCTGATTTTAAGATTTTTAGTTATCTTGGTTTTCAACTATCTTACCATGATGTACCTATGAGTTGTTTTCTTTATCTTGAGTTTTCGGAGCTTTACGAAGTTTCACCAGTTTTAAAAACAAAGTTCTGACCACAGTTTCTTTGGATATTTGCTTCTGCTCATTCTCTCTCTTCTCCAAAGACAACAATTATGTTTCATTCCTTTTGTTTTGTTCATTTACTTCCTATTACCCACCTGCAAATGCTTTGATCTTTGACTTCTCTTTCAGTTTACTAATGACACCTTCTTGTCCAAAATGAGTCTTTAATTTCATCTAGTTCAGAATTTCAGGTATTATATTTTTTGATGCTAACTCCATTTGATTTATTTTTCATATTCCAATTAGATGGTAAAATTCTCCATTATTTCATCTATTTTCTTATTTTTCTCCATTTTTCTTAGTAAGTTAGTCATGGGTGTTTTAAAATCTTTTCCCTCTGGCTCCAATATCTGAATCACCTGTGGATATTCGTCTATGGAATTCCTTTTGAGTTTTCAATTACACAGTCATAACCTTTTGCATGTATCCTTTTTCATTTACATAGTCAAATTTCTGACTGAATGATGGACACTGTAAATTTGATTAAAGGTTCCAAATGACGTTATCTCCATTAGAAACGGTTCATCCTTTCCCCTGTAGTCAGGTTAGTTAAAGGGAGTGATCAGCTTATTCTAATCACCAAGTTAAACTGAGACAACACTACAATTTTGTTCAGATTTCAGTGTACCTTTGGTTTTCCTGTTTCTAAAGAATGGACCTCCAAAACTGTAAACAGAGATTTTAGCAAACTTTTTTTTCTCTTCAGCAGTGAGAGACTGGGTATTTTTTCTACATACTTCATAAGTTTTGAACTTAAATCTTTAAGTACTCATCCAGAATTGCTTCAGAACTTGGAACTTGTCAAGAACAGGAAAAAGTTATCAAATTAGAGCGAAAATTTGTAAAAATATAATTAATAAAAATGGGGACAAGATTCTCTTAACAGCAGCCTCGAGGATGAAGATAACAATAAAGTAGAAGATAATGATAATTAATGATTTAATATCCAAGGCAATCAGTATTTATTGAATATTAACTAGGTGTCAAGTACTAACTATAACATTTATGTAGATTGGACCGAATATATGTAAAACACTTGGAAATATTACCTAACTTATTATAAGCTTTACAAGAATGCTAGTTGCTATTACTATTACCATTATTATTATAGTATTTATTCTTCACAATAATTAAAGTAAAAACCATGACTTTTATTTTACCTAGTGAAAAATGGATCCAAAAGAGGTTAATAACTTGCCCCACATCATAAACCTAGTAGGCTGTAGAACAAAAAAATCAAAACCAGATCTGTAAAGCCTGAAGTCTATGCTCTCAGTCACTCTGCTATACCAGGGGAATCTTGTTAAAGAAAAAAGAACTAACATTTGTAAAAAAACAAGAGAGAAGCAAAGATGGTAGTGTACTTAAAAAGTTTACCGTATTCTTTGAGGGTTTTTTCATATACACAAAGGCTTTGCTAATCTGCTGTACGATTATAGAGGTAAAAAAAAAAAACCAAGTCTATACACATCTTTTTTATTGTGATCATCTCTCCAATCTTAAAAGCAGTTTCCCCACTTGCTAAAGAAAAAACTTAAAGCAAAATACACTATGAAATATCAAAAATACCAGCTCATTCCCACTGGACGCCCATGAATAACGTATTTAAAATCATTTATTAAGGAAAAAATTGTACTGAAATTTGTTAATGATACAAGCTAATGTCAATTTTATAGTATCAAAATATTTCTAGTAGCCCTAATAAAACCAGAACTATAACATTTAAGACAAGTTTCATAAAATGATCTAAACAGGCAAAACAGGGAACAATAAATCTTTCATAATTTGCATAATTTCACACCCAAATACAAACATAGTAAGCTTACTCTGAATAATGTCTGCAATGGACAACAATGTAATATTGAATATATTCACACAAATAAACTATAAGAATACAGTCTGTGGGAATTCTCTGGTGGTTCAGAGGTTAGGACTCTGCACTCTACTGCCAAGGGCCCAGGTTCAATACCTGGTCAGAGAACTAAGATCTCACAAGCTACAAGGCAAGGCCAAAAATGATGGGGTCGGGGGTGCGGGGGGAAGAAAGAACACAGTTTGTGATAATTTTATTCCAAACTCTACTAACAGCTTATTATAGAAAAATAGCCTTACTATTTTAGACTAACTGAAAAAACAACACTGAATTAGTAAAAACAAAAAACTTAGTGTGTTTTTAAAAAGATATTTATTCTATTTCTTTCAATTGTATATGGCCATTAGTTGCCAACAAGTGCTCCCAAGTTCAGAAAATTTTAGCATGGTTTAATAAATAAATAGTATATATTTAGCAGGAGCTATTCCCACACAATTAACACACTACAGTCCTTAAAAAGAAACTGTCTTCTTAAATAAACAGGTAAATGTCTATGAAACCTTAACTGTGCTCAAATTTGCTCACTCAAGTTTTCACAAATAATAAAAAAATGAATAAACTTCACATGTTGATGAAATATTCTTGAGAATTCTTTCAATTCAATCCAAATTGAATGAGTGATAAAATATTGCTGGAATAAGCCAAACTTATTAATTTAGGTTTAATAATTAATGCTGTGCTGCATCTATTCACTTTAAAATTTCAAATAAAATTTCAAAGTAAGAGTACGTATTTAAAGTCATATTTTAAAATTACAAGAGAATAATAAGTTCCTACCTCTAATTCTACATCAGCTCGTACATACTGTCGGGTCTTTGGATGATTAAGAAGGTGCAAAATTGTAGTTATGAGAGCCTCATTTATTCGACTTAATTGGCAATCAATCACATTTTTCAAGATGGTGTTCAGTCCACCTCGAAGGGCAACCACCTCTGGATTCTGAAGTGCTAAAATAAAAAAGAAAAACTTAACATATTATATCGGGGATAATTAATAAATAATCAGAAATCTGGGGTTTTATTTTAAAACTGAGCTTTCTGACTGAAAAAAACTTTCTACTCATTTAAAAGGACACATGGATAACTTATCTAATAACTGCTTAGTCGCTCAGTCGTGTCCGACTCTTGTGATCCCATAGACTGTAGCCTTTCAGGCTCCTCTCTCCATGGGATTCTCCAGGCAAGAACACTGGAGTAGGCTGCCATTTCCTTCTCCATACCTAACATGATGATGAACACATTTAAAGCACACACGTATGTGTGTGTGCATACAAAGAGAATGCCTAATCTCTGAAGTAAGGGAGGAATTTCTGAGCTTAAAATCTAAAGTGAAATTACAAATCAGCTAGAAGATTTGAAACAAATAAAGGGCTAATCTTTCCCCTATATAAAGAACTCCTGGCAATTGACAGGAAAGAATTATTCAGTAAAACATGGACAAAAACTTTTTTTCTTAGTGTCGCTGAATTGTTTTTTTCATATCCTTTGTCCATGAAAAAGAGTCAATAGTTGCTTACCCTTACATATAGAAAACTTCAGAAAGCGTGCTGGGATAATTGAATAAACATTTGAAAAAAAATTGAGTTTATCAATATTAAACCAGAGTCTATTTCCTGAGAGATTTAAAACTGAAATGTTAACCATGAATTCATTTAAAGCACACACGTGTGTGTGTGTGTGCATACAAAGAGAATGCCTGATCTTTGAAGTGAGGGAGGAATTGACTCTTTTTCATTTTTTTCTCTCCCAATAACCTAGTTTAAGATTTTTTTAAATACATGTGGGAAAAAAAAAACCTTCCCCTCCATTTCTTATTTATCAAAAACGTTCTCATAGTAGTATTTTAATTATTTCGCTTTATGTAGGTATATGTGTGTTTATATATTTAAAATGTTCCTTTCATTTTAAAAATTGCTAAATTTACACATTTTAATGCTCTCAATCTGATTACACTTTATGAGAATTATTTGTTCTTTGAAACAATATTTTAAGACAGAAGTGAATGAGTCTTTTTTGGAGGCAATTAATTCATCAAGTACTTCTATGATTTGTGATCCATCATGTGTTCTACTTTAAGTCAACTGGAAATTAAAATCTTTGAAAATCCATTCATTTCAATAAGATTTTCAATTATATAAAAAGTTTATCTCATACTTTCCAAAACTCCTATTACATTCTCTTCCTTATCCTATTAACCTTTCTCTGATCTTTGCATTTTTCAAACAATAGTATATGTTTCCCTATCTATGTATCTAAAACAATAGTGTCTGTGTATCATTTTCTTCCTCCAGTTAACACAGATTAGATTAAATTATCTTGTTCACTAAGACTGAAAATCATTATTGCTTTCCTTTTGCTTATCTTAAAACTGACTTTTTTTTCTTCTTTTTCTATTTCTTGGGTTCACTCACTATTTTCATTATGTTTTGCATAATTATAAAAGTATCTTCTAATGAAAAGTTAACTTGAGTATATGACTTTCCAGGAATCCCACTTATTGATAGGTAGTCAAGTTTTCATGATTTTTTAAAAATTTCCTTAATCAAACTTCTGACTTTCTCTTTAAACCAACAGGTATCGTGGACAGTATTCTTTAGACTCTCAATTAAAGGCTTGGCTCTTCTGTTCCTTTAAATTTTATTTATTTATTTATTTAATCTAGAATGAATGTAACCTATACCATTTGGGTGGGGAAAAATATGATCTCTTGTCATTTAAAATTATATTTTTTTGGTTATAAGGGAGGTTTAACTTTTAAACTTTAAAATATTTTGATTAGCCATGCATTTCTTTGAGAACTACTTATTTTTCCTACTGATCTGTATATAAATAAGGTCTTTACCTATCATGTTTGTCATATTTACTTTTTCTTTGTTCTGGCATTGCATGTTTTCTTATCCTCTTATAATAAAATCTACAGCTGATGAAATGTTTGATTTCTTTCGATAATTCAAAACTCCCTTTCCTTACAATTATAAAAATAGTCATCCATTTTTCTCCCTCTATTTTCCAAATTTAACTCTTTAATCCCATATTTAGAATTCTTTTTTTTAATGTTAGGGAATTGTTTTTCATTCACATCAAGATACACAGTGTGGTTAACTAATGTCTGAGAATCACACTTTAAGAGATTTTATTCTAATTACTGGAATTTGGACAATTCCTTTATCTTAAATTTCATGATGAGTAAAACTTTTAAAATTTGTAGAATTTAAATGTCTCTTTGAAATAATCTGTTTAAACAGCAAGTCCACTACTTCCCTATCAGGAATGTCCTACTTTTTCATATTCTTATTTTTAACCAATTTTTTCATATTCTTATTTTTAACCAATTTTTAATTTGCATTAAAAAATGTTATATATTCTTTCTAAAATACTGTATTTTTATTACTCAAAGAATAATTCTGACCTAGTTCACAGATAATGGCAATGCATGCTCGAACCATTCTGTCTCTTTCTTGAAGTCCATCATTTCCAACTGCTATTAATGAGTTGGCCACAGAGCTAGGAAACAAGGAAGCATTCACAGTAATCATCTGTAACAGGGAGAAATCAGAAAAAGAAATTATTTCCTAATACATTTTTTAAACCTATCTTGTTCAGACAGAGGTGTTTAAGACCACAGAATATTTTTAAGACCAAGGCATCAATTTTAATCTTCTGCTTCATATGAACATGTCAAAGGGCTAATACAACAGATAGTTGATACAATAAATGTTAATAATCATTACCATGGAAAACAGTGTTGGCTTTTTTCCCATAGTAGTCCAGACTATAAATTAGTTGACTAACAAGATATAATCTTTCAGAGACTCTAAGGTCCTCCAGAATAGGAGCTTATTCTAGAGGAGAAAAGGGACTTTTGTTGTTGTTGTTCAATCGCTAAGTCTTATCTGACTCTTTGCAACCCTATGAATTGCAGCATGCCAGGCTCCCCATGAACAGAATGAAAAGGCAAAAAGAAAAAAAGCTTAATTCTATTTTAAACAACTTTTCAGCAACCAGACAAACGAAACCAGTGGTGACAATAGCTGTCAACGTACTTCTGTACTATTACATTCCTGACCCTTTCTTCATATATAATCACCACTACATCCTATCAATTTACCTCATTAACCCAATTCTTTTCACTTTCAAACTCTGATTTGGGCCCTCATTCTTTCTTATTTTGACTGCAGTAAAATGAAACACAATAATCCCCCATCTCTAACTATCATTTGTTGCCACACTGAATGGCAAAGTTTAATAATCCATATTCTATTTTTTTTTAAAGTCTTCATTTTCTTTCGGATTGTTGTGGCGACTGCTCTCAGCTTTTAGAGGCCACCCTTAGATCCTGGTCATGGGGAGCTCACTTATGATTATTTGCTATTTCAGAGCAGGCAGGAATCCCTCCATAATCTATTTCTAATATTTCAAAAACTGTGCTGGAAACATTATACCCCTGGTGATAAAAACTTTTGTTGAATCTCACTTTAAATGAAAAGTTTAATTGGCAATAACATTTGGAATACTGAAAACAGATAACATATATCTTCCATTTGGAAAACAAGGAAAAATTATGTAGTTGTTACTGTTTAATAAATAAAAGACTATTTGTTAGATGAAGTATTTCAAAACAACAGGTCCTTAGAGTGGGAGTAGATGAAAATGTTTTCTTCAGTTTGGGTGGTAATAAATATTGGGGATAATCAACCTGTCCTAGATGTAACTATATTCAGAATTCTTCTGAAAAATAAGACTTGTATCATGACACAATTAGAGGATACAATATAACTAAATTAATACAGTTAGGTCCTTTAGAGATTCAAATGATAGATCTATGTTGGGTAGAGTACTTGTAAATGTATGACAAGGTTCATATGAAATTACAGAATATTGCTCCATGACATAAAATATACAAGTGTGCAATAATTTTTCTATAAAAACTTCCACATTTGTTTCTAAACAGTATCTTTCATTAATTAAAAATGTTGGAGAAGAAAGGAAAATGGTATAATAAACTGATCTTTCTGGGTGAGAAAATTCTCATATCCTATGACTATAATTTGTATTTTAATACTTACGGATCTATTATTACACTTATAAGACTATAAGATGTATGAACATATTCTAAAAAGAGCTGGCTAGAAGCCAGGCCAACTGGCTTTCAGGGCCAAATCTAACATTAATAAACCGTTACCTTGGGAAATCAGTCCTCTTAATGCCTTAGTTTTCTCATTTGTAAATGAGGATGCATATGATCCAATGATTTCTAGAATTTCAAATATTAAATTCTAATCTATGAATCTCAAGTGTAGTGCTATAAAATGGGCATCTGTAATTTAAAAGTTTTTACAGATGAAACCATTCTTATTTTCCAGGAAAAAAATACATGCAAAGAAACTCTTAAATTCTGTATAAATTGGAGGATGTTTTTCTTACAAATCAATGAGCAATCAGTGAGGGAAAAGTCATTCAATTTAATATCTGTTGAAATAAAAGTTTAATCATCTCTTGATAGAACAGATATATATATGTAACAAATATAATATCATAAGTATGTAATAAATTTGTAGAACTGTTATAAAGGAAATTTCAGAAACACTGACTTTTCTAGCGGAAATATTTATAATTTCAGCTAAGACTGTAAGATGAATATAATGTAGAAAGGGGTGGAAATGAAAAGAGTAGGACACAGGGAATGATCATAACAGTGGTGAAAGGCAGCTTGTCTAAAGCTAATGGCATAATGAGATAGGTCATAACTAGCTGGCCAAAAAGTGAGCTCTGAATGTCAAGATAAGCAGGTTGTGCTTAATACCAAGAGGATTCATGAGCCAGTGCAGGTTTGGAAATTTGGAAAACTGGGTTTTTCACTCTGGTTTAGCCAATATCTTGCTGTGTATCAAGGGCAAGTGATTCCTTTAACTGAATCCCTTTCAACTATTTTTAAAAAATCTGTGATATATTAAATTCATGAATGTTGAACGTGAAAGTCGCTCAGTTGTGTCCAACTCTTTGTGACCCCATGGACTATACAGTCCATGGAATTCTCCAGGCCAGAAAACTGGAGTGGGTAGCCTTTCCCTTCTCTAGGGGATCTTTCCATCCCAGGAATCAAACCCAGGTCTCCTGCATTACAGGCAGATTGTTTACCAGCTGAGCCACAAGGGAAGCCCAGTAAATTCATACTGTATGAATAAAGAAATGATGTATGAATAATAGCATAATTAGGCAGGAAGTAAGAGCTTCCCTAGTGGTTCAGTTGGTAAAGAATCCGCCTGCAATGCAGGAGACTTCCTACAATGCAAGAGACCTGGCTTTGATCCTTGGGTCAGAAGATCCCTGGAGAAGGAAATGGTAACCCACTCCAGTATTCTTGCCTGGGAAATCCCATGAACAGAGTGTCCTGGCAGAGTACAGTCCATGGATTCACAAGAGTCAGATAG
Organism: Cervus canadensis; assembly: GCF_019320065.1. Taxonomy (NCBI): domain Eukaryota; kingdom Metazoa; phylum Chordata; class Mammalia; order Artiodactyla; family Cervidae; genus Cervus; species Cervus canadensis. Next base: position 33,712,408 of record NC_057401.1, on the reverse strand, counting down.
GACTTCGCAACTAACCCACCACCAAGAAGAATTTAAAAGAGTAGCAAGGGCTGCTCAGTGGGAAGATAATAATAGAAAATGAGAGAGGTAAGAATCAGGAAGGATTATCTGGATTAGAGAGAGGAAAAAAAAAAATTAAACACATTGGAAAAAAAAACCAGCAAACAAAAAAAATCCCTAAATGAATGAAACAGGTGAAAAAGAAGAAAAAGTAACATGGGTATTCTGAATTATTCATAAAGCAAGTTATCCAAAAGCAACAGGTGTTTTTGCTTTTCCTTTAAAATATAAAAGATTAATTGTTGTTTAGTCACTAAATCGTGTCTGACTCTTGCAACCCCATGGACTACAGCCTGCCAGGTTCCTCTGTCCATGGGATTTCCCAGGCAGGAACACTGGGGTGGGTTGTCATTTCCTTCTCCGGGGATCATCCCGACCTGGGGACTGAATACAAGTCTCTGGTACTGCAAGTAGATTCTTTACCACTAAGCCACCCGGGAAGCATACAACATTAATACTTTCACTGAAAACTTAAAAACTGTTCTAAATGCAAACAAAAAACCCACAGTTGACCTAGCAATTATATTATTAACATTAATTTCTACTAACTCAGTTGCCAAGATGTTGCTGCAAAAAAGAAATACATGCTTTGATTGTTAAAAGTATTAGTGAAATTATAGTTCCTCTGGCCAATAGAGGCCACTGTTCAGTCAGCAAGCATGCTTTCCCTTTTAAACTAACTGCTTTTAGCTAAACCAAGGAGCCCCGCGACACAACTCTCGCTTTGAGCCTGTTTTTACTACCAGGTACAAGCAATTTTCCTGTCCTTGGATCCACAAATGATACCTGCCTCAAATTACTCTGTTCTTTAAAAGATAACAAAATTATATTTTTGTTATGGCATTACTAAATTGTTTCAAGGGTCTGTTTATTTTTACTGGGCTATTTACAGATTAAATGGTAACTTACAAAAAACACTGAACAAAACTGAAAGAAAATACTTAGTGAATAATTCAAAGAAGCTGAATTGAATCCATTTGGGTTTGTGTTTTCACCTGAATGCAGTTTCTAAGGCAGCAACTGTCAAGTTGTGGTACAGAAAACTGACAGTCCCTAGGATATTTTCAGAGATTCTGCAAAGTCAAAACTATTTTCATAGTAATTCAAAAATATTATTTGTCTTTTTTACTCTCACAAGTACATATGGAATTTTTCCAGAGGCTTCAATGCACGTGAAATCACAAGAGATTGGATACAGAAGCAAATATGACAATCCAGCTATCTTCTATCAGGACAAACACTACAGAAATTTGTATAAATCTAAAATAATGCCGCTCTAGTCATTAATTTTCTTTTTGAAAAAGTTATTTTTGTTTACTTATAATGAGTTTATTTTTAATATATTAATATACTTTTAAATTTCTCACTTTAAATTCCTAGTAAGATAAATACTGACATACATAACTCAAATAACCAAAGAGTTATTCTAGGTTTTTCAGAAACATATTTTGTTTTTTTATCTTGAATTCTCAAAATTACTGCAGTAGGAAAGATTGTATGAGTAAGTAAGGAACCATAAATCTAATTTTTAAATTTAAATATGAAGAGTCAAATCATGATGCCAACATAACAATTTTTACCCTATAACAAACTTTTTTTAGAATCTATCTCCAATATCATGCTTAACTAGAACTACAAGTTTCTTTGAAGACAACTCATCCATTTGCTTCTTCCTTACTATGCTCACCTGTGGGTACTATTACTAACCATAAGCTGGACAACTGGAAGAAAAAGGAAAAAGAGGGGATCAAGTTAATGCACAAACTCAACATTCTGCAATTCTGGAACATGTGCTGAATTCAAAAGTAGGGAAAGAGGAGAAGAGCTAAAAAATGTTAACTGCTAATTTTAGATATTTTTACATTAAAACAAACATATACTGCATGAGCCTTACAAATTTTTAAGATGAAACATGATACTTCAGAATGAAAGAGGATAAAATTCTTACATAAGCCTTACCCTAACCAAATTAACTCTCAATTCAGTCTATTCCTCTGCCATTTGGGTATCATATTAACAATTAAAAAAAAACTCTTGGAAAGCCTATCATTAGAAGCACTATGGATTATCCTCAACATCTTCTTTTGCAGAGTTTAGATTTTGACCTTTTATTCTGTACAATGGCCTGAATTCTTTACTGCAACTGTCTACTGATGTATCCAAATTCATCTTCAAAACAACCAGCTGGCAATTCCTTTGACATTCATTTAAACTGATTTAACCCCAAGTATATAATTAAGATAAAACAGGGGCGCCACACAAGTAATCCTCTTTCTCCAATAACATATCAGAGCAATAATTTCTTTATATGTCTAATAAAGGAAGAAATATTCTTTACAATGGACATTTTATAAAAAAAAAAAATACTATCCCAGCTATACCCAATCACATAGAATAATTACACAAAATATCTATGCTTACCTTGAAGTCTGATAGACCTTATTTAACTCCTATCATTTCAACAAAATAAAAATGTTTAATGAGAATTCAGTCTTTAAATTTTAACAGATTTCACAAGACAGTCTAAATCTAAAACTGTAAAATGCATAACATGAAAACCATAAATCTGCCTTTACTCTCAGACATGGAGCCTACCTTTCTGACTAATCGAAGTGCTTGTGTCCTCTCTACCTCGTTGCTCTGCTGTATGTCAATGCACCTAAAGAATATATAAAATATTTAATTATTGATAAAAATCTTATTAAATTTTTGTATAATACCATGATCAGACAGACCCATTTTCATGTCAATACAGTATTTTTAAATGTTAATATATTTAATTTTTCAGTACCAGCAGATATTTAATTTAATACCTCCAGTGATAAATACTTGTTATAAATCAAAACTATTTCATTTAAAACTCCAAGAAAGAATATAGTAAGTAATTTACAGAATTATCTACATCTATACAGAAATAAACATATTTAAAAAGCAAAATATCAGAAATCTACTGAAAGAGATATTCACCTATTTTTGATAAAAGTTCACAGATATTTTTAAAAAACTGTGAAGGAAAAATATTTCAAGCCTACGTTTTAGTTTAATTGTGATTTTAACCGCAGCCTAAATTTTGCATGTTATGACTACACTAAAAGTCTTACATTAGTCATAATAACTTTATTTTACTAAAATATAATTTGAAATGTGAAGGGACTTCAAAAATTAATGCTCAAATATCATTTAACTGACATTTCTCTGTAAAGTTCATTAAATTATTCAATTTCTAAAGAGCTTTGGTTTATGTGGCAGAATAATTCATTCTTACTTATGTTTAGACAGTTCACTATTCTAATCAACATATTATATATTTATAAATAGATAACTTGCTATTCAAAAAGCATTTCTGCTATCTGAATATAATTAATCTAAAACAATTTTATCAAAAAGTAAACAGACACAGAATTCTATTTCTGGCCACAAAAGATCTGAACAATCCTCCTGCCAAAGATAACTATAAAGGTTAAATATGTTACTTTATAAAGCAACTGCGAAAAGGGCAATGGATAATAATCCCTGGAAAAAAGCGCAAGCTCCATATTCACTCGGGTTTTGTATCTGGGTACACTTGTCAATTCCCAGTTTTAAGTGAATAGGGTCCTAAAAAAAAAAACAAAAATCTTGCTGTACTGTGTAGAGAGACTGAACTCTGGCGCACCCAAAGTGGCTGGGACTTGGGGGAAAAGTCTCAGAGAAAAGAAAATAGAAGAGTAAGCAAGAATCTGCATGCAATCTTCTTTCCAAGATATTTGCCAATTTCTATGTTATGCAAATGCAGGGTTAAAGTCCAAAAAACCAAGCAAAAGGCTACAGCTGAGCAGCCAAAGAACTGAGCAGACATTTTAGCAGGTATATAATACTGTAAGAAAGCTGTTAGGGCTCAAGGCTGATCAAGATGAAGAGGTTCTGCTAAATATTCACATTTTCACTTGAGATTCTCAATAGACACTTCCTACCCAAGGCAAGGGAAAAAACAAATTTTAGCAGAATCAGTGTAATAAATCAACACTCCAGAATAAAGCATAAGTCTATAAATAACATGATCCAAGAGCCAAAACCTTTTAATATACAACGTTCACATCCAATCACGTAATAATATGAAAGATGTTTTAAGACAATAAAAAAAAAAAAGAGGTCAAGTAGCCAAAATCCAAGAAAATAACACCAGAAACAAAACTCAAATGATTCACATATTGGAATTGTTGTATGAGATCTACAAATAACTATGACTATTATGTCCAAGAAAATAAATAAAGCAGAGATCTAGAATGTTTAAGTAAGAGTAAAATATAAATCACAGAAATATAGTAACTTAAATTCAAAATTCAAGAGACTGATTTACTAACACAATGGAAGAAAAAAAAAGCACAGGTTAGCAGAAAGCACAAAGGTTAGCAACAACGAACACTGAAAACAATGTTACAGTCAGGGCGTCAGAGACACGCGGGACAGTGTAAAGATTCCACACTGTATAGCTGGAGTATCAGGGGATAGGAGGGAAAAGTAACAGAAAAGTCTTTAAAGTAGCCAAAGGAGAAAAAGACATTATCACCTAAAAGAAGCAAGGAGAGAAACTACTTACTTAGAAACAAAATCCAGAACACAGTAACTTAAAGCACTGAAAAATAGTAACTGATCAAAAAAAATAGCCTTCAAGTGGGAAGGTAGAGGATTTATAGACAAAATATGAAAGATTTCAACTCCAGTATACCTAAACTACAAGAAAACAGTAATGGGAATTCAAAAAAGTGACCCAAGATAGAAGTGTAGAAATGCAAGAAGGAGGAATACTGGAATGAGTAAATAACATAGGTAAATATCAAGAGTTCCAATTTAACACAATTAACAGGACTGTCCTGTGGGTTTACAAATATATATATAGAAATAAAAATGTAACATGACAAAAGACAAGAGGGGAGATTATATGGTCAAACTGTAAGAGGTTCTGGCTGTAATAAAAGTGATAAACCTTAATATACCAAGGATAAATGTAATCTCTAGGGCAACTGCTAAAGAAGAAAAGGCTTTAAAGCCAATACATTAATAGAAGAGGAAAAAAAAAATATCTTGACCTTTCCCCAAAGAAGCAAAAAAGGACAAATGCAAGACCAAAGAATAAATGTGACAAGCAGAATATGAACAGCAAGATAGTCAAGTCAAATATATGTGAAAAATAATAGCAAGATGACAAACTCATAAACATAATTACATTAGATAAAGCCCATAGACCCTGCATATGAAAAACCACTAGACATAGTCTAAATATGCCAATCAAAAGACAAAAATGGTCAAATTAAATTTTTAAAAAATACTTATGATGTTAACAGGAGAGAAACTTAAATTTTTAAGAAAAAGAAAAACAAAGTGAAAGGACAAAAAAGGATATATTGTGCAAACCCTAAATAAAAGAAATAAAAAGAAAGTTAGTATAGCTATCTTAGTATCAGATAACAAGAACACTCATAAAAGAAGTATTACTAGAAATAGACACATTTTTGTAACTATAAAACAATTAGCCCAAAGAGAAGGTTTAACAATTCTAAATATGAATGCAATAACAAAGCTTCAAAATATATAAGGAACTGACAGAGGAAGTAGAAAATCTGAATAGTATTATGCCAGTAAACAAATAAAAAAACTGATGTCATAGTATTAAAACTTCCTTAAAAATAAAAAACCACAGGCCCAGACAGATTCACTGGTGAATTCTACTGATCATGTACGGTAAAAAACAGTATATTAGATAAGTTTTTATAAAAATTCTTCCAGAGAATATATATAAAGAGAGAAATATTTCAAAAGTTGTTTTATAAACATACTCTTGATACCAAGATCAAACAAGATTAGAAAAATAGAAAATAGGCCAATACCTCTCATAAGCATAATTGCAAACATTTTTCCACAAACTATTAGCAAATCAAATATAATTAAAAATAAAATAAAAAGACAATGAGCAAATGGTGTTTACCTCAGGAATGCAAACAAAGAACATAAAGAAATCCACTAAACATCTACATCAAGTATCATAAACAATGGCAAAAGCCGAACAATTTCAACTTGAGTTCAGGAGCAAAACAATTATCCAATTACCATTTCTAGTCAGTGCAATATTCTAACCAGCACAATAAGGAGGAAAAGAAAAACCTAAGAATTGGAAAGAAAGAAATAAAATGGTCATCAATTGCAACTAATACTAATGTGCATAGAAACTCTAATAAAATAACCTTAAAAACAATTAGAATTAAAAAATGAATTTAGCAAGATCACTGAGATAAGAATATACCAAAAGAAAGCCCTACAATTATTTTTCCACATGTTAGCAGAGAGAACTATGGAAAAAAAATTTTAATTACATTAACACTATCATGCAATAAATGCTTTAGGATAAACCTAACAAATGTGTGCAAGACCTCTGCTAGAAAACTACAAAATGTTGAGAGAATTTAAAGTTCCAAATAAATAAACATTGAGAAGATTTGATATTAAAATGTCAATTCACCCCAAATTTATCCAGAACTTCAATGCAATTACTATTAATACCTAGGAAAGTTTGACGGAAATGGACAAGCTGATTCTAAAATTCTTGTGGAAATAAGGAACTCAAAATAACCCAGAAACTTCTTTCCTCAAGGAGGACTTACACTAACAGATAACAACTTACTGTCAAGCTACAGACACTTAAAACTGGGAGAAACTCGAACTAGAACAGACAAACAGGCCAAATAAAGAACACAGGGAAAGCAAAAATAGATCCATGCTTAGCAATTATCTGACTTACAACAAAAATGAAACTAATTTAGAACACAAAAATCTTTTCACTAAATGCCTCTAATATTTATTGGATATTGATAAAAATGAATCATGACCTGACAATTATTTCAACATATAAGGAATAAACTCTTCAGAAGAGATCAAAGAGACCTCTCTTCCAAAGAAGACCAAACTCATTAACCATAAAATAAAAGACTGCTATATTGGATTTTATTAATTAAGAAGAGTAAGAAGACAAAGTAAACCGACTAGGAGAGGACATTCTCAATTAGTATACTCGAAAAGAATCATATCCAGAAGACATCAAGAACTCCTACACAAAAAGATAGACAATCCAATTTACAAATGAGCAAAAAACAAATAGGATATCCAAACAGTCAACAGGCAAATGAAAGGGAAACGGAAATTAAAAGCACAATGAAACTCACAATGAAAACCACAGCAAAAAAGGTATAATTAAAAACTGAAAATAGTAAATGCTGGTAAGAATATGGAGAGACTAGACACTCAAGTATTTCTGATAGGAATGGAAATGAGTACAACCACGTTGGAAAACTGCATGGCAGTGAAGGTGAAAGTGAAGTCACTCAGTTGTATCTGACTCTCTGCGACCCCATGGACTGTAGCCCACCAGGCTCCTCCATCCATGGGATTTTCCAGGCAAGAGTGCTGGAGTGGGTTGCCATTTCCTTCTCCAGAGGATCTTCCTGACCCAGGGATCGAACCCGGGTTTCCCACTTTGTAGGCTTTACTGTCTGAGCTGCCATGGAACTTATTACTAAAGTTAAATATACATAAAAACTTATCACCCAGCAATTCCACTCCTACATAGGTACCTAAAAGAAATGAGTACACAATATCCACCAACAACTTGTCCAACAAAGTTCAGGGCAGCTTTATTCAAAATAGTCAAACACTGAAAACAACCAAGAAAAAAAAATCAACAGAATAAATAAATTATACTCTATTTATAACATGAAATACTACATGGAATTTTTTTTTTTAAGATCAACATGGATAAATCTCACAGATAACATTAAGGAAAGAAAAGAGTAACATGTACTTCCAATATATGATACTCAAAAATAAGAAAATCTAGTCTAAAATGAGAACAGTCAGAGCAATGTTTACTACTGATTGGGGGACACAAGAGAACTTGATTGGGATACTGAAAATGTTCCATATCTTATTTGGGATAATAGGGTACTTGGTTGTACCTATTACAGGCTTTACACTAAAAGCCTGTAAAATTACAGGCTTTACACGAAAAATCTGTATACTTTATGATAGGTATGCTAAAACTTAATATATGATTTAAAAAACATAAAAAATGGAAATAGAACTGCCATATGACCCAGCAATCCCACTGCTGGGCATACACACCGAGGAAACCAGAATTGAAAGAGACACATTTACCCCAGTGTTCATCGCAGCACTGTTTATAACATCCAGGACATGGAAGCAACCTAGATGTCCATCAGCAGACGAATGGATAAGAAAGCTGTGGTACATATACACAATGGAGTATTACTCAGCCATTAAAAAGAATACATTTGATTCTGTTCTAAAGAGGTGGATGAAACTGGAGCCTAATATATAGAGTGAAGTAAGCCAGAAAGAAAAACACCAATACAGTATCCTAACGCATATATATGGAATTTAGAAAGACGGTAACGATAACCCTGTATGCCAGACAGCAAGAGAGACAGATATATATATATATATATATATATATATATAAAACAGTCTTTTAGACTCTGTGGGAGAGGGCGAGGGTGGGATGGTTTGGGAGAATGGCATTGAAACGTGTATATTTAAAAAATAAATAAAAAACATATAAAAACAGAGGGCTGTAAGAAAATTACCTAGCTATTAAATAGTCCACTTTCAATTTTAGCACCTTCTGCAGAATACTGGAGTCTTGGATGAGATACCGAAGAGCTCGAAGTCCTGCTGCCCGCACTTCCTTTGCTTCATTCAATAAAGCTAACCGCAAGCTGTGTGAAAACAAAAAGTCATGCTACATGAGTTTCAAATACACACAAAATTGTGGTATCAAATACTTCCTCAGCTGAAATAAGCAAAGCTACTCGTCATTTTACATATATAAAAATTATTCACTGTAAGCCATGGCACTTCACTAATGCTGTTTTTTAATTTGTGCCTCTTTGGTATATTCCTACCTTCTGTAGTTTATAAAAACAAAGGGAAATTATATATGCCTTTTCCAGGCTGTATCACATATGCCTTTACAATCTATCACTCTCTATTCACCTACCTGTTTCATTTGTTTCAAAGAATCATTGGTTTAAGCCAATAAATAAAAATGCTTTATAATGACAGTAGGAAGAGACTATTTATACCAATTTTAATTCCTAAGCATACCAAAAAGATGGCTATGAAACTGTAACACTGCCTTTCTTGGTAGGCTTGAGCAAATCAGGTTTGCCATAAGCACATGTTGTCTTAGGTGAGATGTAGAGATAATCATACAGGTTCTTCTTGCTCTTGGGAATAACATGAGAACTTTTACTCGTGTTTAATTTAGAAGTTAAGACTGTAGAAGTCCAGGTACTTTTCAACATGAGTTTTGATTATTTGTATTTGAAAATTATAAAATACCAATAAGAACAATAGGATAACAGTTCAAAATGTTAAAAATGCTGGAGATCCTGTATTTTTCTAACATTCACACAACTCTTTCTATAAAATCAATACAAGGTGCTACAGTAACCTATTTTTAGTTTAAAATTACTAAAACTGAAATTACTAAAATTCAGAAGGTATGAAAAGGGAACTGAACTATACTTACCAAATTATGATATCCTCATAGTTAAAACCCAGTTTTTCTTCACTGTGGCCAATATCACAAAGCAGCTGTCAGAAAAATAAAATAAGTATACAAAAATGCATTATGTTTTTGCCTACTTACACACATTACTTTTTCATACAGGAAAACAAGATCTTTGTCTTTAATAAAATTTTTAAAAATATATGTATGATTCAACTGCCAAAATATGAATATTTATATCTATCATCTAATTGTTTTTCTGACTTGACATTTCTAGATTTCGTGACTTTGTTTGAAAACTAAACAATTATTTTCTATTATTCTCCGTCCCCCCGCCCCCGGCATACTTCTACTGTTTTTAAAACTATTCTTTCAGTGGTTACCACTGAGATTACAACATGCATTTTTTTTAAATTACTATAGTCTAACAGAAGTTACTAGTTTACCATGTCCTCAATAAAAAGACTCTTTAAACACTTCATTTCCATTTATTCCTCTCACCTTTCCCTTTGTTTTTGTTTTTTCTACCTATCTTTTAAACCCTATAAAGTTACTTCTGTTTTCAGTTAGTTCAATTACCAATTTATATTTACTCTCAAATTCACAGCATTTCCATTATTCTTCACTCCAGTGATACCTTTATGGGGTCTTCTCTCTTCTCCATAATGAACCTTCAGTTCATTGTTGTTGATCTGTTTTACTGGTGTCTTCATTTGTTTTATAGTCAAGGTTGCTGGTAATGAATTCAGAACAATTTCAAGATGGCTTCCATTGTTTGTTGAGAAGTCTGATATCAGTCTTATTACTGGCTCCTAAGAAGGTCATATTCTTTTTTTTTTGTTCTCTATCTTTTGATTTTCGCATTTTAACTGTTCAAGTGTGGTTTTATCTGTATCCCTGCTTAGGGAAAACATAAATTTCTGAATCTCTAGGTTGATATATTTTATCAGTTTTAAAAAACTCTGCATATCTTCAAAATTACTTTTGGCCAATTCTCTCTCCCCTTTTTCTGATAACCCAAATGTTTGAAAATCTTTTTGGTATAGCACAAATCTCTAAGCCCTCGTTTTCTGTTTTCTCCTTTATCTTTCATTTCTGTCCTTTAGCTGGGTATTTTCTATTATCTTGTCTTCTGATATGTCTAATCTTCTATTATACCTATCCAGTGAGTTTTTAACTTGACATAATGTGTTTCCATTTGCTTTGTACACATCCAATATCATAATAAAAAATCATTTTTCACCTATTTTCTCCAGTTTCCTCTATGTTCTTGATATATTAACCACACTTTAAATATCATCTAAATGGATATGAATGACGTAGATAATCTCTGAGTCTGTTTTTATTATTTGTTTTTCCTTTTGTTCTGGTCATGCAGTCCTATCTTGGTGGATTCTATAATCTTTGTACATAAAAACTTGCAGAGATTCCTGATGACATCTTTCTCCACAAGGGGTTCACCCTTCTCTCTCTTCATGAGGCCAATGGACAACAGCAAGTTCAGATTAGGCTGCTGCCCTGGTAAGACTGAGTCATCCTCTGGTTTTCCCTTTCATCCCCTCCTTCCCCCAGGTTTCAACTAAAAGTTTGCTGTTCATGAGACCAATCTCAAGAGAATGACACATCTCATTTTTGCCTTATAAAAACATGAGGAGCTCCACCTTGATTTTCAAAGGTTTTCTACTTAGGATTTTAAGTTTCCCATCCCAGGATTCAACATATGTACTGAGGAAAGAATCTCCTTTACTTGATTTCCATAGGTATCCATCAAAAGCTCTGTGCTGTTTTTTCCATCTTTCAGCAATAGTACTCCTGGGATGAAAGTATGAATTTTTAGATTCCTGTCCACATTCCACATTAGTCAGTACTTCCCAGGTAAATATTGTTGGAGAAGTTAGCTCATTTCCACAAGATTCTTCTCTGAAGTCTTGGTTCCTACACCACTTATAGTCTGAGTAACTGCCTGATGCCTTCACACAGGCTCTCCTTGTTTTTGACCCAGTCTGTTTTGAAAATTTATCTAAAAGCTATATGCATACATGCTAAGTCACTTCAATCATGTCCAACTTTTTGCAACCCTATGGATTGTAGGATGCCAGGCTCCTCTGTCCATGGGATTTTCCAGGCAAGAATACTGGAGTAGGTTGCCATTTTCTTCTCCCAGGGATCTTCCCTAACGGGGGATGGAACCCGTGTCTCTTATGTCTCCTGCCTTGGCAAGCAGATTCTTTACCATTAGCGCCACCTGGGAAGTCCCATAAAGTTTCTCAAGTTATTTACTGGACCTAACCGAAAAGAATTAAAAAGAAAATCAATCATTTAAGTAACATGAAGTATCAGAAGGGTCTTCAAGTGCTACTGTTAATCTTCCTAAGTATGAAGTTACAAGGACTTCCCTGGTGGCTCAGATGGTAAAGAATCTGCCTGTAATTCAGGAGACCTGGGTTTGACCCCTCAGTAGGGAAGATCTGCCAGAAGGGAATGGCAACTCACTCCAGCATTCTTGGCTGGAGAACTCCATTTACAGAGGCACCTGACATGCTACAGTCCATAGGGTCACAAAGAGTCAGACACAACTGAGCGACTAACACACACACACACACACACGAAGTTACAAACATCTTATTTAACCAAACAGAAAAAACCAAAGTGACCAGCACAACTGCCTTTGTGAAAAGCACAATACTGTAGCAAACAAAACCTAATGATATAAATTCACTATCCTACTGGTAGGATCCTTGTAAAATTTCCTGTCCAATTTCCTCTTCAGAGACAAAAAAAAAACCAAACAAAAACAAAAAGAGATGTGCAAATAGAACAGGGCCTGGGCCGGAAAGAGGGGAGCGTGGTGAGGAGCAGAGAATAGACTGTGTGTCCACAGGGCTGCTGCGAGGTGATCCTGGCTTTCTGAGTGTGGGTGGCAGCCATGTGGCCCCAAGACCGAATCCGGAGATCCAGGGCCCACCCACTTCTGTTCCACACCGCCTCCCACTGCCCAGTGGCTGGGGGCTTCCCTTCTCATCACGCCTGGTGGCTGTCTGCATCAAGACATCCTGGAGAGCTGGCACCTGTGTCTACAGAGGGAGGCATAAGGTGGATGTGCCAGGTGAGACATTCAAAGGGACCCTGGCTTTGGGGAGGCAGTTCTGGGAACCCAGGTCTACTGGCTCTAGGCCAGGAAACCTTGAACTTTGGCCTGCTTGGTCAGGATGCATGTCCTCTCCCCAGGAGATGTGGCCTTGGAGCCATGTGTTAGAGCTAGAGTGCCTGGGTGTGTGTCTGCTTCTGCAGCCAAGATTGTCCTAAGAGTGCCTACTTTTGTAGATAGTGCTGTGGTTTTAGAGGTGTACCCATGTGGCGCTAGTGGTAAAAAACCTGCCTGCCAATGCAGGAGGCATAAAAGACGGGGGTTTGATCCCTGGGTGGGAAAGATCCCCTGGAGGAGGAAATGGCAACCCACTCCAGTATTCTTGTCTGGAGAATCCCATGGACAGAGGAGCCTGGCAAGCTAAAGTCCATAGGGTCACAGAATTTGACACCACTGAAGTGACAACAAACAGGGGATCGGTTCAGTTCAGTTCAGTTCAGTCGCTCAGTCGTGTCCAACTCTTTGAGAACCCATGAACTGCAGCACGCCAGGCCTCCCTGTCCATCATCAATTCCCGGAGTTTACCCAAACTCATGTCCATGGTGATGCCATCCAACCATCTCATCCTCTGTCGTCCCCTTCTCCTCCCACCCTCAATCTTTCCCAGCATCAGGGTCTTTTCAAATGAGTTGGTTCTTAACATCAGGTGGCCAAAGTATTGGAGTTTCAGCTTCAGCATCAGTCCTTCCAAGGAATATTAAGGACTGATTTCCTTTAGGATTGACTGGTTGGATCTCCTTGCAGCCTAAGGGACTATCAAGAGTCTTCTCCAACACCACAGTTCAAAAGCATCAATGCTTCGGCACTCAGCTTTCTTTATAGTCCAACTCTCACATCCATATATGACTACTGGAAAAACCATATCCTTGACTAGATGGACCTTTATGTTTAGGAATACAGGAACCTTAGATACTGTAACATTTTCACAGCAGGGAGAGACTACAAAAATGATCACTTTATGTGGTAGGAAAATGCTATATAAATAGGTAAATAGGCAAAACAAGCTAAAAAAGCTTTCCTTCACAGGGCTCTATCCAAAATGATTATACCGGTATTCCTATAAAATTCTTAAAAAGTCTGAAATATGATAAACAAAGCTTTAAAGGGTCAAAGAATATGAAAAATTTATTGTTTTTATCGTGTTCTGCTGTATCATATTTTAAGTACTTTAATACTGAGAAGGATAAGACTTTTTACACAGCCATATAGATTTAAAATAAGAATGTAAGATTTCCTAAGCTTTGGGACAAGAGAGGACATTTCCATACCTCTAAAAAAGCAATGGCATACTAAAATTAAAAGTTAAATAATATATTCTGCTATGTCCTAAGTCACTTCAGTTGTGTCCGACTCTTTGCGACCATGGCCTATAGCCTGGCAGGTACCTCTGTCCATGGGATTTTCAAGGCAAGAATACTCAAGTGGGTTGCCATTTCCTCCTCCAGGGAATCTTCCCGACCCGGGGATCAAACCCAAGTCTCTTATGTCTCCTGCATTGACAGGTGGGTTCTTTACCACTAGTGCCACCTGGGAAGTCAATATTACTAGTAAATAATATATTATTCTAAAATATTTATAAAAACATGACAGGCAAAAAGGTTTAGGCCCTATATTAGTTTGCTAGGGCTGCTGTAACAAATAAGCAAATTGGGTGGTTTATACAAATAAATTTACTTTCTCATGATTCTGGAGGCTAAAAGTTCAATATCAAAGTGTCTTGACAGAGTTTTTTGCTCTTAGGGCCTCACTCCTTGGCTGGTAGATGGCTATCATCTCTCTGTGTCGGCACATGATCTTTCCTCTGTGTATGCTGTGTTTTTATCTTATCCGTTCACCAATCACACTGGATTAGGGACCACCCATAGGATTTCATTTCACCTTAATTACCTCTTTAATGGACCAAGCTCTAAATGGAGACACATTCTGAGGTACTGGGAGTTAGAACTTCAACAAACAAATTGGTGAGGAGGTTGGAGGGGGGACGTGCAGCACAATTCAACTCGTAACACCCCACCCTCACAGTAAAGTAATACAGGCAGGTGCTTAGCATGTGAAAGTCTAAACAAATTGCAAAAAGATTAATAAGAGGCAAAGAAAATGCACAAAACAATTTACTGAAGATAAATAAACATATATCCTATTTCAAAATCTGAATCAAATACACTGGAAAATGCTATTTAAATAAAGTTTAACAAACAGGCAAGAAATTGTCTTTCAACATGATTATACTAAATAAAAAAACACATTGCTGATGGAATTATAAACTAAACACATATGGAAAAATAAGCTGGAAAAATGCAACAAAATCAGGACTTACTTTTGATCATTTCTACTAATAAAATAATTTAAAAAGTAAAGTAGGTTCTTTCAGATGTTCAAGCTGGATTTAGAAAAGGCAGAGGAACCAGCGATCAAATTGCCAACATCCGTTGGATCACAGAAAGAGCAAGAGAGTTCCAGAAAAACATTCATTTCTGCTTTATTGACGACGCCAAAGCCTTTGACTTTCCAACAAACTGTGGAAAACTCTTCAAGAGATGAGAATACCAGACCCCTTACCTGCCTCCTGAGAAATCTGTGTGAAGGTCAAGAAGCAAGTTAGAACTGGACAAGGAACAATGGACTGGTTCCAAATCGGGAAAGGAGTACGTCAAGGCTGTATATTATCAACCTGCTTATTGAACTTATATGCAGAGAACAACATGCGAAATGCCAGGTGGGATGAAGCACAAGCTGGAATCAAGATTGCCTGGAGAAATATCAATAACCTCAGATATGCAGATAACATCATCCTTATGGCAGAAAGCAAAGAGGAACTAAAAAGCCTTTTGATCAAAGTGAAAGAGGAGAGGGAAAGAGCTGGCTCAAAACTCAACGTTCAAAAAAGAAAAAGATCATGGCATCCGGTCCCATCACTTCATGGCAAACAGACACAGAAACAATGGAAACAGTGACAAACTTTATTTTCTTGGGCTCTAAAATCACTGCAGACGGTAACTGACACCATGAAATTAAAAGACACTTGCTCCTGGGAAGAAAAGCTATGACAAATCTTGACAGCATATTAAAAAGCAGAGACATAATTTTACCAACAAAGGTCAGTCTCGTCAAAGCTATGGTTTTTCCAGTAGTCATGTATGGATGTGAGAGTTGGACTATAAAGAAAGCTGAGCGCCAAAGAATTGATGCTTTTGAACTGTGGTGTTGGAGAAGACTCTTCAGAGTCCCCTGGACTGCAAGGAGATAAACCAGTCAATCCTAAAGGAAATCAGTCCTTAATATTCCTTGGAAGGACTGATGCTGAAGCTGAAAATTCCAATACTTTGGCCACCTGATGCAAAGAACTGAGTCATTGGAAAAGACCGTGATGCTGGGAAAGACTGAAGGCAGGAGGAGAAGGGGATGATAGAGGACGAGAATGCTGGATGGCATCACCAACTCGATGGGACATGAGTTGGAGCAAAATCCAGGAGTTGGTGATGGACAGGGATGCTTGGTGTGCTGCAGTCCATGGGGTCTCAAGAGTCAGACGTGACTGAACTGACTGAACTGAAAGTAGGTTCAAGCACAAGATCCTCATGACATGATTTACAACAATAAGGAACTAGAAATAAATGTTCATAAAGGAGAAACCTTTGTAGCAGTATTAATATTACAGAATACTGAAACACAAAACATGCTAAGTCACTTCAGTCGTGTCCGACTCTTTGTGGCCCCATGGACTGCATCCCACCAGGCTCCTCTGTCCATGGGATTTTCCAAGCAAGAATACCGGAGTGGGCTGCCATGCCCTCCTCCAGGGCATCTTCCCAACCCAGGGATCAAACCCACATCTCTTACATCTCCTGCATTAACAGGTGCGTTCTTTATCACTAGAATCATCTGAGAAGACTGGAAACACAAAGAACAACCTGCATAATGTATCAATGAGTTAGGGAAAATATTCTTTAAAATATACATTTCTTAAAAAAAAAAAAAAGGTATATACTTTTTTTTAAGAAGTCTACACATCACCATTTTATCACCAAAAAACAAAGTACAATCACAGGTGATTTATTTTTTCTTTCTGTGCTTTTCTGTATTTTATAAATGTTTACAATGATTATCTATTACTTACATAATTTAAGAAGGATTATATATATAGTATTCATAAATAATAACAGAAGTAGCATTTATCAACTATTAATCATGTCAATCCTAGAAAGGAAGTAATATTTTAGTAATAAAGACAACGAGACTAGACATGGTACTAAGACTTCCAAACACCACGAAGCTATGATTAAACAGTAAAGCCAGAAATGAAACCAAACCAGTCTGAGTCCAGAGCCTGTTGAAATGTGACTCTACTTTTGTATTAACATTATTTTCATACAAAAAGCAAAAACAAACACATACACACAAAAAAACAAAAATTTACATGGGGGAGGCAGTGGATTTAAAAACAGAATACCTGAACATTATCATTTCCCCAGCCTCAAAAATGGTATGAATCAAGAATCTGGAGAACCATACTCTTGGCTATAAACACATAAAATGAATTAGTGAATTTATTATATTTTTCTAGAACAGCTAGCAAAAAACACATACAAACACTGCCCATTTCAAAGGATTAACAAATACATAAAAAGACTGCATTATTTAAAGACTTAAAGATAAAAATACTTAAAACTGCATTACTAGAAATATGGAGTATTTGAGATTTCACAAATATTTTCGATTACTATCACTGTCACTGTATGGTATCATATATTAATAAAAGAGAAAATTAAAAGGACATCTTATCATGGTGTTATCACTTAGATTTTAGATATGTTCTAATCCATAAACTTAACAGAAAAATGAAACTCAGAATCTGTTATTAAAACATAAAATATTGTGCTTCTAAAATGGGGAAAATGTTAGCTTCTTAAAACAACTCCATTTCTAAAAAGGCAGTGTTTCTATTCTTCTGCTACATCATGTTAATAAAATGAAATGCTTTGAAACTCAAAAATAAAGTATAAAAAATCTTATCCGGTCAAGACTTAGTTTCTCACCGAAGTACGTACTTGGTTCTCCTTTCCTGCATTTTCTTTTTCACACTTACTAGATATCCTTGCCGAAAACTATAGACTCAGTGAAACATAATTTCAAAATTATCCCCCTTCTCAAACCACAAAATATATGACTGTTCACCATTAAACATTTGCTAGAATTAGCAGTTTTGAAAGGTGAAAAAAAAATTTTGTCTAAGTTATTATTTTGATTTCCTAAAAGAACACAAAATTTGGAAATTATTTAGAAAGGAGTTTCATTTTCTGCTACCTAATATAAATGTATTTATACTGAAAGAAATGTTTCTGAGAAAAATGTCCACTCAGCTGGAAAATGGAAAATCACAAGTAACTTAAAACAGTTTTCAGTGAAATGTATTTGTCATAATCATCTGCCTATTCTCCAGGGATAGTAACAGATATTAAGGCTATCCTTTCAACAGTGGCTAAATTGTGCTTTCATATTGTTTGAAGAGGAACTAAAGAGACTCTTGATGAGGGTAAAAGATGAGAATGGAAAAGCTGGCTTGAAACGCAACACTAAAAAAAATAGTATCATGGTATCCAGTCCCATCACTTCATAGCAAACAAAAAAAGTGGAAACAGTCACAGATTTTATTTTATTTATTTATTATTATTTTTTTTTAGTTGGAGGCTAATTACAATATTGTAGTGATTTTTGTCATACACACAGATATTATTTTATTGGGCTCCAAAACCACTGTGGGAGGTGACTGCAGCCATGAAATTAAAAGACGCTTGCTCCTTAGAAGGAAAGCTATGACAAACCTAAACAGCACATTAAAAAGTACAGATATCACTTGGCTGCCAAAGGTCTGTATAGTCAAAATTATGGTTTTCCCAGTAGTTATGTACAGATATGAGAGCTGGACCATAAAGAAGCCTAAGCATCGAAGAATTGATGCTTTGGAATTGTACTGGAGAAGACTCCTGAGTCCCCTGAACAGCAAGGAGATCAAACCAGTCAACCCTAAAGGAAATCAACCCTGAATATTCATTGGAAGGACTGATGCTGAAGCTGAAGCTCCAATACTTTGGCCACCTGATGTGAAGAGCTGACACAACAGAAAAGACCCTGAGGCTTGGAAAGACTGAAAGCATAAGGAAAAGGGGGAAGAAGAGGATGAGATGGTTAGACATCATCAACCACTCAATGGTCATGAATTTGAGCTAACTCCAGAAGACAGTAGAGGACAGAGGAGCCTGGGCTACACTGTCCATGGGATCACAGAGAGTTTGACACAACTTAGCAACTGAACAATTGTTTCCAGATATATAGAAGAGGTTTTAGTAATCAGTCTTAATCAAAATATCCCTTTTGAATTAGAATTATCCCAAGTGGAAACTAAACTTTCTATATGTAAATAATGCACATATATCAGGAGTAAGAAATTAGAGAAGACACTGATAAGATTCTAAATTTTCGACTATCAAAGAAACATAACACTTTTACTTTTAATCACCAGGAGTTCATCTATTGTTAAGTTTCAAAATATTAGGAATAACTTATTTTAATAAAAAAAATTTATAGTGATTTACTCTCTTACCAATCACCTCCCAATTTAAATAAACAAATCTTACAAATCAAATCCTTTTACTTTTAACTCTAGCAAAGAGGTGGGCAGAAACAGCAAGAACAACACTGAATTGGTAAATTTAAATAACAGGAATTTCATTCTGCCTCAACTACTGACTGAATTACTAATTAACCTTCAATCATTAAGTAACAAATTTTTTCAATTCCATCTTAGCTATTATTGGTAACTTCCCTTCTCCTGTGTAAAATATTAAAATGTAACAATGCCTGCCCTATTACACAGGTTTGTTAATAGTAAGAAAAAATTACTGTTTGAGAAATCATTGAAAAATCTTTCAAAATACAAGAAGTAGCAACTTAATAGTCACTTAAAATGCTAAATTATTAGACATCACACATTTCATTGGCATTCTGTTGCTTCCCACCCCATGTGTTTTTATGATTATCAGTCACAAAATACCTAGTTTAATATCACTAAATAGAAAAAAATATATATCACTAAATAGGATCAGAGTTCAGGCAGAAGTTGTAAGAGAAGGCTAACCTCTTATTATTGAAAGCTGTAAAGATGATGTATCTTAGTCATATGGAAAGTGTTTGAGAATGAAACTAACCTAAAAGAAAAGAGGTGAGAAATGGAGAGAGAGAATACAATTAACATATTTTCAATCCTTAGGTCATTCCGCCTGAAATTAAGATTTTACTTTTGGTCTTGCTCGTCATGAAAGCAAATAACTTCCTTTTTAGCCCAGTTGAATTAGGTTTGTTAAATTTGTTACTTATACATCAACTTAAGCATTCAATACCATCCGAAATTCACAACTATTTCATGAGCGTAACTATTAAGCTTTTTAATATAAACAAAAATATTGCTACATGATATCTTATATCTAAATGGGGTATGGGATTTCCCTGGTCCAGTGGTTAAGACTCCAAGCATTCACTGCAGGGGGCACTGGTTCAATCCCTGGTCAGGGAACTAAGATTCCATATGCCACATGGCACAGACAAAAAATAAATGAATGAATGAAGAGGTGAAGGTTTCGATAACATGTCACTGGTATAGTGAAGGACAGGGAGCCTGTAGTGCTGTAATCCATGGGGTCTCAAAAGAATCAGACAAGACTCAGCGACTGAGCAACAACCCTGGTATGTTCTGCTTAATAAAATCCATGTGCAGCATCAGTCAATCCATTTGTTATCCTTAACTCACAGAACTTCCTTACAAACTAAGTATCTCTGACAAATATAAAATACTCAAAGGTGGCTATCAACAATATTATATTTTGATAAAGTCAGAAGTCTTAACCATTTCTAGGTAATAAAAATCCCTGAGATGCTTATTAAAATTATTAACTTTAAAAAACATAATGATCAGCTAAAACTGGACAGTTAAATGCTATGACCATTTTACTTACAGGGCTTTGAGGGTTAACTGAACAGTTCTCCTAAAGAAACAACAGAGAGAGTAACCCAAACTTTAAAAAATCTTGCCACAAATTAGAATTCCACAGCATAGTCTTTTTAGAGGGTAATTTATAAGTAGGTTTTAAAATAAAAAGTACAAATGCTCTTGGCTAAATAATCACACTTTTAACATTCTATTCTGCATGAAACAGTATGTAAGAGTGTTACTAATGCATTATTTAAAATGGAAAAAGAAGTAGGGAATACTTGCATTTTCTAATGATGGAATGATTAAATTACAGTATATGTATTATGCATATGTATATATATTTGGACGCATAAACATATATATGGATGGATAGATATGCACACACACATCTATCAACACACATATGCAGCTACAAAAAAGCAGTGGATCTACACTTACAGAAAAAGAAAGGGCTCATGATATCCTGGGAAGTGGAAAAAACACAAACCACAAATCTCGAGATCTCATTAAAAAAAACCCTTATGAGCACATATAATAAATGTTAAATAAACTGAGCATTATATCAGACACTTCTAGTTTAGCTTAATTCTTACAACATAGTAAAATACACACACATACACATTTATAATTATGCCAAAGAAGAATAAGAATGAATACCCTCTAGTGGTAATTTCTGAGAAATAGTCCTTTTGTTGGGGTGAGGAGGTGGATGGGAAAGAGATGTGCGACAGGAGTTTCACTTTTTACTGTATATTGTTTAATATCACTATTATTTTTATATTTAATTTATATAATTTTGAAGCTTTTTTAAACAGAACAAGATTCCTCTGGAGCTTTTCATATATGAGATTAAATATACGCAAAGTTAAAATGTAAAAGAGCTAAAATATTTTCACCTTTAAAAACAGGTCTTTAGATTATCAGCATGTTGTCAGTTTTAAAAATAGAATGCTAAGATTATTTTCATCAGCAGCCTGTTATACACAATACTTTAGTGAAATGATGTCAGAAGGCAAGCATGGGTGTGTGACATTCACATGGTCCTAGGATCACATCACTGGCACCCTCTCTTCATACCTTAAAAGGAGGTTTAATTCTAGAGATAAAGCCCACCCTCTACAGCATTTCAGCCCCATTGATCTACTAAATTAACTTAATCCTAACAGGCAGGGCTATACTTAAAACAAATGTTAATACAACAGAAAACTCTTATTCAAACTGCAAAATCATTCCAATGTAATACCTTTAATTAAACACTTGCAATGTGCCAAGATTTGGGGAAGAGAGGGATATAAGAGTAAAAAAATAAATACTACATATTTCTTATGCTTAATAAACTCAGTTTAAATAAGAGCACAACACAATAAATAGTAATGATAACAAAAAAACATAAAATTCAGTAGACACGTATAACCTATTACAAGAACACAATGAAGGATGACCAACTAATTCCTGTCTAACTAGTCTCCTGGAATCATAACCCTTTTTCTTATTTTCTTATTCTGCAGAGCTATTCTTAGAGACTTCTAAGAATTTCTAAATATTACACTGTAAGTTAATGAACTTACAGATTGTACCCAAAAAACACCAACTCTGTAAATATTTTTTAACCTAGCTTGAACAAAATGGAATTCAAAGATACATTTTATTATGATTTAAATTCAATAAGCATTTACTTTGTGCTCAGTATTTGGAGAAATTTTATAATAAAACCTACAGACATTTATTTAAAGTACTGGCTCTTAACTGAGATGATTCTGTCCCCTAGGAAACATTCAGCAATCCTTGGAGACATTTTTGCTTGTGACAACTGGTGGAGGTGTCCTACAGGCATCTAGTGGGTAGAGGCCAGAGGTGCTGCTAACACTACAATAAACAAGACAGCTTCCCCAAACAAATAATTATCTGGCCCAATAAGTTGACATTGCTTAAGCTGAGAAACTCTGTTACAGTAACAGCTTACCAATCTCCAACTCAAGCTATTAAACAGACTCACCTTTTTATAGTCAACAAAAATTCCTGAAAATAACAAAAAAATGAAAAAGAAAACAAAAAACAAACCCTAAGTTGTAAAGCATTATCTGGTATGGAGCACATATTATGTGCCAAGCACTGTATTGGGACCTTGCCTCTAACTGCAGCAAAACTATCTCTGAGTAAAGAAATCTGTCCAACATTGCCTTGCTAGTTAGGGTCAGAGATGAGCTATTAAGACCTCACTCACTTGATCTGAAGCTCCCACTTTTCTCACTGTTATCACCAGGCAGTCAAAGCTGATTTTACCAAGTCCCATGTTTATGGACTTTACTAGTGGAAAAGCCTCTCACACCCTGACCCAATGGTTAGGCTCTCATATTCCAGAAAAATTCTTGTAAGTTTGCTTATCTGATTGTTAAATCCATAAATAACTTAAAACAGAAAATAAAAGGGCTGCTACAAGCTGATACCAGAGCCAGAGAGAAATGTGAAAACTGTACACAAAGGAGATGGCAAAACAAAAGATAAAAGTACAAGAAGCTCAAAAGCCTAGGGCCTTCAAAAGCCTAGGGATTTTATTACAGAGACACGTCATTCTATACAGTGATACGATGGGGCAAAGGAAGGAAGAAAATAGAGAAGGAAGGAGCACTGAGGGAAGGAGAGAGGGGAAGGTGTACGGAAGGGTGAAGAGAGAGGAAATGAACCAGGGAAGGAGGTAAAAAGAGGAGTAGAAGGAGAAAGCAGAGGGAAAGAGAAACACGAGATGAGCCTGGAAGAACACAGATCAAAGAAAGACCAAGTGGAGGGAACAACTTCGTGAAAAACCATGGGAAAAATTCAAAAGGAAACAAAGAAATGGAGGGGGGAAAAGGGGAAAGAGAGCAAATGACCTTAACCCATAAGAAATGGAGATCTAGACAGAAATATATGGAGAACAGAGAAGGGAAAAAGAAATCTATCCAACAGATTACAAGAAACATGTTTAATTCACTCCTAATTCAGAAAGTTCTATACACACACTGTCTATGTTTAGTAGTTATTAGCCACAGACAGGTGGCTATAAGCACAGAAATTTGTTTTAATCTGAACAGAGATGTGCTATAACATACACAAATAGCACAACAATTATATCAAAGAAATTCTCACACTGTTAAGCAAGTTCTAGGACCCACAACAGATTTCCTAACCTGGGCGTCTTGCAAAGGGACTGAGAACTCCCAGGGAATTTGACCTTGGAGACCGGTGGGAGACTGAGCCACTGGGTGCAATCTCAAAAATGACAAAATAATCTCTGTTCATTTCCAAGGCAAACCATTCTATATCACAGAAGTCCAAGTCAATGCCCCAACCACTAATGCCAAAGAAGCTGAAGTTGAACAGTTCTATGATCACCTATGAGACCTTCTAGAACTAACACCAAACAAAGATGTCCTTTTCATCATAGGGGATTAGAATGCAAAAGTAGGAAGTCAAGAGATACCTGGAGTAACAGGCAAGTTTGGCCTTGGGAGTACAAAATGAAGCAGGGCAAAGTCTAACAGTTTTGCGAAAAGAACACACTGGTTATAGTAAACACCCTCTTCCAACAACACAAGAGAAGACTCTACACATGGACATCACCAGATGGTCAACACCAAAATCATACTGACTGTATTCTTTGCAGCCAAAGATGGAAAAGCTCTATGCCGTCAGCAAAAACAAGACCGCGAGCTGACTGTGGCTCAGATCATAAAATCCTTATTGCAAAATTCAGACTTAAAGAAAGTAGGGAAAACCACTAGACATTCGGGTATAACCTAAATAAAATCCCTTACGATTCTACAGTGGAAGTGACAAATAGATTCAAAGGATTAGATCTAACAGATAGAGTGTCTGAAGAACTATGGACAGAGGTTTGTGACATTTTACAGGAGACAGTGATCAAGACCATCCCCAAGAAAAAGGAATCCAAAAAAGGCAAAATAGTTGTCTGAGGAGGCCTTACAAATAGCTGAGAAAAGAGACGCTAAAGACAAAGGAGAAAAAGCAACATATTTCCATCTGAATGCAGAGTTCCAAAGAATAGCAAGGAGAGATAAGAAAGCCTTTCTCAGTGATCAATGCAAAGAAATAGAGGAAAACAACAGAATGGCAAAGACTAGCGATCTCTTCAAGAAAATTAGGGAACATTTCATGTAAAGAGGGGCACAATAAAGGACAGAAATGGTATGGACCTAACAGAAGCATAAGATATTAAGAAGAGATGGCATTTAATGCAAAGAACTATGTGACCCAGATAACCAAATGGTGTGATCGCTCACCTAGAGCCAGACATCCTGGAATGCAAAGTCAAGTGGGTCTCAGGAAGCATCACTATGAGCAAGCTAGTGGAGGTGATGGAATTCCAGCTGAGCTATTTCAAATCTTAAAAGATGATGCTGTGAAAGTGCTACAGTCAATATGCCAACAAATTTGGAAAACTCAGCAGTGGCCACAGGACTGGAAAAGGTTAGTTTTCATTCCAATCCCAAAGAGAGACAATGCCAAAGAATGTTCCACACAAGTTCTGCACAACTACACTCATCTCACACGCTAGCAAATGTTCAAAATTCTCCAAGCAAGGCTTCAACAGTACATGAACTGAAAAATTCCAGATGTTCAAGCTGGATTTAGAAAAGGCAGAAGAACCAGAGATCAAATTGCCAACATCCACTGGCTCATAGAAAAAGAGAGTTCCAGAAAAACATCTACTTTTGCTTTATTGACTATGCCAAAGCCTTTGACTGTGTGGATCACAACAAACTGTGAAAAACTCTTCAAGATGGGAATACCAGACCACATTACCTGCCTCCTGAGAAATTTGTATGCAGGTCAAGAAGCAACAGGACCACACATGGAACAACTGACTGATTCCAAACAGGGAAAGGAGTATGTCAAGGCTGTATATTATCACCCTGCTTATTTAACTTATACGCAGAGTACATCATGCGAAACGCCGGACTGGATGAAGCACAAGCTGGAATCAAGACTGCCAGGAGATATATCAATAACATCAGATATGCAGATGATATCACCCTTATGGCAGAAAGCAAAGAGGAACTAAACAGCCTCTTGATCAAAGTGAAAGAAGAGTGGAAAAAGCTGGCTTAAAATTCAACATTCAAAAAACTAAGAACATGGCATCTGGTTCCATCACTTCATGGCAAACAGACTCAGAAACAATGGAAACAATGATACTTAATTTTCTTGGGCTCCAAAATCACTGCAGATGGTGACTGCAGCCATGAAACTGAAAGACACTTGCTCCTTGGAGGAAAGGCTATGACCAACCTAGACAGAATATTAAAAAGCAGAGGCATTACTTTGCCAACAAAGGTCCGTCTAGTCAAAGCTATGGTTTTTCCAGTAGTCATGTATGGATGTGAGAGTTGGACCATAAAGAAAGCTGAGCGGCAAAAAATTGATGCTTTTGAACTGTGGTGTTGGAGAAGACTCTTGAGAGTCCCCTTGGACTGCAAGGAGATCAAACCAGTCAATCCTAAAGGAAATCAGTCCTTAATAGTCACTGGAAGGACTGATGCTGAATCTGAAGCTCCAATAATTTGGCCACATGATATGAAGAACTGACTCACTGGAAAAGACCCTGATGCTGGGAAAGACTGAAGGCAGGAGGAGAAGGGGATGACAGAGGATGAGAATGTCTGGATGGCATCATTGACTCGATGGACATGAGTCTGAGCAAGCTCTGAAAGTTGGTGATGGACAGAGAAGCCTGGCGTGCTGCAGTCCACGGGGTCGCAAACAGTCGGACAAGACTGAGCAACTGAACTGAGCTGAAAACACACACACTTATCTTCCAAGATTTAGTACGAAAAAATATTAAATATCTCATTGATATTTCATACTAATTACATAAAATGATAAGTTGGATATAGTGTATTAAATAAAATTATTAAAAATAAGTTCACACTTCCTTTTACTTTTTCAGTGTGACCTGCTAGAAAATTTAAAATTACAAAAGTGGCTCACATGTGTCTACTGTATTGTACTTCTCTAGAGTTTAACACCGCTTTAGGACTCATTCTCCAAGCTAGGCTTCAACAGTACATGAACCAGGAACTTCCAGATGTTCAAGCTGGATTTAGAAAGCATAGAGGAACCAGAGATCGAATTGCCAACACCCACTAGATCACAGAAAAAGCAAGAGAATTCCAGAAAAAATCTACTTATGCTTCACTGACTAAAGACTTTGATGATGTGGATCACAAAAAACTGTGAAAAATTCTTAGAGAGATGGGAATACCAGACCACCTTATCTGCCTCCTAAGAAACCTGCCTGCAGGTCAAGAAGCGTTAGAACTGGACATGGAACAATGGACTGGTTCCAAATTGGGAAAGGAGTACGTCAAGGCTGTATATTGTCACCCTGCTTATTTATACACAGAGTACATCATGCAAAATGCTGGGCTGGATGAAACACAAGCTGGAATCAAGATTGCCAGGAGAAATATCACTAACCTCAGATATGCAGATGACACCCACGCTTATGGCAGAAAGCAAAGAGGAACTAAAGAGCCTCTTTATGAAAGTACAAGAGGAGAGAGAAAAAGCTGGCTTAAGTTCAACGTTCAAAAAACTGAGATCATGGCATCTGGTCCCATCACTTCATGGCAAGCAGATGCAGAAACAATGGAAATAGTGACAGACTTTATTTTCTTGGGCTCCAAAATCACTGCAGATGGTGACTGCAGCCATGAAATTAAAAGATGCTTGCCCCCTGGAAGAGAAGCTATGACAAACCATGACAGCATATTAAAAAGCAAAGACATTACTCTACCGACAAAGGTCCATCTAGTAAATGCTATGGTTTTCCCAGTAGTCATGTTGAACCATAAAGAAAGCTGAGTGCCAAAGAATTGATGCTTTTAAACTGTGGTGTTGGAGAAGACTCTTGAGAGTCCCTTGGACAGCAAGAAGATCAAATCAGTCAATCCTAAAGGAAATCAGTCCTGAATATTCATGGGAAGGACTGAAGTTGAAGCTGAAACTCCAATATTTGGGCCACATGATGCATAAAGCCAATTCATTAGAAAAGACTCTGATGCTGGGATAGATTGAAAGCAGGAGAAGAAGGGGACAACATAGGACAAGATGGTTGGAAGGCAACACCAACTCAATGGACATGAGTTGGGGCAAGCAAGGCAACACCAACTCAAAGGACATGAGTTGGGGCAAGCTCCAGGAGATGGTGAAGGACAGGGATGCCTGGCGTGCTGCAGTCCATGGGGTTGCAAAGAGTCGGACACGACTGAAGGACTGAACAAAAAAAGGACCCATTCTGGTGCCAAAGTGAAATAACAGAAATCACTGCCATTCTTACATTCATTCTTCTTTTAGAATCCCAGTTGTAAACGATATGGAAGTACGTAACTAGATGTCAACCTGATTATGACATGAACCAGGAGATCAAACAAGACATAAACCTCTATTAACTGTTTTTAACAGTTAAATGAAGGCAAGTGCTAAGACATGTTACTATTAGACCTGGGTGAAGAGTGATGACATAAAACTGGAAAATTTAATAGAGCAAAATCAGGAGATGCAATTTGTAACCTTGAAATAACTCTAGGTCTTAAAAACCTGACATTACCTGAGTAGTACACTAAAGAAACATATTTGAAGATTTTTGATACATTCATAAAAATGAAACATTCAACAAGGACATTTTTGAAAACCCCTTCAAAGGGCTTATTCAATGTTTTTGAAAGTTTTTTAAAAAATCACTGTCCTCACTCATACAAGATAATTTTCTCATGTTACATAAAAATAAATCCCAGAATGTTTCATTAAGAAAAAAATAAATGTATATTTCAGTAACTACGAAAAGAAAAAAACGAATCTACTTTTTATTTATTATATAACACCTTACTGGAAAAAAAAATTTTGTTACATAGTGACTATATTCTTACCCCTTCTATTTGTATGAAATAAAATCAAATTCAAGCCACAGTCTAACTACCAAGTAGCAAAGAATTAAACATTTTGGAAAGATTAAAACAGCGTGACTCAAATTTTAATGTACACCCAAATTCATCTGAGATGGTCATTAAAATGTAGATTCTCATTCAGTAGGTCTGGGGTGGGGTTGAAAATTGTCCATATCAAACAAACTCCAAGGTGACACCAATGTTGCAGGTCTACGGATCACACTTTTAGTAAGCAGCTAAAACACTTCTTCCTACATTTAAAATGTATAAGGCACTGTACTCAATATTTGTAACAGCCTATAAGGGAAAAGAATCTGAAAATGAGTATATATAATCTGAATCAAATGCTGTACATCTGATACTAACATGATGCTGTAAATTAACTAAACTTCAATAAAATATAAAAATAAAACATAGAATAATTTATATTTAGTAAAGTAAAAATGTAAATTTTCCCAAAAGGAAGCATTCTATTTTCTATTTGTGGCATCACCTCGAATAACAGGTATTTTAGTGTTTCCATGATTTGGCTGTTCAGCATTACCAGGCTCCCAACCATACCAATCCATCTATAATACTTGGGAATTCTTGGTGGCTAATAGAGATCAGGTTAATATTTATTTGGGATAAGTGCCCTAACATTTATGTTGAGTTCTGAGATCCAGATAATGGGAAGAGAGTATCAGGAAAAGGAAAGGAAGTGGTAATATCTCTCTGGAAATTATTACATCTATGAAATGCAACACACCATACTCATGTACCGACATATTTATCATATGATACCACAAAAAATGAATATTAAAAGGCAACAGAATTACATCCTTATGTGACTAATAGTGGAGACTGAATTACTGATTTCTCAGTGATTTCTTTTCCCTTTATTCTCTGCTGAATCTACCAAATATTTGACAACAAACATCAAGTACTTCTCATTATTCAAATATACTTTTAAAATTAAAAACATATGACAAAAATCCATGAGAAAGGGCCAAGGAAACACTAATATTGAGGGAATACTGAAGAATTTCTTGTTAACGGTGGTTAAGATATATCTTTTAAGTACAATAAGGAAAAAATAACTTAGGATGATAATGTAAAGACTGAAGTTACTTACCTTAGTGAAGTTATTCAGATGGCCTAGCTTTCTCATATTTGATACTCCTTGCAATTTGGCCACATTTTGGAGAATCTCCCTTAAGTTATCAGAAGGTTCTAGAACAGATAAAATAATTTAACATAATTTTAAAAGATTAAGATAATTTTAAAATAATTTTATTTTCCCTAACAAAACACATGAAATGTGCAGTATTAAAACTTCACAACTTTGACTCGGTTTTTTTAAAGTCTTACATTCTGTCTCTAACCTACCTACTTAGGAGACTTCAAAGTTTATGTGGATGACTCACTGAATGACCTTCACCTTTCTACTACATTTATACCTGTGGTCCAACTCTCTACATCACCTGCAACTATTTAACCACTAATTCTAAAATTTCAACCCCAACTGCAAGAACACCTTTCACTTCTGGCTATAATGTAGTAACAGAAACCATACAGTCTTATTTGAATCAACCCAAAAACTGAAAAAAACATATAAAACAACAGTTCTCAAAACACTGGACATTAAGAAGTAAAGAAAAATAATCATTGAGAAATGAAAAAGAAAACAAAAATGCTTTACAACTGCCCTCAGTTTACTGTCATTAGAGTGTTTCCAGGCCTTGGTGCCGAGAGGAGATACCCAGGCAAACTGAGTTCAAGAGACAGCTCAGAGTCCAAGGAGAACAAAGAGCATCAGAGAACAGCGCACTGTACAGAGAGAATACTGAACGTCTGCAAAAGGACCCTTTGTGCAGCCGTTACAGCAATAGCTGGTGCATGTGTATGAGGAAATTATCACTCGAAAAAATTAAAGGGATGAGCATCAGTGTTTACACAAGACAGGGAGCAGTGCTTGTTTCTAACGGCCATACTGAAAACCTTAACAGTGCATGGGGCATTGGACAGAGTATTCAGAAAAGTCTTGGCTCAGTGGTAGAGAACAATCATGCACAGACTAAACATTTCTTTGATTCTACCTAACAAATCTTTGGGCTTCCCTGGCAGTTCAGGTGGTAAAGAATTCGCCTGCCATGCAGGAGGCCCCATTTTGATTCCTGGATTGGGAAGATCCTCTGAAGAAGGGGTAGGCTACCCACTCCAGTATTCTTGGGCTTCCGTGGTGGCTCAGATGGCAAAGAATCTACCTATAATGTGGGAGACTTGGGTTCGATCCCTGGGTTGGGAAGATCCTGGAGGAAGGCATTGCAACCCACTCTAGTATTCTTGCCTGGAGAAACTCCATGGACAGAGGAGCCTGGGAGGCTACAGTCTATGGGGTCACAAAAAGTCGGACACGACTGAAGTAACCAAGCACACAGCACACAACAAATCTTCAAAGGAAGACTTGAAAGAATCAAACTGTTTCCAAATAACTAAAATGTCTCAGACCAAAGCTCAGTAATAACCATAAAAGAAAAACAGAAAACATCTAATGAAGCAAAATTTACAATGACTAGTATCCAAATATCATCAGACATGCAAAGAAGCAGGAAAACATGACTCATAGTAAGCAGAAAAATTAATCAACTGAAAATTACCCAGAACCGACACAGATATTATTAGGTTGGTGCAAACATAATCGCGGTTCGGGGCTGTGAATTTTAAATCATTATAACTAGGTTCAAACACATCTTTATTAATCAAAATAGGAACCATTATAATCAACACATTTTTGTCAACAAGAAATAAGTTTGTTTATTCCTTTGGCGCAAAAACCCATGCTTCAGGATTTGATAAACTCTTGGAAAGCATTTTCCACATCCTGCTGGTTGTGGAAGCATTTTCCATGCAAAAAGTTATCAAAATGCTTGAAGAAGTGAATCAGTTGGCAAGAGGTTAGATGAATGCAACAGATGAGGCAAAACTTCGTAGCCCAATTCGTTCAACTTCTGAAGCATCAGTTTTGAGACGTGGTCGGACGTTGTCATGGAGAAGAATTGGGCCCTTTGTGCTCACCAATGCCAGCTCGAGGCTTTGCAGACTTCAGTGCCTCTCTCATCAATTTGCTGAGCATTCTTCTCAGAATGGTCTCAGGGGTATTTAAAAAGCTGTAGTGAATCAAACCAGCAGCAGATGGACAAACGGTGACCATGACCTTTTCTGCTGTTAAGTTTGGCTTTGGGAAGTGCTTTGGAGCCTCTTCTCGGTCCAACCACTGGGCTGGTAATTGCAGGTTGTCATATAAAACCCACTTTTAGTCATGCATCACAATCCAAAAAAAAAAAAAATGGTTCTTAGTTGTTGCACAGGATATAGGAGAAGACGACACTTCAAAATCATTTTTTTTGTTTGCTGACTAGGCACCCACTTATCAAGCTTTTTCACCTTTCCAATTTGCTTCCAATGCCAAATAACCAAAGAACGGTCGATACTGAGTTCTTGGGCAACTTCTCATGTAGTTTTAAGAGGATCAGCATCGATGATCCTCTCAATTGGTTGTTGTCAACTTCCGACAGCTGGCCACTGCACCCCTCGTCTTCAAGGCTCTTGTGTCTTCTGAAAAACTTCTTGAACTACCACTGCACTGTACGTTCCTTAGCAGTTCCTGGGGCAAATGTGTAACTGATGTTGCAAGTTGTCTCTGCTGCTTTATGACCCATGCTGAACTTGAATAAGAAAATCACTCAAATTTACTTTTTGTGTAACATCATTTCTCTAGTCTAAAATATAAACAACAAGTAATAAATCACTAGCAAAAAACCAAAGCAAGAAATGTGCATTAAAATTATGCATAACATAATCACATTTATTTAAGACTATTTAAGACTATTCCAATATCAAATGGCAAAGTCCAATATCAAATGACAAACCTCAATTACTCTTGCAACACCTAATAGAATCAGCAGAAAAGGACATTAAAACAATTTTTATAACTGTAGTCTATGTGTTCAAAACCTTAGGGAGAGGCATGAAAAGTGTAAAAAGCACTCAAACTGAATTTCTGGAGATGAAAACTATAGTGTCTCAGATGTAAATATCCTGGATGAGATAAAAAGCGTAATAGCTTTTATAGAAAGTAAGAGTTGTGAATTTTGAAGACAAAGCAATAAGAATTATCAAAAATATAACACAAAGGGAAAAAGGAAAAATGAAAAGACCATCAGCAAACTATAGGGATTCAAGCAGCTTAACAACATTGCAATATGTGTAACCGGAGTCCCTAAAGAAAAAAGTTTGGAATAGAAGAATTAATTGAAGAAATAATAGATGAAAACTTTCCAAGTTTGACCAAAGTAAGCCAATAAATCCAAGAAGTTCAGTCAATCCCAAGCACAAGGAAAAGGACCAAAACTAGACCAAGGTACACCATAATCAAATTACTCAAAATCACTGGTAGAGGAGAAATCTTAAAAGCAACCAGATTAAAAAAACACTGCATGGAGAAGGAAACGGCAACTCACTCCAGTATTCCTGCCTGGGAAATCCCATGGACAGAGGAGCCTGGTAGGCTACAGTCCATGGGGTTGCAAAAAAAAAAAAACACTGCAGCCATGAAATTAAGACACTTGCTCCTTGGAAGGGAAGCTGTGACAAACCTAGACAGTGTATTAAAAAGCTGAGACATCACTTTGCTGATAGAAGTCCACATAGTCAAATTTATGGTTTTTACAACAGTCATACACAGATGTGAGAGTTGAACCATAAAGAAGGCTGAGCGCGGAATTGATGCTTTCAAACTGTGGTGCAGGAGAAGATTCCTGAGTCCCCTGGACTGCAAGGAGACCACCAATCAATCCTAAAGGAAATCAATCCTGAATATTCATTGGAAGGACTGATACTGAAGCTCCAATACTCTGGCCACCTGATGAGAAGAGCCAACTCGCTAGAAAAGACCCTGTTTCTGGGAAAGATTGAAGGCAAAAGGAGAAGGGCGTGGCAAAGGATAAGATGGTTAGACAGCATCACAGACTCAACAGACATGAATTTGAGCAACTCCAGGAAATAGTGGAGACAGAGGAGCCCAGCATGCTACAGTCCATGAGGTCTCAAAGAATAGGACATGACTTAGTGACTGAACAACAAGGACAAGTTACATACAGAGAAATAAAGAGAAGAATGACAAATTTCTCTGGGAAAACAAAGCAAATGAGAAGACAAGGGAACACCTTTAAAATACTGAAAGAGAAAAAAAAAAGCTTTTAAAATGCAAAAACAACCCTTAGTTCACCTGTTTTACGAAATCAGGCCAAAGCCAGAAACTGCCCTGTGGTTGACAATCTACCAACCCTTGGATACAGTGTCAATATTCAAGTT
Organism: Cervus canadensis; assembly: GCF_019320065.1. NCBI lineage: Eukaryota > Metazoa > Chordata > Mammalia > Artiodactyla > Cervidae > Cervus > Cervus canadensis. The sequence continues at coordinate 33,678,353 of NC_057401.1, read as the reverse complement.
ATTTTTCTATTAACATATTTAGCATCCTACTTGCTTTAAACAAAAGCACAATCTAAAAAAGAAAAAATTGTCACATTATTGGTATTTTACTTTAAGACCCGTTATGACTTTCCTTTGAGATTTTAATCTGTTAACATAAACTAAGGAGCTATTTGTTTTGAGTAAGTGTTTTTCTCAGCAAATGAAACATCACATTTCTACAAATTTAGCTTGCATCTGCTTCTCTCCATTCTGTTATACTCAACGTGAGCCATGACAATCACACATTGGTTAGTGTCAAACCACTAAGCATATTACATATCCGAGCTATCTCCAATCGCTTTGAAATTGCTACATACTAAGATCAAACCCCACCAGGGTCTCCCTGGTGGCTCATATGGTAAAGAGCCTACGCCTGCAATGTAGGAGACCCAGGTTCGATCCCTAGGTCAGGAAGATCCACTGGAGAAGGAAATGGCAACAAAACTCCAGTATTCTTGGCTAGAAAATCCCATAGACGGAGAAGCCTGCAACCACGGGGTTGCAAAGAGTCGGACACCACTCAGTGACTAACACACAAGATCAAAATAGTCAATCTTATGGGAAATCAATCCTTAATACTCATTAGAAGGACTGATGCTGAAGCTGAAGCTCCAGTATTTTGCTGATCTGATGTGAACAGCCAACTAACTGGAAAAGTGCTTGATGATGGGAAAGATTGAGGGCAAAAGGAGAAGATGGTGTCAGAGGATGAGATGCTTGATGGCATCTCAGATGCAATGGATGTGAATCTGGGCAAACTTTGGGAGATGGTGAGGGACAGGGACCTGGCACGCTGCAGTCCATGGAGTCCCAAAGAGTTGAACACAACTGGGCAATTGAACAACAAGATCATTCATTTGATTTCAGAACATTTCCTACAAATACTAGATATATTTAACTCCAATGAAATTTGATCTAATATTAGATGGTTTAGGGTATGTCTTTATAATTAGTAACTCTTTCATCTTAAACATGGAATGAAAACAGCTTATCACTGTGTGGTATCAGAGCTCATATTAAAAAAAAAACTGCAAGGAACTATGAATAGATCACTATTAGTAATATCTTTTTGTTATAAATGGTACCTGTTTGGAGACACTGAAAAAGAAAAATTATAAGTAAGCCAATGATTTTTAAATGATTTAACTATATTTGAGAACATAATACAATTTTTAACAACACTTGCACTAATTCAGAACCTATAGCAGTTTGCAAGTCAGAGTTTACTAAAAGCCAGTGTGAAATTCACCTACTGTAAATACATAATTTAACCAACTTATATCAATTTATAATTGAGTAGTCAGACATCAAACAGTTTCACTAAAGTGAGGACCCAGTTTCTGCTATGTAATATGTGATAGGACTAATACTTACAATGATTAGGTTGAAGATATAGTTTTCAAAAAGGCTTGCATATTTCTAATTATTGCCTATTTTCTAGGTACAAACTGATTGCAGACATTTTTGAAAAGCCACAATTTTGTGACAAAAATAAAACCTCAAGTCTAAACTCACTCACTCAAGAAGTATTAACTGAACACCTACTATGGTCAAGTACTGTTTTAGGTACTGGGAATAATACATCAATGAACAAGAGACATCATTTCTTACTGGACCTTACATACAATTGGAAGAAAATTGAGGATTAACAACAAAAAAAGCCACAAAATGAAAACTGACAGGTAGTCAGAAGCCAATATCGTGTCAAATGTTTGCCTAATAAATACCGATATAAAATGAACCGACTACACTTTAATGCACTGTTGTTGTCAATCCAAATCAAAACAAATCAGCCTTTCTTCTTCTTTCCCCTCCTCATCCCTTTGTCTTATATATAATTACCATCTGAGCCACCAGGGAAGCCCATACAATTACCAGGAACCCCCAAACAGAACTGGAATATGGAAGAACTTCAAAGTTTCTTCATATTTCCTCAAAGACAGAACATGTTTCCTTCCAGAAACTCATATTTCTTCCCAGACAAATTCAAAAATATTAGGGCCATTTTAAACATCAAATACTACCTATGCTCATATGTTACAATGTTCTTATGGGGATCCATAACTTCAAATAGAAGGGTAAATTTTCCCTGGTTAAGTGAGAAGTCCCTGGTTTCTTCTTTATGTGCTAGATCAGGAGTACCTAAACATTTTAATTAAAAAGACCCAGGCAGTAAGTATTTTAGGCCATACAGTCTGTTCTGTTGTAACCTCAATTCTGTTGTAATCAAGAAAGCAACAGAGAAAATAGGTAAGTAAATGAATGTGGCTATGTTTCAATAACACTGGCTCATGAGCTGTCAACTGTCAACTCCTATGCTAGAGAGTCAGAACTTAAAACTACACGAGCAAGCTGAGATCAATGGGCTTTTTATTGGGGGTGCGGGGGATGGTGCACAGAGGAGAGAATTTAAGGAGGAGTTTACCTCTCTTATTTCTTACTACTTTCAGTTAATGTTTCCAATTCAGCCTCTCAAAAACTGTGCTGTGTGAAAGGTATAAAGCACAAATGAAATAATCCACTAGGATTTCCCTGAAGCTCAGTAGTTTAGCCCAGAGTTGCATTAAGGAAAAAAGAGAGGGGGGGAAAATGTGGCTAGAAAAAAAGACAGAAAAAAAAAAAATGTGGCTAGAAAAAAAGAGAAAAAAAAAAATGTGGCTAGCTGGCAATGATGGCCAACCATTCAAATGCAAGGAAGCAAAACACAAAAGAACCACTAAAATTACAGTTGCTCTTTTCCTCTTATTGTGTAACTTGTAGTCCTATGCATGTTCCCAGTGACTCTCTGGAAGTAATGAAATAACTATAGTCAATATTCAGCAATTTAATATTATTTAAGCACAAACATGCATACATAGATACAAATATATATACAGAAAAACACCAAAAGAAAACTACAGTAAAGAAACCTTAATCTCTATACATCTATAGACACATACATATATATATATATATATCATTCCCCCATTAGCTTAATTCTCCGTATATCAACATATACATACATACACAGATGTATATATATATACATGAGTAAGCATGCATTTATTTTTAAATGTTTCCAATATATACTGCTTTGTAATATGCTGTGATAAATCATATTATTAATAATATCCTTACCTGTCAATAAATACACAGCATAAAATTGATACTTTAAATTTTGGTTCAAGTACACAGAGTAAATTAATGACCAAATACTAGTGGCATACATTTATCTGCGAGTAATAGAACAATTCTAAAATAAAAAAGAACTGGATTTGAATCTAGCTTGCTGCTGCTGTTTAGTTGCTAAATTGTGTCTGACTCTTTGTGACCCGACAGACTGTAGCATGCCAGGCTTTGCTGTTCTTCACTATCTCCTGAACTTGCTCAAATTTATATCCATTGAGTGGTGATGCTATCTATATCTATATCATCCTCTGCCAACCCCCTCTCCTGTTGCTTTTAATCTTTTCCAGCATCAGAGTCTTTTCCAATGAGTCTGCTCTTCGCATCAAGTGACCAAAGTATTAGACTCTCAGCTTCTGCATCAGTCCTTCCAATGGATATTCAGGGTTGATTTCCTTTAGGACTGACTGGTTTGATCTTTCAGTTCAAGGGACTAAGAGTCTTCTCCTGCACCATAATTCGAAAGCATCAATTCTTCAGTGCTCAGCCTTCTCTATGTGCCAACTCTCGTATCTGTACATGACTACTGGAAAAACCACAGCTTTGAAAGATATCTAGCTTAATCACCTACAAACCATGTATCCTTGACTAAGTTATTAAACCTCACAGGCACCACTTTCTTATACTGGGTTGGCCAAAAAGTTCGTTTTGGTTTTTTTCCATAAAATGTTAAGATTATAGTGAATAAGTAAGTGAAAGTCGCTCTGTCACGTCCAACTCTTTGGGATCCCATGGACTCTGCAGTCCATGTAATTCTCTAGGCCAGAATACTGGAGTGGGTAGCCGTTCCCTTCTCCAGGGATCTTCCCAACCCAGGGATCGAACCCAGGTCCCCCTCATTGCAGGCAGGTTCTTTACCAGCTGAGCCACAAGGGAAGCCCAAGAATACTGGTAGCCTATCCCTTCTCCAGTGGATGTTCCCGACCCAGGAACTGAACCAGGTCTCCTGCATTGCAGGTGGATTCTTTACCAACTGAGCTATCAGGGAAGCCCAAGGTTATAGTGAATATATTATACTAATTACCTAACCTTGAAGGCACTGTTTCAAGGTGTGAGGTACAACTTACTTAGCAGAGCGCCTAGCCCATAACAGATATTCAAGAAAATAGCAGCAACTATATTTCAAGTTAGTTATCATCTGCTTACAAAAACAATTTTTATGGATCAATTACGTGAAAGTTATGCGGCCAGCCCAAACAAATGTTTAATTCACACATTAGTGTGTCTAAATTCATGAATTTTGGCTACATATTTTAGCGTATTACTTTTATGATCCAAGATTTGCTCATTTTTGAAGTAAAATCCTTTGATTTGCCTTCTTAAAAATGGCAGAGTGATGAGGAGCAGAGTTGGACAATATTTTCTGTGATTTATTTGTGAATATACATGAACAAATGCTAATAAGCATTAAGCTAGAAAAATTGGATGCATAAGAATAACAAAATTAAATGTGACTACATAAATCTGATGTGTATTACTTAATTACATCTTAATATTATCTATGTTTATTGTGAGCAGACATAAAGGATTAAAAATACATGGCAATACCTGTAGCTAGTATTTCCTTTGTAAAAGCCAGCAACAAATCTGTCTCCTCCATCAGCAAGGACAGTGAAAGTACATCTTCTCACCCTTACCCACAGGTCCAAAAGGTAAGGAAGCACTGCTGCAAATTATTTAACATTTTCTGAAATTCTAACAATTATTAATATCAAAGAGTTATATAATTTAGGAGAGAAAAGATCTATCGAAATGATAACATCCTGGGAAAACGGCCTTCCTTTTACCTTTAACGCAAAGGGACTAAAAACTTCTTAGGAGACCCTATTCTATTTTTGATAGAGTAGTAGAATATTGCCCTTTATACTGATGCCAAACTCTGTCCCTTTGTAATCTTCATCCATTTGTTCTGGTGTAACAATCTGGAATGCAGAACAGGAAATATCTACCCTCAGTACTGAAAATTATCATTTTTCCTCATAAGCAACTGAAGCAGACAATAATCTTTTAATCACTGTTGTATTTTAAATATAAATACTGTAATAGAGATGGGCAAGGAAAACCTATCAATTACTTCTGCAAGTAAATCAGTTTAGTTACAAGCTCCTTAAATGTTAGATTCATTATAGTAAAAATTCAATAGCTTCATAGGGCTACTTTAGAAGAATGACGGACATGAAGTACCTCTTGAGAGGGAAAAATTCGTTTAGAGGCAAGACTACAGAGAGAGCAAGATGGCACTGGGATTCTTTAGCCAGGCATGCCCCTTCTTTCCCTACCTGATTTGGAAGAAATTCTCATTCCTCAGAAGTCTTACTCAGATGTGTAAAGGTTTTCCTTAACCTGCAAGCACCCCTCTTTATGTTCTCATGATACATTCTTCATACCGCTATCACAACAGTTATGACAGAACACGTATCTGATCTAAGTTCTAATTTACACCTATCATGCCAGTGTGACTAATACCACCTCCTTTCACTCCCCGAAGTATACTTGGCTGTACTGTAAATGATACGACCACCAGAGGTATGGTTAGTTAAAACTCAACCACCATTTGTATATTTTCTTACAACTAAATCTTTTCTCTATCTCCTTTTCCCAGAGACTGAAAGAGAATAGTTTTGTTGGGTTCTTGTTCCAACATCCTGGGAACAATATAACAGGAACACATTTTCCCCCTCTAGATGGTATTTAGCCATTTTATTACTTATATAACTAAACATACAATGATATCCTATAAAGTACAGTTTTGATTTATCTTGGGAGTACCTTTAGATTTCTAAGTTTTCTGTTGGTTTTTTTTTTTTTTTCTTTCTTTTGGTTTCTTTTGGTCATGCGGCATGTGGGATCTTCCCTAAGCAGGGCTTGAACCCATGGCCCCTGCATTGGGAGTCTTAACCACAGGATCACTAGGGAAGTCATCTAAGTTTCATTCAATTGTACATTTCAGGGTTCACTATGCCAGTACACTATGCCAACTGCTTAGATGAGAAATATTACTAAATATAAGATATGGTCTCAGGTCTGGAGATGAACATGAAATGGGAATAGGTGTATATATATGTAATACTTACTAGTAATACTCTGGGAAAACAAAAAATTTGATAGACTTCACTAGACTATAAGACAAGTACTACAACATATTTTGCTAATATTTTTACATGAAAAAATTTGTTTTCATCTCCATACCAACCACACAAGGTAGATGCTAATATTATCATTCTCATGTTAAAAAAATGAACATTAGTTCACTGGCCTAAAGTCACATAAATACCAGATATGGTAGTAAGATCTGAATCTAAGTTATCTGACTCTAGACTCTGTCTTATTCCACATGCAATCACCCTGCATATGCAATTCTTCTTTCATCAGTCTTCAGTGTACATTCCAGTTTGTAATTATAGGATAGTCTGACCTTTAGTTCACTGTTATGATACCATCCTAATGGCATGATACACAGTATCATGTCTGATACACAGTAACCACCCCAAAAAACATTTACTGAATAGGTGCCCCACATCACACTGTGAATATTAAAATGTAAGAATTTATAATGGAAATGCTATCTTGTGATTAATTATAAAAATGATAATAACTATAGTAGAGATGCATATAAAAAAGGAGCAAATAAGAAAGATCACACTGCTTTAATGTATCTGTTTTTCAATTACTACTGATCTGAAAAGGAATCACACTATCTAAGGTAAGAATAAGCTTATTTAATATGATTAACAATGAACTGCCTTGACCTTAACTATTTACCTTATTACCTAATTATCTTCTAATCATTTCATCATCATCTATTTTTACATGGTAAGTAATTTGTGAATTTTTAAAGATTTTCTGGTAAAGATAACTTAGATGTTTGTGGTAGAAAATGAAGAAGAGTTGGGGAAAAAATATGAAGTACTTTCTTAAGAGTTCATCTCTTTCCCTTTTTTACAGTAAAATTAGAGATCAGAATACTTAGGCTTACTAACACTTGCTATGAGATAATTCCTGTACAAAATAGTAACCAAATTCACAAAGCACTTTCACTTTGTGAACACATACAAAGTATACACAAAAGCCATTTACCGGGCTACAAAAAAGATTCAAAGAAATCTTGGTCATCACATTATTTTATTGCTGTTTTTCTGCAGAAAATCTATGAAAAGTACTGTCTGCAATAAGAACGTTTTCTTAGATGGTGAGTAACTAAAATCAATTTCCATATAAAGATTACAATCACTGGATGTTCTGCTAAAACTTCTATGTCTTAGTCTGTTAAATCATTAGGTTTCCACAGTCCTCTCGTCAGAAATCTTTCATCATAAGAAAAAAGTTGTTTCTCTCTGAAACAATTCACTATGTAAATGACCTTGCCAAAGAACAGAACAGCTGTGCCTAAAAGGTGAGACAATTGTTATATACCCCCAGCCTATTAGATGTATTTACAAACTCAGATGTACATTTTGCTTATACAGCTATTTTCATGTTTCTGTTTTTCTCTATGAAACGACTATTTATAGATAGGATCACTTGTCTGACAGGTGGCTTCTATGAATGTAATTAAGGACTTCCCTCTCAGAGACTGAGGAGCAAAGGGTACAAATACACTGGCTGCAGGACACAATTTGAATGTGAGTTAGAAAGTTGAAAAATGCTATTAAATGTTATTTTCTAACCTTTCCATTTGTATTCTTGGTTTCACACCTTACTAATTCCAGTATTTCCATCATCAATTACTCACTATTTCTAACTGACCTGTCTTTCTTCTGCCCAATGTTTCCGATTTTTAATGTGATATTACTTCCACCAAAACTCTCTGAGACTCAAGTTAATTAATTCTTACCTCACCTTCTAAATTCTACCAATTAGGTATCTAGGCCACCATTCCAATGAAGTTGTCCTCTACAAGTTCACTATTTGCCCAATGCAAAGGCTTTTTCTCAGCTCTTCAAACTCCCTGACTTTTCTATTATAGTACTATTGGCCAATGATAACCAAACCTACCTTCTTTCTCTTGGTTTCTAAAATCACACTATCTTGGTCCTTCCTCATAGCTATTTCTCACTGTTGCTTATGTACCTCTCTTAAAGGTTTGCATTCCTTCCTCCTATTTTATACTCTTTAATATTATCAAAAATTCTATCATTTGCCCTTAGGTTTCTGTTTTCATTGTGTCCGTAACACTAACAAATTCAATTTTAACCTTTAAATAAACAAAGCCTCAATGTTTCAATTCTACATTTTATCTTCATTATTCTACATTTGTTAAAAAAACAAATCTGTCTTCATGTTTGGTGATCTGTCATCTCAAATTCAGTATGTCCTGTAATCAAATTAATTCACCCTTTAAAAAAAAAAAACAACAACTTTCCAAAATTTCCTTCTATAGCCAATAGTAATAATGTCTGAACTAGAAAATTACATCCAGGACAACAGATACCACTGAGACATCTTATACAGACTGTATCACAGTAGTATCTTGTTTTCATGTACTACTAAGTTCTGAATCAGTGCCCTGTGGATATTACCACATGTAGTATCCTGTTTATGCTTTTTATGGCTCAGTAAAATCATTTATACACATCAAAGAAGACACACCTCATCAAAATTATCGAGACAAAAACATATTGACTAATCTGGAGTCCCAGGCATGAGGGAAACACATGATACATTAAGCTTTTTCATGAACCTTGGTCAATGGTGATTTTAATTATGCAAAAATGCCATAATATACAATTGTTTTGTGTAATACAAATGTAAACAAACTCTCTAATTAAAAATTTACTACTTGTTATTCTTCCATACATTTCACTCTGGCACGCATAAATAATTGAATTAGCACCAATAATCAAAATCTAAAAGTAAATTTACAAATGTTGTTTGAATTTAACCTTAAAAAGCTCTGAACTATTACAAATATAACAATATAAAACAATATAAAATATAAATATAACAATATAAAGCAGTTCTTTGGTTATCTCTTGCGTGAACAGGACGTCTGAATATGATCACACTGACTGCTAATATTTTTATATTTATTTATGCTTTCTGATAACGCCTTTAAATATAACTGCTTTACATACTTCTACTACAGGACCTTCAGAAGAGCCTTTGTCTGACATGCTGGTTAGACACACTGAGATAATACAAATTCTGGTCAGGTTTTGCTGCCAAATAAGTTTAGGTCAGGTTAGGTTTTGTCAGGTCACTTTATTTACAAAAACAGCTTTCATTTTCAGAGTTTTTGGTGTTTCAGAACTGTGGATAATAGGCTATGGGTCTGTACAATTAATATTACCAACATCCCAGACTCTGCATTCTTTTCTACAACAAAGTCATCGAAACTGTCTTTCTCTCAGTGACACAAAATATGTGCCAATGTTGAAGTATAAATTTAGATCTCCTTAGTCAAGTTGAGTAAAGTTCAATAAGGAAAAAACTTGTCACCAGAGAGAATTTAATCCCCAACAAATAACTTTTCTATCAATTCAGAATAAAAATTTACTGATTAAAAAAAAAAAAAAAACCATTGGAAAGAACGACTTCTGCTTCAGGGCAGCTACCTGGCTACTAAAGTACATCTGTGAACTACCAAAATGAGTACTACCTCGCAGCAAGTTAGAAATGTAGAATCTTGCACCCTCCCATACCTACCCAATCTGACTCATTCAATCAACATCCTCAGGTATTGCATTTGTACATTTATGCATAAAAAGCTAACCTAACAGGCCCACTGCTTTTCCTTAAAAAGGTCTGCTTACCAGGTTAGTTGTTGGCTTACATCTGGAAACAAACTCAGGGAATGTTTCTACCATCCTAACTGGTAAGAGTGGCTTCCTGGCCCTAAACCATTTATGCAAACAGTATGGGTTTATGCTGACCATCTGCTTTCATTCTGTGAGTCTGGATACACTTAGAACACTTATTCAACAAAGGCAGAGAGCAAAGAAAAGTATTTCTAGATAAAGCTGAAAAATAAAAGGAGACTTCCCTGAGACTCTGAAGCCAACTGCAGGTGTCTCTGGAACCTAGATACATTCTTTTGCACAATCAAAAAAATCTCAACGAGAGAATTTTAATTTAAAGTATTCCTTGGCCTACCATATTCCCAGACAAGAAGCAGAGGCAAATTCAACCATTAACCACCACTCCAACTAAGAATCCACCCTTACCCTGGTTATAAACACAGAAGGAAAGATGAAAACAAGTCAGTATCAACAGAAACAAACAAAACAAAAAACTAAAAAGACTTTAAATATTAGAATTACCATATACATAATGCAAACAATGAAATAATATTTTATATCTCTAAAGTGGTGGGGGGGGGGGCCACTTCCCTTGTGGTTCAGTGGCTAAGACTCCACGCTCCCAATGAAGGGGGCCCAGGTTCGACTCCTGGTCAGCGAAGAAGACCCCGCATGCCACAACTAAAGATCCCGTGTGCTGCAATGAAGATCCTGTTTGCCACAACTAAGACTCAGTGCAGCCAAATAAATAAATACTAAAAAAAAAAAAAAAAAAGAAAATACAGCAGGGGGTTTGGAAAACTTGTTCCATTAAGGGTCAGACTAAATATTTTGGGCTTTGAAAGCTATAAATATAAGGTCTCTTTTATAAGTAATTAACTCAGTAACAGTAGCACCAAAGCAGGTATATACAATATTAAATGAGCATGTCTATGTCTGAATAAGATTATTAGAAATGCAGCTCTGTAAGCCTTACATCACAAGATCTTCAAGCTACAACTTGCAAATTTTTGGTTTAAAAGAAAGAAAGGACCAGAAACATAAGATTCAAAATTTACAATCATTTAAGCAGAACTTCTTAAAATAAAAAGAGCATGATTGAAATTTTAAAAACTCAATGGGGGAATAAAAGTTACAGTTGTGGGGAGAACTAATGAACTGAAAGATGTATCTAAAGATATTATATATCACTAATGAACTGGAAGATGTATTTGAGGATGATATGTATATGATCCCCAAGAAAAAAGCAGACAAAATACATGAAAGAATTTAAAAAACAAGAATGATAATAAGAAGTCTAACATGCATTTAATAAGAATTCCTAAACAAGATAAGAAAAAATGTAGGAGATGCAATACTCAAAACCTCAAAGATTGAGAACTTTTCAAAATTCTTCAAAAAACTTAGAATCAGGACATACAATGAATTTCAAAATAGTACAACCAACCATCTAAACACATTTTTCCCCAAGATATTTAAAGGCAAAAGAAATAATAATCTGAAATGACAAATTATGTAGAAAGAAAAGCAATGTGATATATATTAAAAAAAAAAAAATTAAACCAAAAGTGTATGAATCCTGACTCAAAATTTCCTATCTGTAGGAAATCTGAACCCTAAATACTAGATGATCTAAAGAGGATTACTGCCAATTTACTTAGTTGTGCTAATAGTATTGCAGTTAAAAATATTTAAAGTCCTTATCCCTTAGAAATACACAGATGTATTTACAAATGAAAATAATATATGCCTAGGTTTGCTTTAAAATTATCCACAAAGAAAAAAGGAAAATATACAAATGAAGTAAGACTGCCCTATATGTTTATAATAGTTGAAGGGGGATAAGGAATATATGAGGGCTCCTTATATTTTCTTACATATTATGACCGAAATTTTTCATAATAAAATATTTTTAATGAAAGTCTGATAATCCCAAGTATGTGGATCAAAAACAACTCTAACATATCTCTACTATGATATATAATTTTTTTCATATAAGCAGTAATTCTACACCAAATTATACTACCTACAGTAACTTATGTATGAGTACCAGAATTCATATACAAGACTATATATAAAATTACTCTTTATAAGAGCAAGGAACTACAAATGACCAAATGTCCAAGATTAAAAGAATGAATAAATCACTATTATTTATTTAATAACATTTACCTTCTGGGTTTTCACCCTAATACTTGACAGACACTATGCTAGGATCTTTGAACAAACTTTTTCATGTTATACTGTAATAATCTTGTAAATGCCAGAGTATTACTAGGTTGGTGTAAAAGTAATTACAGTTTCAGACCCGAATTTTAAATCATTATAACTAGGCTCAAACACATCTTTATTAATCAAAATATGAATCATTACAATCAACCCATTTTTGTCAAGAGAAATAGATTCGTTTATTCCTGTAGCATAAAAATCAATGCTTCAGGATTTAACAAACTCTTGGAAAGCATTTTCCATGCAAAATGTTGTCAAGATGTTTGAATAAGTGGTAGTCAGTTGGTGAGAGGTCAGGTGAATATGGCAGATGAGGCAAAACTTTGCAGCCCGATTCATTCAACGTTTGAAGCACTTGTGCGACATGTGGTCAGATGCTGTCATGCAGAAAAACTGAGCCATTTTCTGCTGACCCATGCAGGCTGCAGGGTTTGCAGTTTTCAGTTCATCTCATTGATTTACTGAGCATACTTCTCAGATGTAATGGTTTCGCTAGGATTCAGAAAGCTGAAGTGGATCAGGCTGGCAGCAGACCACCAAACAGTGACCATGACCCTTTTTGGGGCATGTTTGGCTTTTGGAAGTGCTTTGGAGCTTCTTGGTTCAACCACTGAGTTGGTTGTCGCTGGCTGTTGTATAAAATCCACTTTTTGTCACACGTCACAATCCAATCCAGAATGGTTCATAGTTGCTACATAGAATAAGAGAAGATGACACTTCAAGATGATGATCTTTTTGACTTGTGGTCAGCTCATTAGGCACCCACTTATCAAACTTCCAATTTGCTTAAAATGTCGAACAACCAAAGAATGGTCAACACTGAGTTCTTAAGCAACTTCTCGCATAGTTATAAGGGGATCAACTTCAATGATCTCTCAGTCGGTCGTTGTCAGCTTCCAATGGCCAGTCACAGCTCACCTTCAAGGCTCTCGTCTCCTTTGCAAAACTTCCTGAACCACCACTGCACTGTACATTCATTAGGAGTTCCTGGGCCACATGCACTGTCGATGTTGCAAGTAATCTCTACTGCTTATGACCCGTTTTGAACTCAAATAAGAAAATCACCTGAATTTGCTTCTCGTCTAACATCATTTCCATAGTCTATAATACATATAAAATAAACAGCAAGTAATAATTCATTAGCAAAAAAATGTAAAGCAAGAAATTCACATTGAAATGATGTGTAATATAGCCACATTTAAGAATGTATTCCAATATCAAACGGTGAAGATCAACAATGCAAAAGCAAAATCACTTTTGTACCAGCCTAATATAACCCTTCCCACAAAAAAGAAAACTTAGGTTCAGAAAATTAAATATCAAGTTAGGCATTTCCCTGCAGATTACGGAGCAAGAATTTGGATCAAGATCTTCCCTATTACAAACTGAGTTTTCATTTCACAGAATAATTATGAATGTATATTTTCAAAAAAGAAATGTCAGTTTTCTAAGCAAAATAGTTTAATTTGATAGTATTAAAAATATTTTTTTCACAGCATCATAAAAGTAAATTGTGGTTAATGCAGACCTGCACAAATTACCAGTAAGGTCTGAAGTAATACTGTTTTAATTTGTAATTCCTATTTTATCTCTGCATGAGTCTGTAAGCATATAATAAAATCAACTGGGGTAGAGGAAGCAGGGTTTGACAAGTTTATCTCAAACAACCTTCTTAATATTGTTACAAGTCTCCTCATCACTGATGTACCTATAATATTTAGAAAGCCCTTTTCTTTTTTTAAGTCTCACAACTTTAAGTGATCTCTAAAGTTTCTGCTACCTCTAAACTCTCAGTACTTACTAAGCTTCAAGCTTCCATACCAATAAACTTCAACTACACTATTTCCTGCCTACCTCTTCTGGCTTCTAGTTCTCCACTCTCCCTCTCCCCAAGCACGTTCTATCTATGGTTCCTTCCTATCTCTGGGCCTTGGTATTATATACTCTTTCCACTTGACTCCCCCTACATCTTCACTTGCTGTCTCCCTGTTAGTCCTGGATTGACTAAATATCAGAGTTTTCCCTGACAATCCCCCAACCACCTATCAACTCCCTTTTGCATATTCCAATTTTACATTATTTTGAGCATTTATTTCTACTTAAAATTCTGGGTTGACTTGCTTTTATTTTTATCTATGTTCTCCCTACTAGAACATAAACTTCTTAGTGGAAATAGTCAAGGTTTTCACCACTGAATCACCAGCAAAAGAAAATTACCCAGCACATAGTAAAGGTAAATAAATATTTGTCAACTATGACTAAGGGAGGCAGGAGTAAACAAATTACATCAATATTACAAGAAAGGTAATATACAGTATATTATAGAAGTTCAAATAAGGAAGATATTCAACCCAGCTGAGAAAGTAAACATTAACTTTGTAGAAAATGTGTTTCTAGTTAGAGTGAAGAGAACAGTTTGGAAAACGATAGAACTAGAATAGGGAGAGTAGTTATGAAGTCAGTGCAATCACCCAAGAAAGAAATGAGGCCTCTGTAATGGTACGGCAATAGAAACGGAAAAAAAGATTTATCCAAGGAGAAGGAAATGGCAAACCGCTCAGTATTCTTGCCTGGGAAATTCCATGGACAGCAGAGCCTATTGGGGTATTGTCTATAGGGTTGCAAAAGAGTCAGACATGACTTAGCAACTAAAATAACATATTTTGTTTTATTTTTAATTTTATTGAAGTATAGTCTATTCACAATGTTAATTTCTGCTGTAGAACAAAGTGAATCAGTTATAAATATATGTATTCTCTTTCATATTTTATTCCATTATGGCTTATCACAGGATATTGAATAAAGTTCCTAGTGCTTATAAAAAATAAAAAAGTTTTCAGTATTTCAAAGATAAAATCATTAACATCTGGTCACAGATTTGACATGCAGAAAAAGGACAGAGGTCAGAATGTCTCCTCGGTGTTCTCTTGGGTGATTTGGCCCATTAAAGTAATGCGCTGAAGACCCAGATGGAAAATACAGAAAGATTTTTATAAGAGTAAGGTAATTATTAAGTGTGAAACATAGAAAGCTTGATATACATGACCACATGATTAAGACACTTGAGTAAGCTGTTGAAAAAATTGGTCTGGAGCCCTCAAACTAAACACAAATTTGATGGTCATTTATTCAGCCAATAAATGATTTATGGTCACTTATCAAGCACATATACTGGGGCTGTGCCAGGCATGGAAGATACAATGGTGAACACCACAAAGTGCTTGTCCTCACAAAACTTACATTCCAGGGAGATAATAAATAATACTGCAATTGGCAACAGTGACAAGAGCTATGGAAGAAAACAAAACCAAATGGAAAATGATGGAGATGATGGTTACAAAAGATGATCAGAGAAGGCCTCACTGATAAAGTGGTGATCAGAGAAGGACTCACTGATAAAGTGGTATTTGAACAGAGTTAAATGAAGTTAGAGAGCAAGCCTACTAAGATTAGGGGAAGAATAATCTAGACAGAATGTAATAAGTACAAAGGCTCTGAGAAGAGAATAAGAGTAGGAATGAATAAAGAGTGGCTGTTTTCCCAAATATAATGAACAAAAGGAAGACTCAGGAAATGAGAATGGTTGTGAAGAAGTCACTAATTAGATTATAATGGCAGTCATCACATATAGTGGTTGTGTATTTTTAAGAAAATCTATTTTGTCACATATATTCTGGTATTTAATAACAATGCTAAAATACAGCAGATGCTCAATGAATTCTTTTCAAATTAATGAGTGAATAAATCAAATGGAATTCCCACTACGTTTGAACCCAATTTATATTTAACCACTTCCTGAACTCCAGTTCATCCCAAAGAAGAAACCAAATACCAGTCTCAAAGTCTATATTATAAGCTTTAGTAATCTTCAGCAGCAGAATTTTTAAAATAGTTTTAACAGTGACATCATCGCTAAAGCAAGTACGTGCCCTTTCAAGAGGACTGCTTAGAAGGAAAACATCTACTTCATAACAAACAATTTCTAGACTGTCTGCTAAACAACACATCATTTGATAAATGCTTCATACAATTGGTAATGTTTTGATAAAATATCATTTAGACCAAGTTCTGATCATGTTAGCGAGCCAGCAATTTACGACAGTAGCTCAGCTCTATGCTAGGAAAAGTCATTAAAAATAGTCTGGAAACAAAACTAAGTACCAGTATTACAATAGCAGTAAATAATATAGTCCCGAAAAGCATGGTTAAAAATATAGATTTACTGCATTTAACCATTCCTAATTAATAAAATCAAACAAGCAATCACTCAAAATTCACGACTAAAAACAAGCATTCTTTTGGTAACTAATAATCCACACAGTTTAAATCTGGTTCAGTGAACTAAATATTCTAGACAGAATAAACAAGGATATCCCAAGGTTATTAAATGTTCCCACCTTCAGGGAATTACAAAGTCACTGTTTTCCATCCTTTCAAAGAGTATATGCATAAGAATATTTTAAGTGGAGTGAATATTAGTATCTTTAAAATTACAATGTTTAGAAAACTCACTTCCTCAAAACTTCTTCACCTTCAGTATAGTTGAATATTGCTTCACTTTCACATTTACTCTTGTTTCTGCATACTGAAATAAGTAAAATGTTATTTTATTTTACTCATCTATACTAACAGAGAAGACAATGGCACCCCACTCCAGTACTCTTGCCTGGAAAATCCCATGGACGGAGGAGCCTGGAGGGTTGCAGTCCACGGGGTCGCTAAGAGTCCGACACGACTGGGCGACTTCACTTTCACTTTTCAATTCCATGCAATGGAGAAGGAAATGGCAACGCACTCCAGTGTTCTTGCCTGGAGAATCCCAGGAATGGGGGAGCCTGGTGGGCTGCCGTTTATGGGGTCGCGCAGTCGGACAGGACTGAAGCGACTTAGAAGCAGCAGCATCTATACTAAGCACATGTTGCCAAATTGCTGTCAAGTATTTAATCAATTTCCTATGCAATACTCTCTTCTACTTTCTTGCGGATACACACACCAAGAGATGGGCAGTAGAATCTTCCTCACAAAGCACTGCCAACTCAGAGGAAAAAAACCTAAAATTCAGTAAAGGATTGAGTAAAACACAAATAAAAAACAATTACAACTTATCTTAAATCAAGAAATAGGAAACACTATCAAGTATACACAGGAAAAGAAAAACTAGTCCATTTCTATAGCATGTCTTATTACAGTAGAGTCACCAGAAGACTAGAAATGGAATAAGAGAAATAGAAATCAATGAAAGAAATTGAAAAAACAAGGGAAAAACAGAGAAACAATCACATGAAGATACTTTGTAACTATTAATGAGGTCTTCCACTGAAAATATTATTGCAGTGAGATCCAAGAAACGCTTACCATCTACCCTTTTTCTCCATAAAAATACTAAAGCCAATTTTCATAATCATTCAATCAATTTAATTAGGTCAACACAAAACTTTCATTGGATTGGAATTCTAATTTTTCCAACTTTCTAACTGGTAGCTTTGAACTCCATATAGTGATCTATTAATTTTTCTTTAAACAGTCATTTTGAAAAAAATTAAAGAAAAAAATTCACCTATCCAGATGTGTTAATGCCTAAAATGTATCAAAAGGTCAGACTGAAGAGGAAAAAAAGACATATTTAGAAAATGATTTTAAAAGTTTTTTTAAAGTTGGAATTAGTGGAATTATTCCAAATTCTATTTAATCATACAAATTCACTTCCCTTTCAAATTAAAAAAATCCTATATATCATGATACACCTGACACACATAAGCAGACTTGGATTAAAATAACTTCGACTTTACATACAACACAGTGATACAACATACTATTGAGCAAATGAAGTTAAATACAAAAGGGTATATGTAATGCAGGGGAAAATCGCACAAACTTCAAAACAGGCAAAACTAATCTATCGTATTAGAAGTCAGAATAGTGCTGTCCTTGATGGGGGAAGTAGTGTCCAAATGGAGACAGAATGGAAACTTCTAGGGTATTGCAATATTCTGATTCTTGACCTGGGTTCTGATTATCAACATGTTCAATTTGTTAACTTTCATAGAACTGTAAATTTATGACAACTCTCAGATCTACATTTTCTTCAATTATAAATAACATTTACTGCTTTCTTACTATAGTAAATATTTTAACAACAACAAAAAAGAGGTTTTAACAGCTCCACACAGTTTTTCAATACTGTACTCTACATTACCCCCATTCTACAAACCCAAAATGAATATTAAAATTCTTTTTCTTATTCTGCTCTCAGTAAACTACTTTGTCTTTTATTTATGCCCTATTTGTCTTGATTTAACCACATCCACTCAAAGCTGAAACAATGTCCCATTTTTTTTTTACAGTTCACACTTAAAACTCTCCCTCTTCTCATCTCCTTTGCTTTAGCTGACCATGTAAAAAACACCTAATATCTATTTATATCTACCTGCCAACTATAATATTTTACAAACATTTCACTAACTCCTCCAATGGAGATGAAAAAATATGCTCAGAAAAGGCACTTTGTCCAAAGTGAAAAAATTCCAAGAGGCAAGGTTCCAAAGCTCAGGTGCTTACAGTTCCAGACTGTCTACGTATCAAGCAATTGTTTAGTCAGTAAATGGTCTCCTACTCCTTTGCGAACCCCAGGACTGCAGCTCGCCAGGCTCCTTTATCCATGGGATTTCCCAGGCACGAATACTGGAGTGGGTTGCCATTTCCTTCTCCAGGGGATTTTCCTGACCCAGGGATCAAACCTGTGTCTCCTGCATTAGCAAGTGGATTCTTTACCACTGAGCCACCAGGGAAAGCATGTTATTCAATGTTGTCCACATTAGTACCACATACCACACTGTCCATATTAGTAAGCTACTATTTTATATATTTTTTACCTTATTATCTATCTTATACATATAATCCTACTATTCAAATTGTAGACATATATAATAACTTTATCAACTCATATCTCACCTACCTTGAACTATGCTATGAAGCAATTACCTGTCTTGAAAACAACCAAGATGCAAAAGAAAGCACTCCAAAAGATGTCAATAAAAATTTAAAGTATATATCATCAAAGTTTACTCACTACAGTTCATGTTATTGACAGTAAAGCCCTTTAATTCCTATAATCACAACCTATTTATCCCTATTTTCCATATAATGTTAACAAGTACAGTTACAGTTTCTATTTTACATCACAGTAACATAAAAAAAATTTCTAAAGTAACTTCAAGTATGCTAAAAATAGACATAATATTTATACACACACATACTTCCCCAAAATCCACTAAAATTCAAGTACCCCAGGTGAATATTTAGTGGCAATAGACTTATTTTAAAAATAATTATACTTTTTTGAGACACTTTTATAATATAGAAATAATTAATGATCTAAGTAAGAGAAATTTCCTAGGACTCAAAAATTAAATCAAAACTTTATTAACAAAACAACTATTACAAGAAACAATAATATAGCAAAAGGTAACTGCTACAGTTTATCCAAATCTCTTAAGCTTCTTATTTCCTTTTGAAAACTAACCAGCATTTTTAAAAATTTCTTCATTCTGCCAGGTAAAACAATATATACTTACATATTCAAAACAATGTGGAAACATGAACACACAACACTGAATTCTCCCATGACAGAAAAGGGCTATTTTAAGGTTTTATTAAAAATACAAAGTGATTTAAACTTTAAGACTATGCCAATCTAAAATTTAGCTCATTACAAAGTTATAAAATTTTATGTTAAGAATTATTCCTACATGAAGTACAGAATCCTATACAATATAAGAATTAATCCAATCCACTTTATACAACATTATAGTATTCAAAAATAACACAAATTACAACCTGTAGTAATAAAATCACAAATCACTCTAAATAAACCAGGTATAAAGCTATTTGCATTCAAATACCCCACTATCATGACTTTATACTAGCGATCTGTGACAGATATGAATAAAATCATATCTACAACATACTGTTAAATAAAACATTCCACAATATTCCACTTGCTACCCCAGATAGTGCCACATAGCTAGAGGTTAGAGTTCATAGCTCACCTACCTCCAACCACTGGAGTCTTCTCACTCTTTCTGCGACTCTTATTCCCCTCAGTTTTTCTTTTTTTTTTCTTGGGGGAGGGGGTTGGTGGTGATGGGGTTGTGGTGAAGGTTAGGGAGTATATTATACAGAATTGTGAGTGAAAGAAAAACCAAGGGAATTAAAAGTTTTACTATATGAGGGATGAACATTAAGCATGAAAATAACTAGCAATATTAAGATGTGATTTCTCAAAATATGAAATTATAGATAAAAAATATATATGTATACACATCTAAAAACAGTTAAATACACTTTTATCTGGCAAGCTGTTTCGTCTAAGTAACTAAAAGTACATTACTTGGCAATCTTCTTTGTTTACAGCTTCTGTGTCTCTTCACTATTTATTCATTGTAAGAAACACATGAAATTACACTGGGTTCTGAACAAGATTACTTGCAATCCCTGCAAGTGGCAATTCAACTCTTGTTTTGCTCCTTTTAATGGAGTGTTAGATTTCCCCAAACACTGTTCATCCTTTACCCAAATAACCAGAGGGTAGGGTGTCTGGATTTGGCAACGAAACAGTCCATGTTTTTCAGGATAATCTTAATTTCAAATATTCTCTCTCACCATCAGGTCACATGTTTAAAGTCAGAAACGTTTAATACGTTTAAAGTCAAAGTCATTTTAATGTGGAAAATAATAAAAACACTTCTAGTATCTACTTCCAAATTGCATGTATCTAGAAATAAGTTTGATACAAATTTACAGAGCCCTTTGAGCATGTAATATTAATGAAGGGGAGATATACTACAAAACAGTGGAAAGAAATTATTTATGCTTAGGTTTGGAATGCAGCCAAACATCTATACACTCATAATCAGAAGCACACAATTACTTTACAACATGCCTAAAATCTCTCAGTCTAGTCAAGCACTACCTTCAAAGGTTTGAAAAGCGCTGGTCTGAAATATAATCAGCCTTCAGTAGATTTATATACAAAGCTCATCACCAATTTTTTCTCAACAATACACCAGCAATATGTTAGTTCGGAAAAGAAAGTACAATTTTTATTTAAACACTACTCTTTTATGCAAAGGTCTTACAGGTGTCAACAATTTGATGAGGATTCCCCTCTAGGTCATTCCTTATCTATCTCCCATTTTTTCCCTGAATTCCTCTAGCTTTGGATTCCTTTATAAAGATAACTGGCAGGTGCTTCAAATACTATGTTCTGATACAGGTATATCCCAACCATAATATAAACTCTGTAAAGCCAAGTATTATGCCTTCCTGATTCACATTAATATTTACTACAAAAATATGCTCACTTAACATTAACAAACCATTACAAATCCAAATTCTTCAACATTTTAGGATAAACAAAATGGCAAAGTAATTGAAGGGGCCAGATTCTTTAAAATTCAGGTAATTAAGGTTAAAAACTCTTATATATTGCTTACTAATCTCAACTGACTGCTCGAACAGGTATGTTTGAAGCCTTGGTACATCCTCAATTTTATTATATTTTATATAAATTTTGTCATTACTAGTCACATCACTCAGTTTATGCAATATGTCTGGCTAGACAACTCCGTAAGAGGAATATTAAGAATGTACTTAAGTTTAGGTTCTCTTTGAATCTGATGATTCTGAATGCACGAATGTTATATCTAGCTAGTTTTACATGATTATTTTCAATTTAGTTTGGCATCTTTATAATCTTCTGAGTACATTCATCCTAGCAATGTAACTTTGAAGCAGCTATCCAGCTTTAACCCGGGCACAGTAACAAAAGAAGCACAGATAATACAGAACAACGGATGATCCAAAAGCATTAACAGTCAACTCTCACTTGGTCATCGGTGGATTACCTAATAAATATTTCAGCCTGTTTACATCCACTATTCTAAGAGCATTTGCTTAAGAAATAAAAATTGATGCTAACAATTCAAATGAAAGATACATCAATCTACAGTAGGGGATGAAAGAATACAAAATCTTCCCCAACTACATATAAAGTTATTTATATATTTAGAATTCTTCCACTATTATTTACCTTTTTATGAACTATAGATAACTGAGAGTGGACTGTATTCAGCTTGGTGATAGAGGTACAGATACACAGGCATGCAAACCATTCACTCACCCCACTGTGCTTTTCACAGCCCTATTTTCAGTGGCCTGAGACCTGGGAGGGGGAGGAGGCAGCAAGTCACTGCAGATGATCACTTAAAAGGAAATTGAGAGTTGACTATAATTTACATTTAAAGTACTATGAAATACCATACTCCTACATGTACTCATTGCTGTTTATGGGAATCCTTCTCACAGTAATTTAACAAGTGATTTAACAAGACTTTCTCTTTAACCTTTCGATATCCCAGAAACACCCTGATATCTGAGAATCACAAAGACTGAAGGTGAAAGGGCTATGCATGTAAAGTAGTATGCATTTTGGAGATCAGGAAACTGAAGCCTAAAGAGGTTAAATAAGCGTGCCAAGATCAACCTCAGATTAAGGGAGAGAACTGAGTTCTCAAGAACTCAATTTCAATGCTATAGCTCACCGTGCCTTCAACCCAAAGCTCTCCCCTTGGCTAAAGATCATAATCTTGCTAATTTTTAAGCTTTCTTCTCTTGTTGGCCTCTTTCCTTTTATAGATCCCTGTGCTGTGACATACACTCTAATCAGCATATACTCTAACATTCAGATCTTTAGCTTTTTCTCCATTTACATTCTTCCTTCTCTCAAGCCCCTAAAGGAGAGAACAATCAGATCACAAGTTAAAAACAATTACAAAAACATTCATGCCAGAAACTGCTGCTACCTCTTACACATCTCTGACAGAATCAACTATCTGAAACTCAAAGTGCAAAGCTGAACTCAATATCATCACTTCCAAAACAATTTCTCCATTTCTTGGCACCAATGTTTTCACTGTCAAGTCTGCAAATTTAAATACTCTTTTATTTCTACTCTCCTTCATATTGTGCCCCTTTTCTCATCTCTCTCTCTCTCCATTCTTCCTTACAATACATGTTTCAGTTATTATTATATGATATATGCTGAGGAAGATGCTTAAGATCCAGTGAAAAAAGAACTGAGCAAAGAACTTAAATAAGGCAAGAGTAAGTGATATTTAGAAAGGAATAAACAAAGATGTGGAAAAGTAGAGGAGGAAGCAATGAATTCCCACTGGGATGATAAGGATTTTCCCAGAAGTGGCATATGACATAGACCTTAAAGAATCAGGATTTTCTCTAAAGAGTGCTGAAAACAACCTATGCAAAGTAAACAGAAACTGCATGCCATGTGCAAAGAATAACAGTCTTCTCTGACTAAAGCAGAGAGTCACAATCAAAGGCACAACACAATCCCCAAGGAGAAACAACATGAATGGGGAATGTAGGTGCTTAGACTAGCAAATTCTCCACAACCCCCCTTTGAGAAGCACTGTGTGAAAAGAAGGGAGTGCTTTACCCAAGTGAACTATGTGGAGAGACAGACTGACTGAGAATAGTATGGTTAAGATAGTATAGAAGAAAATAATTCTGGAATCACGACAGGCCTTCAATGCCAAGCTAGGAAATCTGGACTTTATACTGTGTGCAAAAATGAAACTATTAAATGTACATGTATTGTTGTTATTTTAAATAAGAGAAATGAGAAGATCAGATCTAGATTTCAGGGAAATAATCCTGGCAATCATATAGCAGAGAAAATGAAAAAAGTGAGAGAAAAGAATATTTTACTGTCATCCAAACCAGATAATGAGGTCATCCAAATGATATAATGTGCAGGAGACCAATGACAGTGAAAATAGGAGAAGCTGGATTCAGTAGGTATTTCAGAGGCAAATTGGGGAAACATGGCAAATGGACAAACTGGACAAGCAATAGGTCTCTAGCTTGAATACCAAAGGATGGTGGTGGTACCAAGAAAGTGAAAAATGGGTAAGTTTTGGGGTGCAAAATTTTATACACCACAATCTGAGACAATTACCTACCACACATACACGCTAATAAGTTTCGCAAGTTTAGAAGAAAAAGTATGAATAAAAATGTAATTTTTGTAACCATCTCAATTCATGGATTTTTTGAAGCCATGAGTGAAAAGGCTGCAGAAGGTAGCATCAATAAGAGAGGACAAGAAAGTCAAGAACAGAACCTTAGGGTACACTTGCTTAAGGAGCTGGAAAACCAGCCAGTAAACAGAGAAAGAGTGGCATGAGAGTTAAGGAGAAGAACCAGAGTTTTAAGACTAGCAACAGTGTAGTAGCTAGAAGTGCATAATCTGCAGTTAGTCACTCACTAGTTATTCAGGTAAGGCTGAATAACTTAACTTTCAGAGTTTCAGTCATTAGAATTTTAAAAGCCTGTATCTTTAACTGTAAAACAGGGATAAGAGAACCTCAAACAGTCGTTGGGGCTTCCCAGGTGGTGCAGTAGTAAAGACTCTGCCTGGCAATGCAGGAAACACAAGAGACAGGGTTCTATACCTAGGTAGGGAAGATCCCTTGGAGAAGGAAATTTGAGAAGGAATTTCCACTCCAATATTCTTGCCTGGAAAATCCCATGGACAGAGGAGACTGGCAGGCTACAGTCCATAGGGTGACAAAGAGTAGGGCATGACTGAGCATGCACGCACAGAAAGAGTTGTTGAAGATTAAGTAAAATAATACGTTTTACCGTCTGGAACAAAACTATTAATACAGTAGTAGTACTAATAATAGAATGGGGAACTTAAAAATGCCAATGAATTTTGCATGAGGTTACTAGCATCCTTTAAGAAAACTACTTACGTACAGGGGGAGAGCTGTGCTCACAAGACTGAAGGAGTTAGGAAGAAAACTGTGGGTGAGGATAAACTATCCTGTGTGTAGAGCCTGTGAAAAAATGACTGTTTTAAAAATCTTTGTCTTTATTGTTCCATATGTCTCACCATCATCCCATGCCTAGCAAAGTGATCCATAGGAAGAACACAACAAATGTTTGCTGAATACGAGAAAATTAACCTAACAGGAAGTAAAGAAGCAAGAAATTTTCCACAAAGAATCTTAGGGGAAACAGAATTAGGAGCATAAAATTCTTTTCCAGTTTAGTCTTGGAAACGAAGAGAGATGCTTTATCCTCTGATTTGAGAAAACAGAAGGTAAGTATAGGTGAAATATAAAGGGGAGAAGACAAGTAGATTCAAATAGACAGCTTCTATCTTCATAATAAATAAATAAAAGAAATAAAATCCTCCTCTACGCAGGGTAGGAGGATTTCACAGTTTAGAATTTGGAGAAAAAAATTAGTGGGTTCATCCATTTCAAGATATATTCAACTTAATTTGCCTCCAATACCCTGGTGTAGTGCCCCATCATCTCTTAGATTCTACCAGTGGCCTACAGAGTAGCTCCTCTTCCTACTGTCTTTACTCTCCCCAAGGTGTGGTATATTCTCCTGACATGAGAGCCCACATTTCCTTCCACTATGTCCACTACTATTTTATGAGAAGTCAATCCCTCTGTGAAGCTGCCTCTGAGCCTCTCCTCAAAGTGTTAATCATTCTCTCCTCTAGGCTACTTCTATTCCTTGTACAGTTTGATTATTTACTTTTCCATATTGCAATCACCCCTTTATATCTGTTCCAGTAAACTCCAAAAAAGGGAGTAATATCTTCCTCAACTTTAGTCCTCCAGCACTTAATTCAGCATTTACTATATAAAAAGCCGTCAAATGTTTGTTTCATCTAACTGAAGTGATTAAACATGAGTTTAATCCTAACTAGAAAAAAATCGCAAAACACAAAGTGTTCAAATCTGCATCATTCAGATAACCTTCCGGCTTTTCTAAGTATTAAAGAGCAGCTAAGACAGTCAACCTTTTCATTCCTACTTAATGGAAAAATAAAAGGATTGAATGGTCAAAAATATGTAAGACTCAATACTTAATAAATTATATTCTGATAGTTATATTTGAATATACATGTTTCCATGTCCTAGTAATTCACCTTGAACACAATAATTAAATTATACTAGGAAGGGTTTCTTATTCCAGGAAGAATACTCTCTCTTCAAGTTATTCAGTACCAGGAAGAGATGCCCTAGTGGACTGATTTAAAAAAAAAAAGACTATCCTTGCAGTGGAAGTGGTTAAGGGAAGCATTTCAGTTTCAAAATAAATTTTGGCATGCAAAACAGAGAGAGTATTTAATGATACCAACAGCAGTTATCAGGGACTTTCACAATTAAGTAGAGTAATTGCCTGAACAAAACTTACAGCAACAATTACCAATAAATCAACTATAGATTCTCCTACAATGAAGTTTCTGAACTCAAAATTAACCCATAAACAATTTTTAACTGAAGCACTTTCATACAAACCACAACAGTAACATCAAAACAAAAACTAAAGAAACTTAAACCTCTCCTGGGCTTCAAGAAGTTTGCAAGGATGGCCAAGTCTCATTACCAAGAAATTTTCTGGAATCACGGAGAAAAACCATAAAGTAGAATATTTAATATTTTTAAATAAAATACCATATTTTATCTTAAGTACATATAATAATAGACTGTTCTTTACTTAGACATAATACTGGTAATGTCACAGTTTTTTTTTACAGTTGTTATATTCAAGGACTTACAAAGTGCTGTATGTCAATTATCTCTCAAGATAGAAAAGAAGAAAAGAAGAAAAAAATGATCACAGTAGGGGTGGGGGCCTAGGAAACAAACTACGTGATGGGGACATACAAGAGTTTCTTATAACTTACTATATTCATGTATTCACATATGATTTATATATTTTGAAGCTTTTCTTAACAAATTGAAAAACAATAAAAAAGAACTCCAGTTCAGAGAGATTATACCCAATTAATTGTATGTCTCAAAAAAAATGAAAGCTTCAATACAGTGATTCCTGGTTAATAAGTTTATAATATTCAAAACAATCATCTGAAATACTTTAAATGTGATATCAAGAAGTTTGATTTCATAGTTTAGGAAAGCAACTAACATTTAGTTAACATCATTCACAAAGTCCTAGGTCCCATTCTGAGTACTATATGGCCTAGTTCATTTACTTCTCATATTCTTATCAACCTTCAAGAATAACCTGAAGTTAGGTTTTTTTTGAGCTGAAGAAACCAAGAGTTAATGAAGGTTAAATAAACTGCCCCCACTCACCCAGCTGAGATTACAACTCAGAACTATTTGATTTTATACTACACACTGATGGCTCCTCTAGAAATTACAATGACCATGGCCTCTATTTTATAATGAACTTTGTTAGACAGCTACACAATGACTTTCTCAAAGGTTACATAAAAATAATGACAATGAGAGCAAACACTGCCTTAGCATTTAAGAAATTTTTTCGGTTACTCAAACTTTATCTAAAACATGCCGTAATCCAATCCACAAACAGCTGCCCTTCAGCTGCAACCCAGACTGCCCCACAGTTCTCAAATGATTACAGAAGCTTAATTCCTCATGAACTTTCTTCATGTTAGATCCACAAGCCTTCTGCTAACAATGAATGTTTGTCAGAATAGCAATTTCTCAAACAATAGAGTCACTATACAATGAATCTAACTCAGATTATTTTTCTTACTCAAAACTTCCTTAAGATTTAGGAAAAGTTCTCACATGTCCTCTCACTCTTAGTTGCATATTGCTTTTGCAATCAGTTTCAACTAGCTGTGCATACTTCATTCTAAACTGAAATACATCTTGTCAGGGCAAGAGTTTTCTGCACTTTTTGTACTGATATTATCCTAGAAACACCTATAGACACAGATGGTTACTAAACACTCAAGGAATATAGCATTCTAAATAGTAAATATACAGCTATCTGTGTACTTGAGTAAAACTGGAGTAAACAAAAGGTATCAACTCAAATTTGTACATAAGCTCTTTTACTACCCCAAATTTTGACTCCAGACAAACCACTACATATAGGAGATCAGCAAAGTCAATTTAAAGCACAAGTATAATTCATTTTCTAGTACCACATTCAAACATTTTTAATGCACAAATTAGACCCAAGATCTATCGAAGGTCGTCTCACCTTCATCTAAAACATATATGCACATATATAAATAAAATCACTGAAACTACATCTTTTACAAAACTCAAATGCTAAATTGAGCCCTGTGGGAATCTTGCTTATTTTGTTAGGAAATTTACTAGAAAATCATGTATTTCACATAGACTTTTCATATGCGTGTTATAGTCAAGTTTCCAAACACACAAAAGTCAGAGGTTTTACACCTCTCTACATTAATATTCAAACCCTATCTGCTGAAAAAATGTTCTAATTTAGTGCATTAGTGATCTAATTAGTTGCCATTTCTATTACTTAAGCCCTATTTTATTGTAGAAACTCCGCAAAAGTACCTTGTTCACCCGAAACTAAGTCCCTGAACTCTCGGAATAAAATATTGTTACAAAAATCTATTGTAGCTAAATTAAAAACTAGCCTTTCAGTCCACAAAACAGTAATCTTACATTATGATATACAAAATAAAACAAATTAGAGAATGCGCTATGCTTTAAATAGAAATGATCCTCAACAATGAGCCCGCATCTAACAAATACTGTAAATAAGTTATTATGTCAAGTAGAACGTCGTTTAAAATTTTTATATAGAATGTTTAAAAAAGACTTTTTTTTTAAACTTCCTAAAGTGTTTTTCAGATCTCAAAAAGGAAACTGGTTCTATACAGCTGAATCAGGTTACACGCTAAGTTACAGCGGGTGTGAAACGACTTCATCGGAATCAATAGACTCAATCTTGTTTACCGTGGAAGAGGAAAGAAAAACCTTATATATAACTACCAAATCCTCGGCGAGATATTGTCGAATAAACTCCAGTTATGGTGACTGATGAAAATATACTGGCCAGTAGCCGGATTAGGTCCTTAAAAACATAACCCGGGTTTACCCAGTTCCGAAGGTGTAAACAAACCCGTCGCCACTGCAGAAGGTAAACAATGAACCTGCAGCGAGGGTGAGGGGGCGGTCTTTGCCAACTACAGTCTCAGCGTCCCGGGAAAGGGAAACAAGAGGGAAACACACACACTTCGCAGAAATCATGGGCTCTGGGTTTCGCTACCGACTTATCAATGCTGCGGGTCCCCCGGGGCGGTGGGCAAGGAGAAAAGCATCACGCAGTCGGAAAGGACCGAGCAGGTCCGGCTTTGGCGCTGGGGGACGGGGAGGGCAGGATGTGGTCGCTCTTCCCTCAGACATCCTCTAGCAACCTAAATAACAGCCTCCACCTCCCTCCGGCCGCCCCTGGGATTCAGCTGCTTGAGCTCCGGGATAGGACGACTACGCTCCCCCCCCGCCCCGGGGTCTAGAAAACCCAGAGGGTCTGCGACTCCGCTGAGTCCCGCCGGGTGCTCCCGGGCACCCGCAGCACCCAGAGGCCCGGAAAAGGGCTTGAGGAGAGGAAAGCGGGCACCGGGAAGGGGGATGGGTCCGGGGAGACAGCCCCCGGCTTGCTCCCGCGGGCCGGCAGGCGGGGCTCGGGTTCTGTCTCTCGTACCCCCGCGGGTCCCGTGCGGGGTCGGTCCCTGCCCGCGGCCCCCAACCCCGGCTCCTCCCCAGGAAGACGCCCTCGCCGGAGCCCTGCGTTACCTCGGGTCAGATCCAGCGGGACGTTCTCCTCGCCGCTGTCATTCCGCCCTGCGCGAAACAGACACATAGCCCCAATTAGGATTCGCTCCCAGGCCAGCGGTGGCAGCCCTGGCTCCGACCAGCGCCCCGGCTCGCTCCCCCCGCCCAGGGCCCGGGGGAGGCAAGTGCCAGGGGTGGCGGTTGCCGGGCGGCGAGGGGTGAGGGCTGCAGCGGACTTACCTCGTATTCGGAGGTTCTTCAGCGAGCGGCCGCGGCCGATCGCCGCCATATTGACGGGTTTCAGTCACAACACCGGAAACCTCGCCCAATCGCGCGAGAACCCCTTCCCCTCCCCGCGCGCCGCGCCTGCCCCCCGCGGCATCTCTCCCGCCCCTCGGCGGCGGCTGGCGGCGGGCAGCGGGTGGTGCCGGCTCACCCGGGGCGCGGAGTATTCCCGACTCGGGATCCCGATAGAGCTTTCGACGCGCTGGTCTCAGAACCGGAGGGTGGAAGGCGCCGCGACGTGCTCAGCACGTCCGCCAGGAGGGGGCATTTCCCACGAGGGGAATCCCATTGATGCGAATTTGCAGCGTGGAAGATGCTTCCCGTCCAGCCGCCGCGGAAACCGTAATCTAAACCGACGCTAGGTGGGAGGAGGCCGTGATGCGCCGGACTGGCCACCTGCTGAAACCATCCTGGATGACTGTTTTCAAGTCCTGAAATAGACAGCCCTTCTTCCTTATTCATCAATTAAGACGATTTTATTAAAACAACAATACAAAAAAAAAAAAAAAAAAAAAAAACACTGCACTGTTTTAATGTAACTAAATTCTGCCTAGAATAGCTTTGCTCCAACCAAGTTAACACATAACAAAGTTTGTTCTCCGACCTCGCTCAGACCACCGTGCTAGCAGCCTTGCATTTGATCTTCAAAGACACACTCAGCCAGGCTGGCTTCTTTAAGTGGAAGTGGTCGGGTGGAAGTTTTGTTTTTGACCGCCTGGAGCAGAACCCGAGAACGGGATGAAGAAGTCAGGGGTGCAGGGTGGTGGTCCCTGGCGGTGGGTGGGATTGTTCCCGCGCACGCGCGGGCGCCTGCAGGCCCGGGGAGAGGGTTTCCTCTCTTCCTGGAACCAAGAGTAGTGGCTGAACCCTCTGTCTGGGTTTTCCCTCTGTGTAGCTCCTGAAACAGTGTCTAGTGCAGATGTTGTGGACCAATATTTTTTTATAGATGAACCTAATACTTACTAAGTGTAGAGACTTTAATAACTGTATATGCATCTGGCCATAGACCCAGCAACTTTGTTTTACACTAGATTAACTTTGTTTTTTAATAACTTTTTATTTGGTATTGGGGCACAGCTGATTAAAAACTAGATTAACTGTAAAGAGAGGGGTGAACGTTTTGCCTCTTCCTATTCCTCAGCGCTTTCCTTTCTGTTCTATAAGACTGGAGGTTGATTAAGAGTAGAGATCTTGCTGTCTTTTCCCAGCTACCGGTTAATGCATTGTCCGTAATAAATAAGTGTTAAATAATGAATTATCAGAGTAAATGCCCTAGATTCCTTGTTTCAACGCTCTTTTTGCTGTTTAAAAACAAAAAAGCTATTTGTAGATACCAATTGCAGTCGTTAATAATAGGGAACAATGGAAAAAAATAACTGAAGTAGGGATTATGCAAATTATTGCAGCCTTTGAAAATGACGATGCAGGTCTAGTGTATTTGTAGGAAATAATGTTCATGATATTAAATCAAGAGATTAGTTCTCTTTTTTATAAACACTTAAAATACATAAAAGTATATAAAATATTTTACATATCTATGTATGGAGAGAAAAGTCTGATATATACATCAAAATGTTAACTTTTTTCCCTTTTAAGTGGTGGGATTAGACATATGGTTTATCTTCTTGTCTGCCTGTCTGTACTTTTAAAATGTCCTAGAATCAATATCTATCGACTGTAAAATAAGTAAAAATTTTAACGAGAAAAATAAAAGCAGCATAGAGTGGCATCATCAAGAAAATAATAGAGGAATACTTTTTCCTTAAGATACTATTTTCTGTATATTCTGGGTCCTTTTCTTAGGAGATCTGCAATCAGATATCTGCTGCTGATACTCTTCTTAGATTCAAGGATGTGATACAATTAGCCTACTTTTTAAAAATATACTCTGACATTTTAGTTACAGCTTAAGGCAAAACTTGAAGTCTAGTTAGGACATTAACATTTTGTATTTCATCTCGTTAGTAAGCACATTTCACCATTTTAGAAAAGTAGAAATCTAGCAATGAAATTCTACCAGCTTCTTAGGATTGTTCCAATTTTCAACCACCTTTTAAACAATTTCTGAAATTCTCATCTATTTTGAATTAACTCTTTCCCAGTACAATTTAACTTCATTTTCTTTCTCAGTCTTCCACGAAAATTGAGTACAACCGATACAGTTTTAAGTGACTTAAGATACTTGAGGACCTGAATCTAAGTCTTTTATCTTTATAACTGTCCATATATGTTCCTATTTAAAGATCATTATTCAATTACTCCATCTCTTTCAGGAGAAAAAAATCATCTTTCTCCAAGACTTACATCTTACAATGAAACTAGTTTTTTCCTGTGTTACTATCTCAATCATTTGACTGACTGTGTTCTTCATGTTTGTTCTTAAGGTGAATGGCATTTCTGGTAAACACAGATTCTTAGTGTTTGCAAATGACATTCATCTAGGAAGCAGGAGTTTTGGTAAATTTTAGTAGGAAATATATTTTACATTGTTATGTTTGCTCTTTAAACTGTAATACTACATTGTTAATCTTAGGTTGTTTTAAAATCTCTTAAGTTATTTTCTAAACTTGCCAATAGTTAGCCATTTCTCCTTTTGAAACTTGTTTTTCTTCCCTGTTTATTTTAGCTCATCCCTCTGTCTTACTCATTTTGTTTACTTCTTACTACTTCTCCAATTTTCCAGGTCATTTTGATTCTAATCTGGCCATTGAGAATGTGACTTCCTCTTCTTAGTTTTCATTTCCCAACTAAGTTTCATTTACTGTGTGAATGACTGTTTTTTCTTGTAGTATTAGTCATTGATAAAAAATGTTACATGAGATTAGGTTCAGGACCACGCCTCTGAAAGATAACTGCTTGATTCCAAAGATACAATGACTTCACTGATAGTCATTCTCTGGGTTCTATTTCTATCCAATTACACACAGTTAATAATTCTAATTATACACCAAATTGTATCAGTTTCAGATACAGTGGTAACACTGAACAGAAATGAAGCCTTGCCAAAATCTTAGTTCCCTTTATCTATCTGCCTTATTACATAGGCCATATGAAGATAAAGTAAGTCAAAAACCACAACATTTGATCAGTCTATTTTTTGGTAATTTCATCCCTTAGTTAAACCACAATTTAACATCCAGATAAAGGCTATTAAAATGACAGATGGTGGTCTAAAATAGATATTATAATCCTACACAGAATTGACAACTACAAATTGACCTCTCACTACCTCTTTGGAACAGTTCTCAGAGCTATCTGGGATGTTATCTCCCAGGCTGCAGTCCTCATTTTACCCAAAAATAAAACTCACATTGTGCATCTTTATAGTTGATAGGATTAATTATGAAGATTCAGCCTTGTCACAGCACAAAGTTGCTTCTTAGTATTATTCCTTTCAATTTCGATCTCTGTTCCAAAACTTGATGTAAATTTCATTTTTTAAAAAAAATTCTGTAAAGTATAAAGGCCCTCAGTGAAAACAGCTTTAAATGAAATTAAGAGTATGTTTGTGAAAGAAGATGAATAAATTCGTAAAATCTGGAAGGGTATGGGCTAAAGTTTCAACAGTGAATATCTCTGGTTGGTAGAATTTTGAGTGATTTTATTTTTCTTTTTCTCATTTTAATTGTTCTAAAACAAATTATTAACTTATGAAAAACTTTTTTTAAAGAAAACTGTTTTAGAGAAATTTTGTTGGCTTTCTTAACCGCAATTATAAACATTTGATTGTAAAAATTTGTTAAGCGTGGACCTATCAAAATTGTTTATGTATCTCATTATTTAAAAAGAACATTTCTACACATACTCTAATACATGTATATTAGCTTTTAATTAACTAAATATAAAGCATAAAGATGAAATTAAAATGGCTCAAAGTAATTTTTAATGTTACTTTACTAATGGCACATGTAAAAGCAAAGGAGCTTGAATATACTTCAGTATTTTATTTTATTTATTTTTTATTTATTATTTTTTTACTTCAGTATTTTAAAAATCTCTTGTTAAAATCTTTGTGGTATAGCAATTCAAAAGTCTAATTCTAAGAAGAGTGGATTTGTATATTGAGTTCTAGTGGCTGGAATCTCACAAAAAAGAAGTCAAAAGTCGAAGAACTATTCTATTGGTTGCAGTTTCTGAATCATAATCCTCGTTTTTTTCAAATTCATCCAAATTCCATTCATTCAAAACTTTTTAAATGTAATTTAGCTAATGAATGTCCATCTCCCCTCATGTCAGTTCGTTTTCACAGCAAACAGGAAGACATAACATTTAGAAATATTTATCAATTTCAAAATGGTTTCAAAAATCTTTACCAAAAGATTCTAAATATGTTAGTAACTCTGTTTCCATGATTTTTAAGTGTGTAGATATAAAATTTATTTAGATTACGTATTTATATTTGTTTTCAGAAGAAAAAAAAAATCACAAAGCTATGAGCTTCCAAATACCTGTTATTTAAATGCTCTCTCCCTAGCCCACAGTTCTCTGAAAATCAATAGCTTTATTAGTTAGTCTCATCATGTCTACCTTAAAGGAAAAGATTAAATTTAATGTTTTTTAAAATTTCTGATAGATGCAATGCTACTGGACATAATCAATCATCACAAAAAAAACAGTTTGGCACTAAATAGATATCAAACACCTGCATGATACAAAAGCTCTTCATAGTCACTCCACTTCTTGTTTCAAAGCGTTTGAGAACCAAACTGTATTTTTCTGTTTATGTGTGAATTCCTTTAAAATTATAATTTATAGAAACCTCTGTTGCTTTTTTCATAAAACATTGGTTTTTTTAAGGTAGTTGTTCACTGATAAGGATATATGTTCTTTGGTACATCTTTGCTTTGGTGCTGCAAAAAAAAGAGCAGTTATTGGTGTGTTTTACCAATGAACAGAATTTAGCAAACAACATAAGCTGAGACAAGTGTCATTTATGCTTCCATCCAAGTGCACAGGAAAACTTCCATAATACCTATTTGTTCAAGTACCATTTTCTTCTAATTGTCAGTTTGTTTTTTCTTTTCCTTTTTTTGTTTTGGTTGGCCAATATGACTGCATTTAAGTTTCTTCAACAAATTGTTTTCACTGTGTGTTTTTTAAGCTTTTTTTTTTTTAACCATTGCAGGAAATGCCACTATATGACATGGACCTCTTTGTTGCTAAAAAGAACTATTTTTTGCAAAGCAATGAATTCAGTGCTTTGTTGTTGTGTTCAGTTGCTCTGTCATGTCTGATTCTTTGTGGCTTCATGGACTGCAGCATGCCAGACTTCCGTGTCCTTTGCTATTTCCCAGATTTTGCTCACTCATGTCCATTGAATCAGTAATGCCATCCAACCATGTCATCCTCTATCACCGCCTTCTCTTCCCACCCTCAATCTTTCCCAGCATCAGGATCTTTTCCAATGAGTCGGCTCTTTGAATTCAACAATGTATAACTTCTAACATTTACTGAAAACAAAATAGAAAATTATTTTCATAATATCTTCAATTATCTGCATAATATTTTGAAATATTTTTCTAATCAGATAGCTTTATACTATAATTAGCTAACATCCCAAGGAACAGTGTACACTTAGAGTTAAATAATATTAAAGGATAATGTGCATAAATTCATATTTCACATAATCTTAATCATTTCAATTTTTTAAAATGTTAACTGACACTGATATCTGATTACATTCAGTTCCGCTTACTCAGTCTTGTCTGACTCTTTGCAGTGCCATGGACTGCAGCATACCAGGCTTCCCTGTCCATCACCAACTTCTGGAGCTTGATCAAACTCATGTCCATCGGGTCAGTGATGCCATCCAACCATCTCATCTGATTACATTATCATTGCTTTTTCCTTATAATAATGTTGATAAAGTGCTAATATCAGGAGTGGGAATATCTGATCTTCCGTATTTTAAAGTCTTGTGCTGCGCTTTCACTCTTTGTGTTATATACACACAGGTCCTTTGCAAGATTCTTTGTAAACCATGTATCCACTTTGTGAAAGATAGTTTAAAATATACTCCTTTAATCCACTTATCTGGATGTAATATATGGACCTCCTTTAATCCACTTATCTGGATGTAATATATGGACATATGATGCCCAAGTGAAAGACTTCATAGGGGAGTGTTGTGAACTCCTCTGAGTTTCAAAACACCTAGTCTTCCCTCAGAATACCTTATATGACTCATGCCAATTTAACCTACTAACCAAATGACAGCTTGATTGTTAATCAGCATAATAAATACCAACAGTTTAATTTATGTTTTCTTGTTCTTTTCCTAAAAAAAAAAAAAATCTCCCAAACTTCCCCACCAAAAGCCTAACAGTGTACTAAAATTAGAGCAACAGTGAACAAATGGAGAACTGGAAAAGCCAAGCTCTCTAGAGGGCAAATGCCAATAGCATACCAGGGCTTTGAAGGCCAAACCACTAGCAGAAGGTAGAAAAGCAGAACATTGACACTTCTGCTTTAAGCCCAAGATCCCAGAAGTGGACCAAAGTGGACCCAGGTTGGTAGTGCCCCCTGGCTTCCAGAAGTAGCAATTACAAATCCTTTCTGGGAAAAAGATATGCTCTATCTAACTCCTAAGCTCTTCTTCACATTTAAGATCAAACAAATAAAAGTCCATGTTAAAAGTTCATTAAAATCATAGGAAAAAGTCACCATGAGTAATAATCAACAAAAATAAAAATCAGAATTATATCCCATCAGCTTCAGATATTGATGATCAGAAACGGAATAAAAGGTGATACCTACTTAGATGATAGGTAGATGGATAGATAGATAATTTTTTAATTAAGAATTTCTGATTCCATCCATTATGGACAATAGGTGTTGAGTTTACTTTCCCACAATAAATATTAATCTAGATAAAATATAGGAACAACTGTTTTTAGGCACTGGACAATATATATAGTGTGAACCATGACCTTGAGATTAAGAAAGAAAGTGGAGTGGCTCAGTCATGTCCAATTCTTTGCGACCCCATGGACTGTAGTCTGCCAGGCTCCTCCGCCCATGGGATTTTCCAGGCAAGAATACTGGAGTGGGTTGCCATTTCCTTCTCCAGGGTATCTTCCCGACCCAGAGATTGAACCTGGGTCTCCCACGCTACAGGCAGATTCTTTATTGTCCGAGCCACCAGCAAAGCCCAAGATTTAGGAGGATATCAAGAAACGAAGTCAACTCAACATTCTCTCTTGCTTTTTGCCTGCTGACACCTTTCAAAATAAAACATAAGTCTGTGGCAACAGAATAGAGAACAGCAGTCTCACTGAATGGAGGAAAGAAAGATTAAAGTTCAGAAATAATGAAGCAATTGAAATTTGAGGGACAAAATACCAGGAAGGAGGGAGCTGTACAGAGTAGGAATTCCAGAAATCTGGACATGAATCCTTTTGATTATTTAGCTGAACTGAAAGCTGCATAAGTATTGGTACTTTGTGAAACCTGGCAGAGAACAACTCCTGGGGACTCTGAACTGAACAGAGTAGATCCAGAATTTGCAGGCTGGTGAAAGACAGTATGAGTTCCAGCCAGGAAGTAGAGACTGGTGAACACTCTGAGCATTCAGTTAGGACTTCCCAAATGGCTATAATTTAGGGAAAGGGGTGAGTGGAGAGCCCCCAACACTTATAACTTAGGGAAAATCCTGCACCAATCCTAAAATAAAGGATACTATAGATGCATCCAAACAAAACATGAAACCAAGTCTGAACAGGATCAAACTGATTTGCCAATATATTAGCTAATGACTCGGGGGGAAAAATCACAAAGCCATTAAAAAGAAAACAATATCCCAGTTCTCAAACACATACCTTTTACAGTGTCCAACATATAATAAAAATTCTATTAGATGTGAAAAACCAGGAAAATATGGGTCATCAGAAAAAAGGTCAATTAAAACAGACCCAGAAATAACACAGATGTTGACACTAGTAGAATTTTATAAATATAGTTAAATATTTTACAGTTGGACATAGTAAATAGACAAATGGGGACTTTGACTAAAGAAATGTATACTGTTAGAAAGAACCAAGTGAAAATTCTAGAAAGGAAAAATACAAAATTAAAATTGTAAAAATCCATAAGTGATGACACATTAGACACTAAAAAATAAAGGACCAATGAATCTGAAGAGAGAACAATAAAATGACTAGAGAAGAAAAAGACGAGAAAGAAAGACGAAAGAAGGAAGAGCAAGTTTCTGTAATCCACGTTAAAAAAAAACAAGCACACAGCCTGAAACATACGTTGTTGTTGTTGTTTTTTTTTTTGAAACGTATGTTGATTGAAGTCCCAAGAGAAGTAGAAAGAGATTGGGACAGAAAAACAATGTTTGAAGAAATAATGCTGAAATGTTCCAAACATTATGAAAATAAAAACACACATCCAAGAAGCTGAAAGAATCAAAAGCAAAGAAAACCATTCCCAGATATATCATAGTCAAATTGTCAAAAATCAAAGATAAAGAGAAGGACTTCCCTGGTGGTTCAGAGGTTAAGAGTCTACGTGCCAATGCAGGGGAACGAGTTTGACTCCTGGTTTGGGAAGAGTCTACATTTTTCCCTGACTTAGGAGGAATCTGTGGGGCAGTTAAGCCCATGTACCAGTACTGAGCCCATGTGCTTCAATTATTAAAGTCCACGTGCCAAAGCCCATGCTCTGCAACAAGTGAAACCACTGCAATGAGAAGCCCATACACCTCAACTAGAGAGTAGCCCCCACTTGCTGCAATTAGAGAAAAGCCTGCAGGCAGCAACAAAGACCCAGTGCAGCCAAAGATAAAATAAATAAATTTTTAAAAAATTAACAAAGAGAAAAATCGTAGTACCCTGCAGCTTGAAAGTGAAAGTGAAGTCGCTCAGTCATATCCGACTCTTTGTGACCCCATGGACTGTAACCTACCAGGCTCCTCCATCTGTGGGGTTCTCCAGGCAAGAATACTGGAGTGGGTTGCCATTTCCTTCTCCAGGGGATCTTCCCAACCCAGGGATCGAACCCAGGTCTCCCACATTGCAGGCAGACGCTTTACCCTCTGACCCACCAGGGAAAGATTTTAATACCCTGACCAGGGATTGAAACCTTAACCTTGGCAGTGAAAGTGCAGAGTCCTAACAACTGGACCGCCATGGAATTCCCAAGAAAAAAAATCTTAAAAGCAGAGAAGAGAACGAAAAGCAAATTAACTACAAGGAATAACAATAAGAATTACTGGTGACTTCCAGTCAGAAAAAATGCAAGCCAGGCAGAAAGAATATAAGATATCAATTAAATGACATCTTTAAAGTGAGAAAGGAAAGAAATGTCTACAGTCTAGAATTCTGTATCTAGTGAAATCAGTTCTAAAAAAATGAAATAGAGACATGTTAAGACTTCCAAAATTTTCAAAGAATTTTTCATGAACAGATGTATTCTACAGTACATTTTGAAGGTAGTTCTGCAGACGAGAGAAATAATTCCAGATGGAAATTCAGATCTATATGAAGAGACAAAGAATGCAGACAACAATGGTTAATATACACGTAAATGCAAAAGATGCTTTTTAAAAGATAATTTCTAATTTAAAGCAAAGGCAACAACAATGTATTGTGGGTTTAAATTATAGAAGTAAAATGTATGACAAAACTGACTGTTAAAATGTTCTTGTAGTATGTATGAAATGATGCAATATTAGTTCAAAGTATACAGTGATTAGTTAAGATTGTATATAATATAAAAAGCTACATAGGCGATTTCTGCCCTTCCATGTCAGTTATTATACTAAAACTATGTAAATTATACACTTCCTGACTTTAAAACTTCCTGCAAACCAACAGTAATGAAGGCAATGTAGAACTGGCATAAGGATAGATGAAAACAAGAGGCAAAAGCCAAAAGAACTGCAAGGACAAAGAGATAAACACACATTTGCAGTCAAAGACTTCAGCTCTCCTTCATCAGCAATTAAGAGAACAAATACACAGAAAATCAGAATATACGTTCTTTGTAATGCAATCAGAATAGATACAAGAGAGAGCACAGTCTGGGCCATAAAACTAATTCTAAGAAATCTGAAAAATTGAAATCATATGAAACATATTCTTGGACCATACAAAGTTAAACTAGAAACCAATAGCACAAAAAAGTCTAGAAAAATTCCAAATATTTAGAAATTAAACAGAAAAGAAAGAATCAAAGAAGAAAGAGTCAAAAGGTAAATTAAAACGTAAAAATGACAGCTTAGTAAACCAAAGTTTTTGCATGAAGCTAAAGCAGAGGAATTAACAGTATTAAGTGCTTTTATCAAAAAAGAGAAAGATCTCAAATCAATTGTTTAAACTATTAGCTTAAAAAACTAGAAAAAGAACAACAAATTAAACCCAAAATGAGCAGAGGGCAATAAAAAAGTTAAGTGCAGAAATTAATGAGGACAGGAAAACAGAGAAAAACAATGAAATCAAAAGTCGTTTCTTTGAAATAAATGAGTGATAAATTTCTAGCCAGATTGATCAAGAAAAAAAAAGCTGCAAATTACAAATATCAAAAGTGAAAGATGGGACGTTACTGTTGAACCTCCAGATATTAAAAGACTACAAAAGGAATATTAACAGCTTAGTGCCAGCTAATTTGACAACTTAGAAGAAAAATGAACCAGTTCCTTGAAAGATACAAAATACTAACAGTTATTCAAGAATCTCATTTATAGGTATTAACAAAATGACTCTAAAGTTTAGAAGGAAAGGCAAAAATATAGAATAGCCAAGACAATACTGAAGAAGAAAAAAAAATGTATATTTTTTGGCTGGGCCATACAGCTTCTAGGGTTTTAATTTCCCTACCAGGGATCACACTGGAGACCTTGGCAGTGAAAGTACCAAGTCTTAACCACTGGACCACCAGGGAATTCCCAAAACAGGGTAATTTTATAGAGAAGGATAGATGTAAATGAAATGAACAAACATAAGGAGCTCAGATATAGTCATATCTTCAATGAATTTTTTTACAAAGTTGGGAAGACAAATGTTGAAAGGATAGTCTTTTCAACAAATGTGTTGAATAAATTGGATATCCACATACAAAATAATAAATTTTAATCTGCATTTCATGCTCTATGTGCAAATTAACTCTGAATGGATCATAAACCCAAATATAAGGCCTAAAACTCCAAAACTTCTAAAAGTAAAGAGAAGAAAATCTTTGCAATCTTTGGTGAGGCAAAGATTTCTTAGATATGTTGCCAGAAGCATGGTCAATATGAGAGAAAAACTGATAAATTGGATTTTATGAAAAAGAAGAATTTCTGCTCTTAGACAATTTTAAGAGAATAAAAAGATAAATGATGGCCTTTGAGAAAATATTTTCTATTTTAAAGTAGTGTATAATTAACAAATAAAAGGATTCCTAACATTGAGTTAATTAACACATTTCTCACCGCATAGATTTACCTTTTTTGTTATTGTTGGGAACACGTCTGCTCTTTTAATAAATGTCAATGACACAATACAGTATTGTCAACTATAGTCATGTTATAGATTAGATCCTCAGAATTTATTCCTCTTGTAACTTAAAGTTTGTATCCTTTTACCAACCTCTCTTTATTTCCCCCTCCTTCTGCCCCTGGCAACCACTAAACTGCTCTCTGATTCTATAAGTTCAGTTTTTTTCAGAGCCCATATATAAATGAGATCATGCAGTATTTGTCTCTCTCTGTCTGTCTTATTTCACTTAACATAATGCCCTCCAGTTTGACCCATATTGCAAACAGTAGGATTCCTTTCTATTTTTTATTGATAGTGATGATTATGTGACTGTATGTGTTTGTTAAACTTACAGGATTATATATTAAAAAGGTCAAATTTATCTGTATATAATTTTGACCTTTAAAAAATGGAAGTAAAAATTACCCCAAGATGTAGAAAATATACAGAGTGTAGTGTAAGCTCTAACATACTTTAAAAGGATTCTCAGAAAGAAGGAATTGAGATATTAGAGAAGATTCAATATTTGCAGAAATTAGGGTTTACCTTTTTAGGGACTTATTAAAAATTCAAATTTACAAATACAAGAAGCATAAAGTATGGCAAGCACGATAAATAAAATGAAATTTACACCTGGACACTACATAGTGAAAGTATAGAGCATCGAACACAAAGAGTTCTTTAAGGCAGATGTAGAAGAAAAATAGATAACCTACAGGAATCCTCAGCAGAAATAATAGATGCCAGAGGAAAGTCTCTTTAAAGTGGTAATAAATATGGCTGCCAACCAAATGTCTGTACTAAAAAAAAAAATCTATCTTTAAAGAATATGGAGAAACAAAGACATTTCTAGATAAACAATGGGAACATTCACCACCAAAAGACTTGACCATAGGATTCTTCATTATACGCATTTCAAGAAGAATAAAATGGTTTTGAAAGGATAGTCTAAGATACAAAAGAATGATGAGTAAAGAAATTAGTAACTCACATAAACAAATGTAAACAAAAAGTTTGCTTCTGAAAATAATTAATATTAGGGATTAAAAAGGAAAAAAATTAAATATCGGACAATATTAGTTTCTTATGTAGGAGTGGTGATCTGAATTAAATCTGTCCAAAAATGCTTATATTGTTCCAAGAGAGAGGATAAGTAACTAACCAGCTTTAGACTTCTTGAAGTATGCTGAAAAAAAAATGCAAGTATAACAACTAAGAGAAGAACAACGGATTACAAAGCTTACACATGAGTGATATGGGATTATGGGGAATTAACTAACAAAAACAGCAAAGGAAGAAATAAATCGGTCTTCAAAAAAAAAAGAAATCGGTCTTCAAAAAAAAAGATAAGAAGGAGAATAAAGAAGCATAAGACAAAATGGAAACCTGGCAAACAGAAAATATAATGCAAGATTAAAAACACATCTAATTATATGTACACAGATGGAATGCTTTATCTAAATTTAATTGTAAATTGACCAGTTGAAAGTCAGAAGTAGTTAAATTAATTTTAAAAATTCAATTATGCTATTGCTATACATTAAAATTTTTAAAAAGTTTAAAAGTTTAAAATTGTACAGATTAAAAAAATGAGTGGTTATATGAATATGAGTAAAAATAGACTAAGTCAAAAAGCGTAATTAGTGGCCCAAGTTATCCCAACATAATGAAAAGAGGCTTGGCAATAAGGAAGATTTAAAATTACAAAAGCATATGTACTTAATAAAATAGTAACAATACAAAACAAAACAAAAATAGAAATAAATGAAGAAAACTTGCTGATCATTATAAGGGGAGAGTCCAAAATACTTCTTTAGCTATTGTTAGTTTAGGCAGATTTCTTTCCTGATGAATGCTGTTAAAACTTGATTTTCCTGTAAGGAGTCTTATCAGAAAAAGCAAGCACAGAAGAGGAAGTAAGTAGGATTCCTTAGAAAAGAGCTTCAAAGAGGTGATTTGCTTAGGCTTTCATTTACCTTCAGTGCAGACACACAACTTGTCAGTCAGAAGAGCCTTGGGACATGGCTCAGTCAACTTTAAAAACAAATGTCACGATCTGTGAGATTTCATTTTTTCAAAAGAAGGAAAAATAATTACATGATTGGTGCCAGTCGTTTTCAGATCCTATTTTAGGATTTTCCTGAAGATCACGCTAGACATTCATAAGAATTCTTTTGTGTAAGAAAGCAATTTGTTAAATAGAATAGCTCTTGCAGGGACTGACGTGTCTGTTTCTGCTCTGCTGCAGTACCCTCTTTCCAGATTTACCTTGGAAACTGAGGTTACTTTGTCAGCATGAAATCAGAGAAATAGTTTCTTTATTTTTTAATAATTTTGCTTATTTTATTTTTGGCTGTGCTGGGTCTTCATTGCTGCTCGGGCTTTTCTCCAGTTGCAGCAAGCAGAGGCTACTCTCTAGTTGAGGTGCACGGGCTTCTCATTGTGGTGGCGTCTCTCCTTGCTGAGCCGGGGCTCTAGGGGATTCGGGCTTCAGTAGCTGTGGTGCAGCTCCCAGGCTCCAGAGCACAGGCTCAGTAGTTGTGGCCCATGGGCTTAGTTGCTCCATGGCATGTGGAATCTTCCC
Source organism: Cervus canadensis (assembly GCF_019320065.1). Taxonomy (NCBI): domain Eukaryota; kingdom Metazoa; phylum Chordata; class Mammalia; order Artiodactyla; family Cervidae; genus Cervus; species Cervus canadensis. Next base: position 33,634,231 of record NC_057401.1, on the reverse strand, counting down.
GGACCAGGGATCAAACCCGTGTCCTCTGCATTGGCAGGCAAATTCTTTACCCGTGAGCCACCAGCGACATCCAATAGTTGGATTTTTTGAAGAATATTTGAATATTTTAGGTTTTAACAAATTGTGTCTAATATTCCTCATTAACTTTTCTGACTTTTGTAAATTTCTAATTTGTATTTATGCTTTTATTAATTTTTTCCTTTAGTATTCCTACAAATGATAATGAATTATTTTAATTTGCTACTATAATGGAAATTTTTAAAAATTATTATGGCTTCTTTTTTAATAATTTATTGATGCTATTGAATTCTTCAGGCTTCCCTGGTAGCTCAGCTGGTAAAGAATCCGCCTGCAATGTGGGAGAGCTGGATTCAATCACTGGGTTGGGAAGATCCCCTGAAGGACGGCATGGCAAACCACTCTGGTATTCTTGCCTGGAGAATCCCCATGAACAGAGGAGCCTGGCGGGCTACAGTTCACGGGGTTGCAAAGAGTTGGACATGACTGAGCGACTAAACACAGCACACTGAATTCTTTAAATTTCTTGTAAAAAGTGCTCAGAGTCTTGAAATTATCTGGTCCGATAGGAAGCAAAGTTCAGCATGAATTTAACGGAAATAAACGTGAAGCCCTGGGAATGAGACTCACAACAAATATAAACGAGACCTTAGCATATGATGGAGAGTTGGTCTTGCATTTAGTGAAGACAGTTGAACCAGGCAAAAGTGGCCTGAAGGAGGAGCTTAATTGGGGTGGGGGAAAGATTCACATTTCCAGGTGGGTTCAAAGAATTAAAAATGGAAAACAAAACGTTCAAACTTTTGGAAGTATAGAATAGCTTCATGAACTGGTAATGATTAGAGTTTCTAAAATAAGACACGCAAGGACTTCCCTGTGGTCCAGTGGATAAGACTCTGTGCTCCCAATGCAGGGGGCTGGGGTTCAGTCCCTGGTCAGGGAACTACATCCCACATCCAGAAACTAAAGATCTCACATGCCACATCTAAATATCCCACGTGATCCAACTAAGATTTGGTGCAACCAAATCAATAAATAAACATTAAAATGAAAAGAAAACCAATTGGAGATACCAAATGGAGGTTTTTCTTGTGGAAGTATCTATTCTTGTGGAGGATGCCCCATTCTAAGATTTAAAAGTATCCCTCCTGGGTATAATGACAGAGAGAACCCTCATGTGTGCTCCCACAGAAACTGACATGAATTTCCATAACAGCATTATTTATGATGCCAAAACTTGGGAATAATCAAACTTAGATGGCAGTTTAAAAACAGAATTATCTGTGATTTGTTTTTTCAAAGAATGAGATACCTCTTCCAAACATAATGAGGAGTGACAAAAGCAGGTTGCAGATAAGTGAATATAGTATGATACTAGTTACATCAAATTTTAACAAATAAAGAATAGTTACTGATAAATTTTGAAAGAAACATACATATGTAATGAAAGTATAAAGAAATACTTAGGAATGATGAACACCAAAATCAGGCACTGTTTTTTTTTTTTTTTAAGGAGGAAAGGAAGAAATAAAATGTGATTGGAGTGAAGCACACAGGGAGCTTTAAATATATTTACAATACTTTATTTAATGAAAAAATTCATTTTTAAAAGATGGCTGAGGGAGAAATAAAAAACTGTTATACCATTATTGTAAATGTAAGATTTAAATATTCAATTAAATTTATCTTTAGATACTAAGAAAGGTTTGAGGAAATTTATGATGAACAAGAAAATACCATCAGTTTATAGTCACAGCTTAATTGTGCATAGAAGCCTTGCTCTGATTGCTTACCCACTTTATACCCTACATGAAGTTTAAATGGTTTTAGCCTACTTGTGAAAATCAAATCTACTTTCAAAGGATAAACATTTATTGTCTTTTGATAACAAAGATATTAAAAATAATTTGTTCTAAGTTCTAAAGGCAAATTTGAAGTGAAATTCTTCCTTTTTTGGCCTAACAACAAATCTTAACCTCGAACAAATAGTTGAAACAAGTGTAGATACCTAAAATTGACTGCTTTGAAAGAAACAAATACTAGGCTGAATGTGTAAATTTTGGTATGTTTGCTAAAAAGTCCTTCACTATATATTATCTTTTTTTCCCTGAAGTTATTGTAGACTTTACAGTTAATATTCTTCAAGTTTACCTAACAATAACTACATTTATATTTCAGTCTTGTAAGTCTTTCTCTTGAAACTGGACTCTGTACCTTACTCAATGCTAAATTTTCTATTTGTCATCTGTTTTATAATAAAAAAAAGAACCAACAGTGTTTCTAGTTTCTGACTGCTTTGTGTCCTAGTGATAATTTTTATGTCTGCCTTTCTTCCATTTTTTTAGTGTTCCGGAAACAGAAGGAGAAGTATGTATCAGATGCACATGGAAAGCAGGTTATCACAGTAACAAGAACTTGGGTGCAAAGTGCAAGCCTCAGTGGCCATGCAACTTGGGAAAAGCATGGATCATCTCGGAGCCTTGTTTCTTCTAGTTGAATGAGCCTGATGTAGGGTTGATGATGTAGCTTGATAGCGTTAAAGTAGGGTTTAAATGGGACAAAGCTCATAGCACTCAGTTCGGTGTATAGCACATGGGAGTCTTTCAATAAATGCTAATGAATGGTGATGATGATGACAATGCAGCATATATATACTGAAAAAGTTGGCTTAAGGTTCAACATTCAGAAAATTAAGATCATGGCATCCAGTCCCATCACTTCATGGCAAATAGATGGGGAAGTAGTGGAAACAGTGGCTGACTTTATTTGGGGGGGATCCAAAATCACTGCTGATGGTGGTTGCAACCATGAAATTAAAAGACGCTTACTCCTTGGAAGGAAAGTTATGACCAACCTAGACAGCATGTTAAAAAGCAGAGACATTACTATGTCAACAAAAGTCTATCTAGTCAAAGCTATGGTTTTTCCAGTAGTCATGTATGGATGTGAGAGTTGGACTATAAAGAAAGCTGAGCACAGAAGAATTGATGCTTTTGAACTGTGGTGTTGGAGAAGACTCTTGAGAGTCCCTTGGACTGCAAGGAGATCCAACCAGTCTATCCTAAAGGAGATCAGTCCTGGGTGTTCACTGGAAGGACTGATGTTGAAGCTGAAGCTCCAATACTTTGGCCACCTGATGCGAAGAGCTGACTCCGTTGAAAAGACCCTGATGCTGGGAAAGATTGAGGGCAGGAGGAGAAGGGGACGACAGAGGATGAGATGGTTGGATGGCATCACCGACTCAATGGACATGATTTTGGGTAAACTCTTGGAGTTGGTGATGTACAGGGAGGCCTGGTGTGTTGCGGTTCATGGGGTCGCAAAGAGTTGGACACGACTGAGCAACTGAACTGAACTGAACTGAAGTCAATCACATACATAATTATATGTAATTATCTCACTCTTTTAAACAGTGAGATTGGATGGCTTTACCATTTGGATGAATGTATAAGAGACAGAATAATAATAAATAGGCTTATAATGAACATTCACCTTTAACTGCCTCTCAGCTTATTTACCCAGTGTACATTTGGTGACAGATGATGCTGTAGTTGAACTGATTCAGGGTGCTGACAGGACCCTGACAAGCCAGGACAAGCCCTTAATGATGTGAGGAGGGCTTGCTTTAGCGTTTGGCTCATAAAATACACACTTTTGTATCCCTTCCAATTTGATGAGAGAACCACTATATGGAGAAAACTGATTTCTAATCTACTCTTGGTAAATTTTATTGGCAGGTGCACCCATCCCTGAGCTACTTTAAGAAGTGGCTGCCATAAAAAAGAATGCAACAACACCATTTACATGGATGAACCTAGAGATGATCATGCTAAGATATGATGCAAACAAACTTATCTACAAAACAGAAACAGATTCACAGACATAGAGAACAGGCTTGTGGTGCCAGAGGGTGGTTCAGGGGAGGGTTGGATTTGGAGTTTGGGACTAGAAGATGCAAACTATTACACATAGAATGGATAAACAGCAAGGTCCTCCTGTATGGTACAGGGAACTATACTCGATATCCTGCAAAAAAAAACTATACTGGAAAAAATATACAAAAAAAACGGAATCGCTTTGCTATACACCAGAAACTAACACAACATTCTAAGTCAACTATACTTCAACAACGACAACAAAAGTTTTTAAGTGGCTGCTGAAGTTCACAGCTGTACCTCACTCCAGGGAGTCACCCTCAGCCTGAAGGAACAATGTTCCCCAGAGATGCATTGGAGAATGAGATTGGGAGAGGAGGAAGCCTCTGGTAACCAAAGACTGTTGACAGGTGAACACAAGCCCAGATCCCTTGCTTCAGTGAGGGATGAGCACTGCTTCAGCGCTTCCTTGTGCATCCAGCTAAGCCTGGGCTGCACCTGTATCCATCCGTGTCTTTGCCTGCCTTCTTTTCCTGTATTATCCTGTTTCCTTTTCCCTTACAGATTTCTCCTGGGAGATCTCCCTCAACAGATACCTCACAGAAGAATTCCAGTCTCAAGTTCTGTTTCCAGAGGACCCATCTTAAGGAACCTTCCTAGTAAGTCTACCTTATTAGCCATGTTAGGAACAGGAGAGATTTTTGTCTTCTTTCTCTTCTAGATGAATGCACAAAAAACTATGTGTCCTTGAAAGGTTTGGGGTTTTGGTTTCCTAGTCCTGCATGTTTATTTAGTTCTTGGAGGTTAGTAACCAGCATAGCTTAGCATACCTCTTTTAGATCTATACATATTAAAGACGAGAAACCAAAAGAAAACTTTGGTCCCCTGCGGTGTGTGGGTGGCAGCAGCATTTCAGTGCTTTTCTTAACACGGCTTCTACCATTTAGGGTGAAACTCTGACAAGCATATCGTATTAAAGTACAACAACCTAACTTTCATCATAACTTTAAAGTTTACTTTCAACAGTGCTGCTAGCAATATGATGGTGAGTGAAGCTTCAGTAGCTCATGGCATGTGTTTGTTATATCATAAATTTGAAAGGGAAGAGAGAATTTACATGCCTGAATAAAATTCTTCATCAGCTTAAAGTTTTGGAAAAAATATTAACAATATTTCAAAGATCTATTTCTGAGAACTGAGATAAGAGGGTTGACATTGGTGGTCATAGAAAGTATTTCTTTGCTCACCTTTGTTTATAAGAATCTGACCACAAATGAAGAAAATACCTTATATTAGAAACTGAATATCATTCTCAGCTGGGCAAATCCCAAACCACAATTTTGACTGGATTTCCATTCCAGGACATGGCATTTGCAGTATATCAGAGGCTAAGGAATTTGTATGCGGCAGCATTAGTTTTTTTATGATTGTATTCCTATTAGACCTCTCAATGGCATTTGGTGTTATAATGGAATCTGACTGTAACAGACACTAAATAAATTTAGTCCACCATTTACACAAAAAGACTCATTATTGGCAAGTTGGGTAGCTATACAGTGGCCTGTGTTCCATCTCACTGATTTCTCATCATAAATGGCTGACATTGCAGATGGACCGTATGGGTCAAATCTGGTCCATGATAATTTGAGATAATAATTAGGGTTAATTTGTTAGGTCTGAATAGTGCTTTTAAGAAAACTTGAATCAAAAGTTTAAAAAAAAAACAAAAAACCTAGGAAGTATATAAACCTTGACATCACTTCTTTTGAAAAATTGAAGACTCTGTTGACACCAGACTCACAATCCATGAGACTTGAGCCATACCTCAGTAGTGCCCAGGTGAAGATCAGATGTTGCCATTCAGTTGCTCAGTCATGTCCATATCTTTATGACCCCATGGACTGCAGCATGCCAGGCTTCCCGGTCCATCACCGTCTCCTGAAGTTTGCTCAAACTCATATCCATTGAGTCGGTGATGCCATCCAACTATCTCATCCTCTGTTGTCCCCTTCTCCTCCTGCCTTCAATTTTTCCTACCATCAGGGTTTTTTCCAGTGAGTCGGCTCTTTGTATCAGGTGGCCAAAGTATTGGAGCTTCAACTTCAGCATCAGCCCTTCCAATGAATATTCAGGGTTGATTTCCTTTAGGCTTGGCTGGTTTGATCTTGCAGTCCAGGGCACTCTCAAGAGTCCTCTCCAGCATCATGGTTCAAAGGCATCAATTCTTCAGTGCTTAGCCTTTTTTATTGTCCAGGCCTCACATCCGTACATGACTACTGGAAAAACCCTAGCTTTGACTATACAGACCTTTGTAGGCAAAGTAATATCTCTGCTTTTTAATACACTGTCTAGGCTTGTCATTGCTTTTCTTCCACAGAGCAAGCATCTGTTAATTTCATGGCTGCAGTCACTGTCCACAGTGATGAAACTCAAATCGGGAAATTGGAGGAAAACTTTAAAAATGGATTGATTACACATGTGTGGACAGTGTGTGTGTGTGGCGGGGGGGGGGACCATAAAGTAAGGAGCAGTACCCTAAAACCAGTAACCTTAGGGAGTGACTACAGTCTTGGAGGAAGGAGAGGGAGAAACAGTGGAGCCATTGAGGCAGCACAATGGAGAAGCCTGTCTGGCAGAGCTGTGACTTCTCATGAAGGACACAACAAGCTTGTGGACAATGTCTCAGGGAGGAAACCACAGGAATAAACAGCTAAAGTTCACTCTCTGTCTTTCTGAGTGTCTGCTAGTGCTCTTCAATTGGGTGAGTGAAGCTACAAGTCAAGGGAGCAGCCCATAAAGGGTAGTCCTGAGGGATACAGAGCAGAATGGAGAAGATTGGAGCAGGAATTTGGATGGTCAAGTAGGAGATACTCGGTATAATTAGCAACTCAGCCCTGTAAACAGGGGATTCCCCTGTAGCTCAGTCAGTAAAGAATCTGCCTGCAAAGCAGGAGACCCAGGTTCGATTCCTGGGTGGGAAAGATCCCCTGGAGAAAGAAATGGCACCCCACTCCAGTATTCTTGCCTGGAGAATCCCATGGACAGAGGAGCCTGGCAGGCCATAGTCCATGGGGTCACAAGAGTCAGACATGACTTAGCAACTAAACCACCACCACCTGTGGACAGAGCTTGTATTCCATTATTTGCCACAGGCCCCACCATTCTTTATTGTCCTTACACCAAAGATAAGTATCAGTTGCCAGTGATCATCATGTTGACATCACGGTGTTTCTTATAGGATAGAACCATTTCTCTATGCCTCTATCAAAAGTGAACAAGGAAAGATAGAAGAGAACTTAGAATATACAAATATCTATCTATACATTTCTTATAGAGAAATATTGCTAATGTGTTTAATATGCAAACAAAATACACAGTTGTCTTTTGTATATATACATGCACACATACATACCTTGGCTGCTTTACTCATGAGGTCAGGTTTCCTTTTCTTGGTAGCACTCTGATTTTTGTATTGGGAAATTATCTTCCCACCATTGAATATAGTCTTGTTCGAGAGGATGATTTTTGGTGACTTTCTTTAAATTGGGAGTCAAAGAAGTAAGAGCCTCCCTGCCCCCACCATGTAAGCAAGTACATGACTTAACCACAGTCAATGGTTTTCTCTCTGTAGGGACTTTGACTCCATGAGTGAGTTATGCAAAGGCAACAGTTAATTTATGTTGCTTGCAGCCAGGAACTCTGAATTTTTATCTAAACTCGAGTAGGAAAACCATTAACAAGTTGTCATTTAAACATGCCTTAAAAAAAATTATTCAGTCATTTTTAGCTGTGGTTGGTCTTTGTTGCTGAGCACAAGCTTTCACTAGTTGCAGCAAGTGGGGTCTACTCTCTAGATGCAATGCACAGGGTTTTCCTTGTGGTGGCTTCTCTCATTGTGGAGTATGGGCTGTCGGCTGTATGGGCTCAGTGGTTGTGGCACACAGGTTTAGTTGCTCTGTGGCATGTAGGATCTTCCCCGACCAAGGATTGAACCAGTGTCCGCTGCATTGCAAGGCAGACTCTGAACCTCTGGACCATCAGGGAAGCCCCTTTTTGACATTTGGAAAAGTCTTCTAATTCAATAAGTTGTGAAGACACTTACAGAGGAATTGTTGCATGTGGAAAACCGCCCAAAGATGAGAGAGGTACCTGTTGCACATTTATTATTTTGCCAAATTTGCAGTTAAAGCTGAAGACTGTGACTATGCCCCAGCCTACTCTAGGAGACCATATACACAGCCTAATATTTTCCTCAGTTAAATAGAGGAAACTGAATTGGAAAATAGACTTGCTGTTCAGTTGCTAAGTCATTTCCCACTCTTTGTGACTCCATAGACTGAAGCATATTAGGCTTCTCTGTCCTCCACTATCTCCTGGAGTTTGCTCAAATTCATGTCCATTGAGTAGGTGGTGATGCTATCTAATCGTCTCATACTCTGCCTCATCCTAGAGAAAGCTGAACACCAAAGAATTGATGCTTTTGAATTGTGGTGCTAGAGAAAACTCTTGAGAGTCCTTTGGACTCAAGGAGATCAAACCAGTCAGTCCTAAAGGAAATTAACCCTAAATATCGATTGGGATAACTGATACTGAAACTCCAATACTTCGGCCACTTGATTTGCAGAGCTGACTCATTGGAAAGACTAGATGTTGGGAAAGATTGAAAGCAAAAGAAAATAGATGCTTCTATTATAAAAACCAGGATGACTACCTCCCTAGGTGTTTCAGAAGATATCAAATTAAAAAAAAAAAAGATGTCCACCCTGTAACCTGAAACTCAGATGTAGGAACTGGACCTGGTTGAGACATTGGGTTTAGTATTATATTATTTATATTTATTGTGTTAAATCTTAAGTGTTTCAATGTCACTTTCAAATTTGTTGGTGTTGTTTAGTTGCTAAGTCATGTCCGACTCTTGTTACCCCATGGACTGTATCCTGCCAGGCTCCTTTGTTCAAGGGATTTCCCAGGCAAGAATACTGGATTGGGTTGCCATTTCCTGCTCCAGGGAAACTTCTCAACCCAGGTATAGGAGTATAAAACAAGTAAGACAGATTCTTTACTTTTGAGGAGTTCAGTTTAACGATGAGTCATTGGACATGAAAAGTGAAGGAGCAGAAGCAGAGAAACTTTTGGGTTTCGAGCTTGAGTGAATGGATGGTTGATTTGTCATGGAAATAGAATCTATAGGAGGAATCATCAGCTGAAAAGGGAAAAGAGGTTGAGTTTAGTTTTGAGTCATGTGAGTTAGAGGTACTGTGGGATATCCACATAACCTTGACTTGAGAGTAATTGTAGCAGAGACCAGACTGCAGTAAGTTGAAGATTGAATATAACTTGAGAATGTAGTAGAGGGTGAATAGGGGCCAGGGCTTCACATTAAATTCATATTTAGAGGTAATTAAAAATTGAAACCAACAAGAATCTATTATATTGCACAGGGGATTGTACCCAATGTTTTATAATAATTATCAAACAATAATTTTATATTAGATTATATATATGTATAACTGAATCACTTTGCAGTATGCCTGAAACTAACACAACATTGTAAATCAACTATACTTCAATTAAAGAAAATTGATGGAAACAATTCTTCACCAGATATTCTGATTCAGTTGATCTGAGGAGGATGTGCATTTTTACAAACTCTCCAGCGCTACGGTGGTCAGTGCAGGTCTTCTGGAAAGCAAACACCAAGATGGAGTGAAAATGCAGTAAAATGGGAGACGAAAGTGAAGTCGCTCAGTTGTGTCCGACTCTTTGCGACCCCATGGACTGTAGCCTACAGGCTGTCCATCCATGGGATTTTCCAGGCAAGAATACTGGAGTGGGTTGCCATTTCCTTCTCCAGGAGATCTTCCCGACCCAGGGATTGAACCCCAGTCTCTGGCATTGTAGGCAGATGCTTTACCATCTGAGCCACCAGGGAAGTCAAAGTAGGAGATGGGGGAGGGGCAAATACATGTGTCAGAGGAAATGGGAGGAAGGCAGGGAAGGCTGGAGGAGTCAACAGCGAGCAAGGCAAGTCTGAACCCAGAAAGGGAGGAGGAAGAGATGGTTGGGGCAAAGCGTCTCAGAGTGATATGATGGTCAGGAAGGGCTAGCCAGGTTGTTGGAAGGTTTTGTATCTTTCAGGAATAGGCCTGCCACACTCAATTGCTGGGTACATAGGAGCAGTCTGTAGGAAGGCTGGCATTGGCAGGACTGAGGCCTTTGGTTAATTAAGCTCTCTGTGGTTGAAGGTCCATGAGGCAAATTTTCCTGGCTGCCACACATATATACTTTTTTGGGGTTGGGGGGCCACATCTCATGTGACGGTCTTTCTTCCTTGACCAGGGACAGAACCCAGGCCCCAAGCAGTGGAAGCATGGAGTCCTAACCACTGGACCCAGGGAATTCCATATACCATACCATTGAAAGACAACAAAGTGAGGAAAAGAAGATAGAACAGATTGTAGTTAGAAGGGTATTTGGATGGTAGGCAAGATTTCCTGTTTTTCAAGCAGGAAAGACTTGAGTATGTTTGCAAGCCTAAAGGAGGGAATTTGCATAATGGGAGAAAAAGAAAAGAGGAAATGTAAGAGGGAAAAAGGGATGGGGAAGAAGTGAGAGAGGGGGGTTGAGAATGAAATAATTGTGAAAGAAGAAGACTCCAGAGAAGGCAGGAAAACGTGAGATAACAGGTTGTGGCTTTGGCTCTGAGTGGTGACATCTTATTTTCTGGGTTAGTGTCTGGATATGGATTAAGGCTGCACCTTGTAGGATATTCGAAGCATTTGCACTTGGTTATCTCAATTTCTATCACAAAAACAGGAGGCGGATATCAGGGACATCAGTGGTGGAAGGTTTGGTTTGAACCAGAGGTATCCCATCCTCTGAGGCCGAAGCCAAGAGGTAAGAATGGGCTCAGAGTCTTACACAGATATGGGATCAGTTAAGGAACAGAAAGCCTGCTAGACTTGATTTCTCGATAAGTAGGAGGCAAAGTTATCTGCTAAAGGTATTATTTATTTGTCACTCTTCTCACATGACAAAATTCCTTATGTAAAACCAAAACAAATAATATTTAGTATATTAAAATTAATACTTCAGATATTTCCTTTATATTAAGGCAATTACCTATTATATAAATCTTTCACAGGCATGTATCTGTTTCTTTGTGTATGAACCAAAATTCTAAAAGATTCTCTTGATATAATTTAGCATTTTTAAAACTGACATTGTATTGAGTTTATACTATTCTCAATCAGAAGAAAAAATTAGTGGAAACCCACTGTCAGTGTATTCTGTATATTTGTTACCTGATTTAACAAACAAAAACCACATTTGGATGATGTAATTTTATCTGGTTTTAAAGTAAATTCATCACATGAGCAAATACTGGCTCCCTCTATCAAAAATTAGACATCAAAATATTTCATAATTGGAAGGGGCCTTTTAAGATCAGTGTCTTCTAACCTGGGGGCCTCAGACTACCAGAATCTATACATGGAACTATAGTAGTTGATAATCTATTTTTACATTTCAAAGTACCTAGTAGAAATCCCACTTAACCCATATGAAGACTTTGAATTCTTTTACAATTACTTGGAGTTATTTCAATTCAGAGGGGCTACTCTTCAGACTCTCCAATGGGTGGGCCTTTGAAATATTAAACCATGGATAATGCATTAATCATTATTTCATCACTGAGTTTTAAAAATCAGCAAAAGCTTCTAAAACACAGGGCTAGGGCAGAGGAAGATTATAGAAGTTAACTGATAGTGAAAACATTGGGAAAAACTGACTTAGTCTAACCCTGAAATTTGCAAATGAGATAACTATTAATAGGAGGAGGATTAATAATTTATCCAATATCACATCAAGGTTCATTAATAGCAGAGCCAGTATTGGGATTTGCTCAATTCATATTTTGTTCTAGTCACTAAGTCCTGTCTGACTCTTTTGCGACCCCATGGACTGTGGCCTGCCAGGCTCCTCTGTCTATGGGATTTTCTAGGCAAGAATACTGGAGTGGGTTGAAGTTAAAAAAGTTTCCTAATATACTCTTTTCTTGGGTGTTAGGTCTCCTCAGTTTGTGTCATGTTTAGTGTTCTTAGCATTTGGAACCCAAATGATTCACATTTTGTTTTGGGGTTGTTTTTGGTTGAGTATGTACTAATAGGAAACACAGCCCAAACGCTAAGATTTATTAATTTATATTCCCTCTGTTGGCCAGCTTTCCAGTAAAATGGTTTAAATTTTTTTCCATAGAGGTAATTGAAAAACAAAAACCTTTAAAAGAGGCTTCATAGAAAAGAGGTGCATTAAAGCCTAGTTACTTTCAAACTTCATTCTTCATAATTTTAGGGTAGTCTTCATTCATATCCACTCTACTTACAATAGCACTTTAAACAGAATTATACTGTTAGCGTACAATTCTACAAAAAGAAAACATTTTAGACTCTTCCACCATTTTAATCTTAGGTGTGTATAGGAATTGCATACATTCTCATCAAATAATTAAAACATATTCACAATTAACAAATAGAGACAAACTTTATACAAAAGTTCCACTACTACTTTCATTTTTAAAAACATCTAACCCACCAATAAGAGAGGAGATAGCCCTGCCTTTTAAAAGCTAGGTAATTTGAATGGAGAATATAAGATATGATCATTAGAAGTACAAACAATAGTTTTCCCTCTTAGGAAAAGTCTAAAAATTTCCTTCCATTTATTTTTTGTTGTTCTTTATGTTTCTTTAGACAACACAGTCATTTCTTCTCAAATGATTTTTTTAGGAAGAGTTGTCTATTGATGGACTAAAAGAAGTGCCTTCATTGTAGCTGAGGCAGAACTGGGTTTTTAATATTTCTTACATCTCATAAATGCAGTCTTCTAAGATGTTGATTAGGCAGAGCTATCACTTTCCAAGTGCAAAATTTCAAGATGTATAAAAGTAATTTGGAATTTTTTAACAAAAGTACTAAGTAGCTTTGTGCATTCATTTTCTATGATACTCGATAACACAGGCCAATTAAAATCCAGACTTCACATTGATGTCAAATGAACGTAGCAGAATGACCAAAACTGAGAGCTAGTCGTTGTCATAGATGCAACCTGAAAGAAGAAAACAGAAATTTAAATTAGTTACACAAAATACATATCCTCTAAGTGTTCACACACTGGAAATGTAAATGATTCATACTCTCCTAGTTTAGGATTAAGAAAAAGTAGCATTGGCTCATTTTATGAAAAAGCAGTTAAATGGAAGGCCATATATTTATTTAGCATTCATTGCTCAGTGTACTTTTCCAAACAAAGTTTCTGGATAAATCTATTCTCTATCAAAATGCGACTCAGGATTATTTAATCTGAAACTTTATTAAATGTATTTTTTGAAAGTAATTCTGGATGAGGAAGAAAATATTAAGCATCAGTAAGAATCGTACATTTAAAAGGAGACTAAAAGGAACATTACACTATGCTTCATTTAAGGTGAGATTAAATTTTTAGATCATAATTTAGAAGTGTTCAATGCTTAGATAATACTAATGAGTAATACATGTTATGAAATATTTACCTATTTATTGTCCAAGCACAGATATTTTTTGTGGATAAAAGCAATTCTTATTAATATTCATGGTATAATGAAAAATTCACTAAGTATTTTTATTCTTTTATTTTCAAAGGAAATGAAGAGATTTTCTCTTGATTTCCAGTCATGTACAAAAATAAGTTTTTTTAATTATACCAAGGTATTTACATTTCCTAACATTTTCAGGTGATTCAAATTCTGATCAGATTGGAAGGCTCTTGTTAATCCAGTAAGCTATTTCCAGTATCTGTAAGAACAGTAAATTCACCATTCTTCCCTATGGTGGGTGCCACATGAGACTTACCATCAGCAATATCATCATAAATCTCTCCATCACTGTAAAGTAGAAAATAAATTTTACTTTAATGACATAATCTTCTTAATATTAAAGTAACACTTAGGTTAAAAGTTTAATAAATTATTTCATGTCATACAAGACATTTAAGGATGAGAAGTATGATGATGATGAGGATTATGTGTTATACAGTTATAAATGGGAAGAAATTTCATATACATCTGCATCCCCTTTCATTGACTTAATCTAATCTTCTGTTTCATTCTTAAACACACACGCATGCACACACACACACAACTTATTCCATATCATAGACATACAGAATAGTGAAAACATGCCCCAAGAGCACAGACTATGCCTTATTCATCTTTCAATTGAACTATAAGCCTAGCATACATCTGTCCTTGGTTAAGAAATGTTTGTTGAACTGAACAAACTGAAAAATCAAGGCACAGTACTCTACTGGGGGGCCTAATCCAAAACTCTGATGAATTCTTTATGTTTGTTAATATCAAATGTATACTACTTTCATATGAACTTCAAGTGTTGAAGGAAATACAAAAATATTTGGTATAGGAAATGGGTATATCATTTTTACAATATTTCTAATTATAATTTGTAAATATTAATTAAAAAATATATAAGTATTGGTTACAAAATAAGCAGCCAGGATATTGTTCATAAAGTGATTCTTATGTTATATAATTTTAAAAAGTTTGTGGTTATAGGTAGCATTCATAATAATAGTTTGTGACTTTTACACATTTTAGGTTTTATCTGATCCTGAATCTTTGTGACATATTCTATTTCACACACACACCGAGTCCCTCCTATGTACCAGGAGACTTATAAGTAAGACGCAGCCTTTATTTCTAGAAGCTTATAAGCTAATGGAGAGAATGACATGCAAGTAATTAAAACAGAATTATAAATATTAACAGAACCTTGAAATGGAGGACACGGTTTTGAAGTGCAGAAATGTGAGGTGAGTTGGTCACTTAGACCAGACCTCCTCTTGGTTCCTGTACTACCCTTGTGCATTTAGAAGCAGCAGGCTTTTCAAATTGCTGCCAACCATGGCAGATGCCGTGAGTTCCCTATGTCTTCTGTTTGAATCCTTTTTCTGAGATTGAGGAAGGATTTGGCTAATGGAAATTTGATACAAATGCAAAGAGGACAGATGTTTTTTCTACCGTTCATTCAATAAACATTTATTAACTGTTCACTTCAATAGATGGTAAAGCAATAATTAGAGAGTACACTTTCTGAATTCTCTCTGAATCATCCTGTAATAATCACTGATGAAGATGTGGTCCCATTATTTGTCACACATTCTTTCCTTGAAATTTGTATCTTTCATAGAGTAAAGCCCATTGAAAAGTCCAATGCCTACTACTGTGATTAATGCTCTGAAGAAAACAAAAGTGTTATGGTTATTTTTCTCTTGATTCTTTACTAGTTTGCTGACAGAGCACTTAACCTTCCGTTGTCTCTTTCTGATGGTGTCAGGTTGTTTATGGATACAGTTTGTGAATCCTCTTTGATTTCTTAATTATGCTGAATTCTGTACATCTCTGGACTGGTGTATGACCTACTGTGATAATGGAGTTCATTTCTTGCACTGGTTTACTTGGAACAGAATCTTATAACATTGTGGGGGGCAGGAGGGAGAGGCGAGGGTGACTCTAATAGCATTAGTACCAGACCGTGACAATGTCCTCGTCATAAAAATAGAAGAATCATTGACCTCTATCTTTTCTTTTTGGCTTGCTTCCAAAAAAGGCAACTTAATACTCTATGATGCATGGTGTGAGTAAAGAAAAACCCTCAATTAGGAGCCAAACTATAAGCTGTTAACAGGTGACATTTGTACCTACTCTGCAGAAGCTATTGATCTCCGATCAATCCAATCAACTGCATTCTTGTTTTGTTTTGTTTTGGAATCTTAGCTCCCTGATCAGGGATCAAACCCATACCCTCTGCATTGGAAGTTGAAATCTAAACCACTGGACTGCCAGGGAAGTCCCTCAACTACATTAATAGCTAGTGAAAAGTAAAGTATTAATGAAAATGCTAGCAATTTCGATCTGTACCAATGTTTGCTATGTCTGTCTCCAGTGAATATATAAAACCAGCAATGGTATAATCATGAATGAGAAGGACTCCTCCTTTATATTTAAAAGAGTGACACTTAAAACTAACTTCATTATGGATATACCATATTGATATTAGTATAGAGTATTGTTTTAAAATTTATTTATGATAGCTTAGTAGATTATGTTATTTAAATGATATTAGGAATCCTTCCTAAAGAAAAGAATATCATTCTTTTTGAAAGTATAGTAGGAGGAGAAAATAGGCTTACTTGTCCACCAAGTAGCTCCGAAGGACATAACCATCTAAGAAAGAAAAAGAAAATATATTTTATTAACAATATAAACTTGAAAACTCTCTACTATTTTTAAAGAAATTGAAATAGAATTTAATAATTAAAATATATAACATATTGAATAATTATATCCATCTCCAAATATGACTCATTTTTATGTGTCCACTTTTCTTTCTTTTTTCTCTCTCTCCTGTTTTCTGCCATTTACAATATTTCCTCCTTCTCCCTTAAATTAAAAACCAGTATTTTCTTTTCTAAGCTACTGTATGTTGTAGCTCAAGCTTCTTTCTCAGTTTAATCTATTTCTTCAAGGTGTTACCCATATGGCACAATTTTAAGAATTTATTAAGCATAATTTCTCCAGTTATAAGAGTAGGTCACAGGGGTGTGTGCTTAGTCATTCAATCATGTCTGACTCTTTGCGACCCCACCGACTGTAGCCTGCCAGGCTCCTCTGTCCACGGGGATTCTCCATGCAAGAATACTGGAGTGGGTTGCATGCCCTCCTCTGGGTTGGATCTTCCCAACCCAGGAACCAAACTGGGGTCTCCTGTATTGCAGGTGGATTCTTTTATCAGCTGATCCACAAGGGAAGCCCAGGTCACGGATAGGGATTTTAAGTATCTCCAGGTCTAAGACTTAACTTTTCAATTTTTTTTACACTGAACAGTCAGAACTGTATTCCACTCCCCTTTCAGATCTGCAGTCTAGTGGTTACTTGGGGGAGTGTGCATTCTAAAAGGTTTCAAAACAGCTCTTTTATAATCAGTGTGAATGATCTTTCACTATTGCTTTTGCCACTTGACAGAATGTCAATGTTTGCATTTTCATCTTTCATGGAACAAATAATTATTAGAAGAACAGATATCAGAGATTCCAGTGATTCCTCTGTTAAATAGAAAATAGACATTTTATACAGGAAAGCAAACAACTTTTTTCCACTTTATTTTTGCCCCTCTTGAGCAAAATATTCCTAAGAAAAAATATGGACTATTTTTCACAAGAAAATATCTGCTGACATCTAATTTACTAACCTTTATAGCTATTAGTTTTGTGCTAGCACCTAGTCACTATTGCCTGCTTGACATTAGTACCATTTATAGTTTTACCAATGAACATCTAAATAATTTCTTTCACAAAGTCAATTTATAGGTTTTGCTCCACCTCAGATCTGGTTTTGGGTTCTAAACCAGAGTAAACGTGTAAAAAATGACAAAGCAGGAAGTCATAAATGAAAATTAATACCAATGCTAATAAACTTACTTAAACATATTAATATATTGCCACTGACTTAGCATGCAAAAATTTTAAGCTAGAATCATATAACTGAAATTGTGCATTAAAATTTAAGGAAACAAACTTTCCCTTGAAATATTCCAGGGTAAAAATACGCCACCAAATATTCTGTCAAGATTCACCACTTTTTGATAAAAATTGTTTATAAGAGTCATATTTGGAAAATAAAGAATCAAAGTTATCTCTGAATTCCTGTAGCATAGAGGTAATGAAGCATGTGTCAAAATGATAAAGACAGACTAAAGTAATATTTTTCTTGGAATATGAAAAAATTAGACCATGTTTTATCTTCCATTTTACTTCAATTAAAGCAGATGTGGAAAAAGTTAATATAAAGGTCATCCAAAATTAATATCTATGATCCTTAAGTTGCCTTTGATTCCACAGTTCTTTCATTTCACATGAACAAACTTAAAAAAATTTAAGGTTAGACACCATCCATTTAGCATGATTTTTAAAGGGGGATAAGCTCATTAATAAATTCAATTCTCTGTGTGTCTCTCAAAAGAGAAACTTTGTGCAAATAACAGACTTTTAGAACAAACTGCAGATTTTGTATCAGGGTTTCAATAGTGGAAATCTGTCTTTACCTGTATCTGTGTTTAGGGCTAACATAAAGTGTGAACCATTTCTACAGACAGTAAGAGTCAAATACTTTATTTTTTCGTTAGTTAAAATTGATGGCTATGTTTTCATCTTTAATTTTCTCTTAAAATGAATTGGAAAGTAAAACAACACAAGTTAAGTGTTCCCATGATATTCATGTTTAAATTAATAATTTAAAAATAACGACTGAAGCCTTCAATGATGAAGTCAATCTCTTTGTTAGTTGTCTGGGCTTTGTAAAGTATCTGAACTAAAATTAGAATGTAGACAATTAGGGAAATATATAAGAAATAAGAAAATATTGCCATAGAATGGAATTATTCTGGCATCAAGTATATTTGTTGTCATTTGTAAAAAACATTTAGAAAGTCAAAAGAAACAAAATCCAAAATAAAGAATATAATCCTCATTTTGGAAATTAAAGGTTTTTATTTTCCTGTGCTAGAGGAGCCTGGCAGGCTACAGTCCATGGGGTTCTAAGAGTCGGACATGACTTAGCGACTACAGCACCACCACCATAGGACATCTAGTTTTCTAAAACTCAATTATGCTAAAATTGTGTTGACATGGATAAAACACTATCTGTAATTAGGCGTAAAACAGTCCTTTCAGTGATCAAAGTTAATAACTCACAATACAGTTTAATTACCTAATCTCACAAAATTAATTATAAAAAATATATTTTCTTAGCTTCTCAAACCTCTATTACATTTCCTCCTATATCTTGTCTGTTCAAGAGTTCTAACCACTTTTTCTTTTGAGGAAAGCTCTAATGTTGTTGCTGTTTTTGTAGTTGTGAGATACATAAACATCAATGATTGGGAACATTGTTTGAGAGCAAACATATTAAGGGATTGGAGCAGGGTTGGTCCTGCGCTGCTCTATTTTAGTTCCCTGAAATGATGTGATCATTTAGGGCTCATTAGCTATAAAATCACTATTAAATAGCATTTCTACAGGGTGAACAACTTTTAATACAGCATAGGTTTTGCTGTCTAGTACCTTTAAAAATCTCTGCTAAAACTTCATTCTATTAGAAGCATGATTCATGATAGTGTCAAAACAAGTGTCTTACCATGAATTTTTATACAATCTCTCCATTATAGTTCCTAGAAACAAATTTTTGTTTGCAGTAGAAAATATTCTCTTTGCTCACATATTCCAAGTACAACCATCATAGGGAACATTAATGAAAAATACAAACAATTGAAATAGAAAATCTCACCGTAGTTCTAAAACACGCAGAGGAGCTGCTGTGTTTAGTTAGCTCTATAATATGATGGACACTGGAACACCAGGGAGTCTCATATATCATATGAAATTATTATTTGGAAACTTCACATTCACAGAGCAGAACATAGAACACAGTGGCTTGAAACAAATGCTTTGAAATATGTGGTGGGGTAGAGCTAGTTAAGAAAGTCACACCCACCCCCTATACATGCCAGTTAATTTCTTCCCCTAACATTACTTGCTACAGGGCAGATGTGTCCTAGAACTAATGACTGACCTTTCGAAGGGCGTTGTGAATATAAAATTACCAAGGATATACGAAGCCATCTTTGGAATAAAATGAAAGAGATCGTTGTTCTAATATTTTCAAATTTTTTACTCCATAAAAATGAGGAATTGTATTATTTCCTTATCATTTCATTTGCTGTAAGCAAGCCCAGAAATGAAGTTAAATTTACTCAGTTTGGCCTCATGAAGTTTAAAAACAATAAAATTACATTGCATACTTTTACCCAGGCAAGTGAAACAATGTCCAACTTCAAGAGAAAATGCTCATAGTGGAATAGAAATTAAAAATGAAATGCAGTATATAATACTAAATATAAATTATTATCCTAGTGTATTAGAAATGTTCTCTTTCCTCTCTTTTTCTCTCCGTACTTAGTTTTAGGGTTTCAAATCAGAAGAATTATTAAATTTCTGAATAAAATTTTTTTTCTTCAGTTAGTATGTGTTGTTTTAAAATGGAAAACAAAATTACCTAAGCAAAGAAATGATCAATTGGATTGGAGACATTCAAAGTACCTTTAAAATTCCCCTTCCTTTGATGCCCAAAGGAAATGGAGGACATTTTGACCACAAATAACTCAGCTCATGTCTCATTTCACATATTTTTGTAGGAAAATTTTCTCCAGGAGGTGGGAAACTCATAGCTTATGAGGCATTGAGTTAAGGAAAATGCACAAATATTATCAAGAAATTCTAAACATTTGGGAATGTGCCGTCAAATATATATTTAAGATCTCAATGCCTCTACAATATGCTCTTCTACAAGTCTGTGGGCGAGACTTTTTCAAATGTGTTAATGCCAGTAAAAATGACTTGTACTCTATTCAACAGTGAGAAGGGATTACTGTTCATGCTTTAGCCTTGGATTTCTATCATTAGAAATTGTGTTTAAGTAAACTATGGTTTTCTCTCTCTTTTTTTTTTTTGCCAGATTAAAAAAGAATAGAAAGTAAGGAAAATGTTAGGATCACCGTGGTGCTGAATTGCAAATGCTATTACTGCGAATTACATGTAGAAAAAGGAACTGAAAGATTTAAAGTCTCTCAAATGATACACAACAAGTGAACTGAATCACTAACGCTTAAGACAGAGAACTTGTGTCTTAAAACAAGTTAAACTGTTCAACAGACTTCTTCCCACAAATGTCAGTATGTCAGATTTTCATCTGGTTAAACAATTGCAGTCTCCAAATTCTTATACTCAATTCAGCAAGTCCCAAACAAGGTACCAGGCAGTGCAGGATGTGTTGGCAATACAATGTTAACATTTCACTGAAGTTACTCTCAAACTCAGAGTCTAGTAAGAGTAATATGTTGGTAAAGCAATAAGGACAATTGCAGCAGTAACAATAGTGGTATGGTGGAGCAAGGGAGAGATTGATTGTGTTAGGTAGGCTAGGGAGGAGGGAGTGAGTGTGCTTCCAATTTTAGATGACAACTGGTTTGTTTTTAATACATAAATTATGGGCATTTTAAATAGAATAAAATAGTATAGAAGGGTGAAATAGCATAATTTACTCAGGCAATGACAAGTCGGTAGTCTGTATTTCTGAAGTATCAGCTGCAGATGGGAAATAGTTGATGAGGGGAAGGCTAGATCATAAATGATTTTATATACTAACCGTAAAGACTTCATGTTTTTAAAAATAATATTTGGGTAACAGTGTGGTGAGTGGACTGGCTGAGAGTAATGGTAAGGGAATCATATCCTTTGAAAGGTTATTGGAATAATCCAGATGAGGGAGGGTTAAATCCACACAGCAACTGTCCCAAATCCTATAGTAATATTTGAGGAATGGATCAGACATTAAGAAAATTAAAAATGTCAAGGATTCAGTTCAGGGAAAGAATAAGGAGCAATTTTGGAAAAATTAAGAAAGATAAGAGATTTGGGAAAATAAAAGGGAAATGAAATAAATCTGATCATTGAATTGTGGAATAATGCAATTGAAGATGCTTTTGATGGCCCTCCCATGTACTTTCACCCTCATGATTTCAGAGCTTTGTGGTTCGACTTGCAACTGATAGTAATTGCATTTTCTATTTATTTACGGATGGCTTTCTTTTTCTGGCTTCCCATAACTCTCGTTGTCTGCTTTTTCAGTGTCCTGAATGACTGGCCACATGCCCAGGGGTAGGCTTCAATTCCTGATGGACAGGAGTTGATGTATAAATACCCCTGTTTGTTTCCCACTGGATGGGATAACACTGCTGTTTGAGTCTGCCAATGAAGAAATGAGAGATGTGGGTTCAATCCCTGGGCCAGGAAGATCCCCTGGAGGAGGGCATGGCAACCCACTCCAGTATTCTTGCTGGGAGAATCTCATGGACAGAGGAGCCTGACAGGCTACAGTCTATAGGGTCGCAAAGAGTTGGACACGGCTGAAACAACTGAGCATGCAAGCTCCACCTACCCAAATGATACCTCTTTTTGATAACAAGGTTTTATTAGCTGCCTTCTCTTCCCAGTCTACTCTGCCACTTGACCACAGGAGTTTCCCAGACTCACCTTCCAACTGGGGAGGCCAAACTAAGACAAAGTCCAGGTCAAAGGAAGTTTTTAAATAAACAACAACTAGTATACAGGATATAATAAGATAATTTTCATTCTGTTTGAGATGAACCCCAAACCACCAAAGAATTGAATTAGCTATTCGTGACCTTGGGAACTGTAAACTGCATTGGTCCTACACCAGGGGAAAAAAAGGATAAAAGTAACAAGGAACCCTTGATTTTATCATGTAATGTTTTCACTTCTCATTTTTAACAGATGATAAATTCTTAAGAGGATGGGAGCCCTCCACTATTTATACTAGTATTTAGAATGATTGATGTCCAAATAGAAAATGACAGCAGATTACAAATTATCCCTGAATGGCTGCTTTTTCTCCTGTTTAAGGTCTGTTGATTCCTAGATAGGAGTCTACTCCAAATTTCAATTTTTGATGCTGAATCTACATCTGCCCATCTGTATCTATACATGTTTGTTGCTGAGGTCATTTACATCCTGTTACTCAGAGTCTGTTCTGTGGACTAGCAGCATGAAATACATGAGACCTTGGGAAAACTCCTCACCTCAGATCTACTGAATTAAAATCTACATTTTTAACAAGATCTCTGTGAAGTGTATGTACTTTTAAGTCGAGGAGAATTGATCTAGATGGGATCTGTTGTTAAGGACAGGAATCTCCAGACAGCAGGTCAAAATAAGCCTGAAATTTGTCCTCTGGAGAAAAGTCCATATAACAAGCATTAGAACAATTGTCTGTTGTGAAAAATGTGACATAATTGGAAAAGCAGAGGGAAAGAAACTTAGGCCCATCACCCTGCGCATGCGTGCATGCTCATTCGCTTCAGTCTTGTCCAGCTTGCTGTGACTCTATAAACTGTAGCCTGCCAGGCTCCTCGGTCCACGGGATTCTCCAAGCAAGAACACTGCAGTGGGTTGCCATGCCCTCCTCCAGGAGATCCTTCTGACCCAGGGATTGAACCAGTGTCTCTTACGTCTCCTGCATTGGCAAGTGGGTTCTTCACCTCTAGCGTCACCTGGGAAGCAACCCCCTCCATCGCCCTCATCAGCCATTATTAACATTTTCGTTTTATTTACATATTTTTTAAACATGGCTATAAATAAATCCCATCCTTTATTAAGCAGGCTTCTTGTTTCTGTTACTAATGGATCATGAGCATTTCCTCATGTTACCATAATCATAATGGAAAATATTCGATTTGGTATATTCATCATAACTTTAATAATTTAAAAATCTTGAACATTAAAAAAATATTTTGGCAGCCCTTTAAAGCATGCAGTTATCTGCATTTAAGACCATTCCTTAGGGTGTGTGTTCACAAATCCTGTATTGAATGGGGGTATTCTTTGTCTCCTGCAGTGCTGTCTTCAAATGATCTCCGTGACCTTCTAGTCTAAACACTACATACCCCTGCCTGTTATCCTTTGTACCCACATTCCATTTTTCCCTTTTACAGCCAACCACACCTTGTCCATAAAAACTCTAGATTCATTTTCCCCACCCTTGAGTCACTGTGTTTTATTCTTAAAAGATCCATTTTCGTTCCTGTCCTTGAGTCACCTTCCTGTCATTAAAATTGAACTCAGAGCTTGTGTTTTCCGTGCAGACTTACTGGGCTGATATGGGACAGCCAGGCTGGCTATTCAGTTTTAAATATAGGACGACAGAATTTTGACTTACTCTTCCCCGGACTTTAAACGAAATAAGCTACCTTTTAAAATTGGACAAAAATATTTCCATCTGTCAGCTTAAGTAGCTGTCAGAGAGGAAAGGACTGTCTTGTATTTATTTGGAAGAGTAGGTTATATTAAATGTGCCAAATAGGAAATGAAAACAAGTGAATTTGCAAGGTAGGAAAACTGGAAATGCTAGGTGTGACATATGAGATATAATTTTAAAACCAGACCAGAGCAAGAATCACTCAATTCTTTAGCACAGTGGTTCTCACTTTAGTGTACATAGGAACAAACTAGGAAAGACTTACAATCTCTGACCCCCAGAGCTCATGACTCAGCAAGTCAAATGTGGGGCTAGGGTATTGCAATTGTGATAATCGCATCAGACTTTTCTGATGCTGGGGGTCTGTGGGACCATATTTCCAGAAACATGAATTTGGCATTATCTTTGCAACTCAGTGCCAAATATAGCAGGTGGGAAATGAAAAAAATTAAAATGAAATACACTGATTCCAGCCCAGCAAGATCTCCAGTTTCTTAATGTGAATTTTCCAGAATTTACAAAGCATGGAATTTACAAAGCATGGATCAAAAAGAGTTTGGAGTGATCACTAAAACTTGTTTAGCTATTAAATGCTGGAGCGTCATATTTCTGAAGAGTAAGTAGTGACTTACATTTTCCTTCTTCATTCCTGCAGAGAACTTTTGTATCGTCTGTGTTTTGTATAACTTCCAGAGATTCTCCAGGCTTTATCTGTAGATCTCTG
The DNA here is from genome assembly GCF_019320065.1 of Cervus canadensis. NCBI lineage: Eukaryota > Metazoa > Chordata > Mammalia > Artiodactyla > Cervidae > Cervus > Cervus canadensis. Next base: position 33,609,675 of record NC_057401.1, on the reverse strand, counting down.
TTGCCCCACTTTTTAGAAGATAAGGAGGGTGCAACTTTGGTGGAATAGAGGACTCTAATTTCACCATCATACTGGAAAAATAAGGGAAAACATTTATTATTGATTGATGTGTATTATTAAAGTAATTCACTTATTGACAGACTTACTAAAAAATTTTGTTAAAAATGCCAGCAAAATTTCAAATTTTGTTAAAAAACTAGTTCCTTGTTATCTTTTCAAAAGATAACATAAGAAGATTAAAGAAAACTTTTTTGGAGAAAAATCACTTGCAACCTCACGAACCTAATATAATAATTATTTTTAAAATAAAAAAATTAAGATGTACATGTGTTTATTTGTCACACTCATTTTCTGCAAAATGATTACCATCAAAACTTCAATTCTGTTGGTTCGATCACTTTACATAATTACCATTGCTTCTTTGTAGTGAGAACATTTAAGATGTACTCTCTTAGGAATTTTCAAGTATGTAATACAGTATTGCTAACTATAATCACCATGCTGTAATTAGATCCCTAAACTTACTCATCTTATAACTGAATATTTGTACCCTTTGACAAACAGCTCCCCCTGCTCTCCACCTCTGGTAACCACCACTTTACTCTTGGTTCCTGTGGGTTTGGTTTTTTTAGATTCTACATATAAATGATATCATATAGTATTTGTCTCTGCCTCTTGTCTGACAATTTACTTAGCATAACGTTCTTGAGGTTCATCCACATTGTCACAAATGGCAGGATTTCCTTGTTTTTCATGATTGAATAATATTTCATATATATATATCACATCATTTTTAATCATTCTATTTTAAGCTTACCTTCTTATTGAGTTTCAAAGGACAGCTAAATTTAGATGATTACCACAGTATGTATATTGGGCATGTACAAGAGTTTGCTTAATTTCTTATAGGAATAAATCTAAATCTAAAACAAAGTTTGTAGAAAATAAAGGTGTTGTGATGGATAACTGTGATATTGATAGTTACACAGAAAATCATCAGTTTTTTCATTAGAGCTTTGAACTTTGTATAATATTTAATTGTAACATACTTTAAATTTTTTCCTGAAGTCTTTTTCTTCTTTTTCTTGCTTTTTTAGCTTCTTAGGGTCTTTTTCTTCGGCTTTGGTCTTGGGTCCTTGACTAGGATGGCAGAACACACATAAAACAACATTTAGTTTCAAAACATAAAAAGAATAGTGTATAATGGAGAATTCATAGCATTGCATTTTTGTTCAATTTCATTTTCAATTAATTATTTTTCTTACAATCTAGTACATTCACTGTGATAAATGATAACTTTTCTTAATGTAGAATATTCTTCAACAGAGTACAGGCTGAGTTAAAATGGAAGTTTGAGATTATCATGTTGAACAATATAAAATGACCAAAGTGTAGTTTAAACATTGTTACATATCAGCAATTTCAGATGATCCAACCTATTCTTAAATCCTCTATATTTTTCAACCCTTCCTAGGTAATCAAGTGGTTTGACTAATGTCATAGAAAAAAACTTTTTTAAAAAGGACATTAAAAAAAAATTTGACCATGCCATGCAGCTTGCAGGATCTCAGTTCCCCGACCATGGATTGAACCCGTGCCCTAGCACTGAAGGTGCTAAATCCTAACCACTAGACCATGAGGGAATCTCCCACCAAAGAACACTTTTTGAAAGATTGATTTTCATGGCTTAAAAATTTATCTATATATTAATTTTTTTATATCTACTTAAAATGAAGCCAAGGTTGTATCTTATGATATCAACTAAAGTCAATTACTGTAAGAGAAGTGAACTGGTCTAAGGTAGTGATTCTCCAGCCCGGTCACAAATAGGATCACCTGGGAAATTTTTTAAAGATACCACTGCCCTTGTCTAAATCCTAGAAATTTTAATTACATTAAATTAATTAAAAATTCTAATTAATTAGGTTGAGTGAGGTCCAGGTACCGACACACAGATTTTAAAAGCCTCCAGGTGATTTAATCTGAAATCAAGGTTGTGAACCATTCCCCAGGATTAAATATGGTTGTTAGGAAAAGGCTGTGAATCTCTGTAGGAAGGAATTTTAAAAAGCAGAATATTTGTGACTAATGACAGTTTTTAAACACTGATATTAATTTTTATTTTGATTACCTAAGATAAAGCTTTGTTTGTAACTGAGCTATTTAAAATGTTTGAGTCTTAATTTTTCAATCTTAGAATTGAGTTTATTCACTGGGAGTGAATTAGTATACACTGTCCTGCCCTAAGTTCTGCACTGTCCCTCAGCGCCTTCTTCTGCAGGCTTCCCTGGTGGCTCAGTAGTAAAACATCTGCCTGCTAATGCAGGAGACACAGATTCCACCGTTGGGTTGGAAAGATCCCTTGGAGAAGGAAATGGCAACCCATTCCAGTATTCTTGCATGGGAAATTCCGTGGACAGAGGAACCTGGTGGGCTACAATCCACAGAGTAGGAAAGAGTTGGACCCAACTGAGCAACTAAAGGATACAATCTTCTGTCTGTTGGTGTCCTGGGCAGTGATGGAATCTCTGGCCCAGATTAGCACACTGGAGCAATCAGAACACACACGAATGTTAAAAAGGCCCCACAAGTGCTCTTGAAAGATAATTTATTGAAATTTATTTTTAAAAATGCAATGCTATGTTAGAGAATACACAATTGTCTTAAAACTCTGAAAACAAGCAATGGGAAAGAAAATAGTCCATACTGCATAATGTTGAATCAGCTGGGGCTTATTTTGCTTAAAGAAAAGGGCCAGTGGATGACTCTGGGTTCCTAGAGAGCTATTTAATGGAATGTGGTGACATTTCTACAGTAATATTAAACACAAAAATGCATTTAAAACTATCAGGGGTAGAAGCGGCTTCCCTACGGTGAGGACTATTGGATTTTCCTTTCATGGAGCACTAAAAAATGAGAATGGTTCTCCTTTCACATTTCTGGTGTGTTTTGCCTGTAGAACTTGATCATCATATATGAATAACAACATATTTCCCCTTAGTTTCTTTGATCTTGACACTGCCTCTTGTTCCGTAAAATTAGTTTAACAATGTTGGTAAAAAATAAATATTTACTTAGAGTTCCCTCATGCATTTTTTTACCAGTATAGCTCAGAAGACGCCGCTTGCTATATTCCACTGATGTTACTTTCATCCTTTAACTGATCAATTCTGAGATCTTTTTATTCATCTTTCTTTTTTCTTGAAAAAGTTAAAGGTGTTCTTCCTTTTAGCATGTATCAGATCATCTCACATACTCACTGGAGCACAAGAAAGCATTCTACCCTGTTACATTCAATTTCAGAAGAATTTTCAAAAGGTACTTGATTTTAGATTTTCTTACAATTTTTGTCTAAAATTAAGTTGAAGCCTTAGGGAAACTAAAGAATGTCACAATTGACTGTTGACTGTTTTTGTTGTTGTTGTTAGTTTGAATGGAACCTTTGAGAATCTGATGCTTTTGTAAAAATATGACATAACTTTTAAAAGTCCTTTCAAAATACAAATCTTGCTCTCATCTTTTTCACAGAAAGAAACAATCTTCTTGAGGAGGACTTAAAGCAGGTGGGTTAGGATTTGAGATACAAATTAAGCAGTGTCTTCAAGACAAACAGTGTTTGGGAAAAAGTAAAAATAAAGGGAGGGGATGAATTAGTGAGATCAATTGCTATCAGGCTTTCAGATATTTTCCCAGTGAATGAGAGAATAAATGAACGTAGACATTGGTGAGTCACAGGGCAGAGGATGACCAGGGGACCAGAAGGACCACTGGGGAAAGGGGGGGGGGGAAGGGAGAAAAGTGGGGGAGGGGAGAGAGAGGAAGAGGAGGAGGACCTGGGCTATCCATCCATTCACAAACCTGGCAGAGACATCAGAGCTGGGATTAGGGAGAGGAGGACAGAGCCAACAGGATGGCACACAGTACAAACGCACCCTGCTGGGGTTTTGTCCAATTGAATGTTCTTGAACTGTCTGATTTTCATTACTTCACTGTAATGAGAACATTTTAATTACCTTATCTCTATTGGGGGAGGAGGGAAATCAGAGGCATCCACATCGTCATAAACTTCATCTCCCATGTCTAACAAAAGACAGAATAGCAAATGGTGAAACACTGTTAGTGGACATTTTGATATGAGCATTCAGTGATGTTTTTAATATAAAGATTGTTTTGAGGACAACAAAATAACTTTCCCTGAGGCCTCTGTACATTTCTCCTGTATGCATCACCTATTCTTTAAAGAGGAAAGATTTTTCTCTTCCTTGATGCTTGTGTTAAAATTCCCTCAGCAACAACAGTGACAATGATTATAACTACTGTTATCAGGAAAAAACCCTCAAATAGTAACTGAGATTAGTTGAAGATCCACAAGTATGAAGAATGGCAGGATTAGTTGATTGTTGACAAAGTCAATATTACTGGCCATCAGCAGCAGGTAAAGATATTTAAAAAGTACTCAAGAAACTTACCTTTGGGGTGCTATGATAATATCTATCATTTTACTTAGCCATAGATATATGGCTATGTCTTTGTCTATGTATCTATCTACTTATCTATCGATTTGTCTATAACTCTTTTTTACTCACTGATCTTCATTAACTTTTACCTTATAGTAATATTATCTGTGGCAGTACCTGAAAATAAAAGGTGCTTGTGTCAGAAGGTTTTGAGAATCAGTATTGGTGGAAAAGTGGCTATGACCTTAACTGCCTCAAGGATTTTTCCAATCTGCAGACACTTTTCTTCCTTCTAGACTTCTTGTTATTAAAGTTAGGGGCAGTGCTTCCTTTCTGCACTAAGTTGCCCCACAGCAAATTAAGCTGAAGAGATGGCTTGAAAGGAGTACAAATGTTTTAAGGAATGATTAGCACAGAAAGTTTAAAATGCTCTCTAATAGTGGCAAGAATTTGATTTCCTTTAACTCCCCCTTGTTCTGTATATATGTACACACATATACATGCTGTATTTATATGTGCATATTTTCCTTCCACTCAGATTAACTAATTTCACAGTATAAAAACTTGTTAAGCTACATGAACAATCTAGAATAAATATATAAAAAATAATGACATATCACTGGTATTCAGAAGAGGAAAAATTACTGTTCCACGCACATGCACTTAAGACAAAATTAAAGGCAAAAGAAATAAAAACGAGCAATACAGTTTTTACTTAATTGATCACATTTGTTCCATTTTATACCTACTCTTTGTGGAGCTAAGTTTCTTGAGTACTTTTTAAAAATTATAGGTTAACACATAAGTTCATCATCAGTTATTAATCAATTTGAGCTACAGCCTTACATATTTTCAAATTGTTAGATGAAAACAAAGTCAGATAAACAGTCTGGAAGAATAGATTATCTTTGTGTTTCGTTTGCGTTTTCAATTTATTTATAGATTAAAATAAACTTTTTGAAAGCCTCTTAATATTCTTGCAAGACATTTTATTTTGTTCAAATAAAACTTAAGAAAATTCTTTAAGTCTCAGCAGGGGTAAAAAAAATAAGATGATCAAAATTGTACAAAAAAAAAACTATTTTACATTTACCAGTGGAAAAATTTCCAAAGATAATATAAATGATACAATTTTAAAAATCAAAGAAATTTAGATTCAGAAGGATCTTGGTTGCACATAGTGTGGCATGTATTTAGAACTCTTTTTGCAGAAATCTAATAACATCAAACTCTGACTAAATTGGGGTGGGATCTATAAGGACTGTTGGGGCCCATCTCTACTCACTTGTCCCTTTCTCCATAGTGATCCTGTGACTGGAAGAACTGTTTAAAAATCAGTGATAGTTAAAAATTTCCTTTCCCCACTATTTTACTGTTGAGAAACTGCGACCATCCCAGGTGCAGTTACTTGACAAAGTTATACAGTTTATTATTTTCAGAGTCAGGACTTTAATTTGGATAGCGTGACTAAAGCGATCGCTTCTGCTACCCTATCTGTAAGAAGCGAGATATAAAATCTATTAACACAATTAGTTTTTATTACTTACCCACTTGTTTAGGAGGAGAAG